>NC_082711.1:75647033-75954098 GCF_030144855.1 Hypanus sabinus | reverse complement strand
CCATAATTCCTAAGCTGCTGAAGTAGCGAAGTTGCTCCATTTTCAGACCTGGCCAATATTTGCATCTCTAAGCTTGAATGCTTGAAACCACAGTGAGCAAAACGGTTCTGAATTGTCTTATTGCTTACTTCTCACCAACTATCAGTGACAAAAATCACTGCTTTTTGAACACAAACATATGATATCGATGCTCTTTAAAAACTTCTTGCTCTAAGTATGGTGGAGTGTCTAACAGCCATGCAAACACACATGACTGATGCAATAATATCCTGTCCTAATTAAGTTGCCTAATGTTCCAAATAAATGAAGGGAATCCCAACTATTTTCTCAATTGGTTTCTGGTCTTTAATACTGTAGTTGTTCCTAATAAGCAGCTGTACCTATTAACTGATGGCTCAATTAACTGGAATCCATTTTATTAGATGGATGTTATTATAAGACCATAAGACCACAAGACACAGGAGTGGATTTAGGCCATTTGGCCCATAGAGTCTGGTCCACTATCATGGCTGATCCCTTTCTCCCCTTCTCAGCCCACTCCATGGCTTTCTCCCTGTAACCTTTGGTGCCATGTCCAATCAAGAATCTATCAATCTCTGCCTTAAATACACCCAATGGCCTGGCCTCTACAGTTGCCTATGGTAACAAAGTTCACAAATTCACCACCTTCAGATGAAAGAAATCTTTCTGCACCTCTGTTTTAAATGGACACCCCTCTATCCTGAGGTTGTGCCCTCTTGTCCTAGACTTTCCACATGATCAAAAACATCCTTTCCACAGCTACTCTTTCTAGGCCTTTCAACATTCCAATCAGATCCTCCCCCGTCCTTCTAAATTCCAGCGAGTACCGTCCCAGAGCCATCATACATTCCTCATATGATAACCCTTTCATTCCTGAATCATCCTTGTGAAACTCCTCTGAACTCTCTTCAATGCCAACACATAATTTCTTCGATAAAGAGCATAAAACTGTTCACAATACTAAAGGTGAGGCCTCACCAGTGCTTTACAAAGCCTCAGCATCATATTCCTCCTCTTGCATTGTAGACCTTTTGAAATGAATGCTAATATTGCATTTGCCTACCTCCCCACCACAAGTTAAACTTTAGGACTCCCATGTCGCTTTGCATCTCATATTTTTAGATTTTCTCCCTGTTTAGAAATAGTCTACACATTTATTTATATTACCAAAGTGCATGACTATGCATTTTCCAACATTATATTTTATTTGCCACTTTCTTGCCCATTCTCCTAATCTGTCTAAGTCCTGCAACCTATCTGTTTCCTCAACACTACCTGCCCCTCTACCAACCTTTGTACTATCTGCAAACTGGGTAACTGATGCACCATCAATAACTCTCCGAGATGTGAGGCAAGATATTGGCTTTTATTGACGGGAAGAAAGAACAAGCAGTAATTGACCACCATACTACATCCTGGAGACTGAGGGCAGGGTTCAGGCCTCAATCGCCTTTGTACCAGGGTCTGTGGGAGGAGCCACAGGAGCAGTCAGCAGGGGGGCGTGTCCAGACAGGTATATGTAGTTCACCACAGTAACAAAGCCATCTACTCTATTATCTAAATCATTGATATACAGCATAAAAAGAAGCAGTCCCAATACCAACTCCTGTGGACCACCACTAGTCCCTGGCAGCCAACCAGAAAAGGGTCTTTTTATTTCCACTCATTGCCTCCTACCAATCAGCCAATGCTCTAAACATGCCAGTAACTTTTCTGTAATGCCATAGGCTCTTAACTTAGTGAGCAACCTCATGTGTGGCACCTTGTCAAAGGCCTTCTGAAAGTCTAAATATACAACATCCACTGCATCCCTTTATCAATCCTATGTGTAGTCTCCTTAAAGAATTCTAATAGGTTTGTCAGACAAGATTTTCCCTTAAGAAAACCATGCTGACTTTGTCCTGTCTTGTCCTGTGTCACGAAATACTCCATCACCTTATCCTTAACAATTGATTCTAGCATCTCCCTGACCACTGAGGTTACGCTAACTGGTCTATAATTTCCTTTCTGCTGCCTTCTTCCTTTCTTAAAGAGTGGAGTGACATTTGCAATTTTCCAGTCCTCTGGCACCATGCCAGAGGCAACGATTTCTGAAAGATCATTACTAATGTCTCCACAATCTCTACTACTAACTTTTTCAGAACCCTAGTGTGCAGTTCATCTGATCTGGATTACTTATGCATCCTTAGGTCTTTCAGCTTTTTGAGCACCTTGTAATAGTAATCGCACTCATTTTACCCTCACGCCTTCAACATCTGACATGCTGTTGATGTCTTCCACAGTGAAGACTGATGCAAAATACTAATTTAGTTCACCTGCCATCTCCTTGTCCACTGTTACTATTTCTCCAGCTTCATTTTCTGGTGGTCTCCCCCTCAGCCCACCTTCCTATCCCTCCAATACAACGTGTAACCTTGCATATTCAGCTCCCAACTACAACCATCCTTCAGACAGGATTCAGTGATGACCACAACATCCTAACTGATAATCTGTAATAGTGCAATAAGATCATCTACTTTATTTCTTATACTCCATGCATTGAGTTGTGTACTCGTAATTTATTAGGGCTTCTCCCTTCCTCAAGTATCTGAATCTGCCACTCATAAGAACTCATTGATTATGAATCTTCTAACAGTTCCACCATTTGAAAGGTTGTAGGAGCTGCCAATACCTGTTCAGAGTAAATCAGCCGTACATCTGGTCAGTTGTCAAAAAAGCACTGTCATGCAATTGTTGTTTGCTTGCCAAACATCTCTCCATTTTAATTCAATTTCCATCTTCTTGTTTGATTTTCTTTTCTTATCATTTTTCATTTTAAGTAGCCTTAGATATTCTGCATTTTCAGAATAAAGATTTCAGCACACTCAAACAAGACACCCATAAAACAGGTAGATCTTTCAATGTGGAGCTCATTGAACTATGTTGGAGTGTTGCCAAGACTGAGAGTAGCGTCTGATCAACAAGCTATGAATAAGCCCTCAATTTATTTTTAATCTTTGGTTTCTAAAATGGATTGTTCAACCTCCACACCCTTTCAAATAGAAAAGAAATAGTTGCTTTGCTGATTATCTGTGCAACATGCAATGTTACTAAGGGCAAAAATTAAACAAAATATATCCATGCAACATTTATATAACTTTACTATAATATAATTATTATAAATGATTCAGTTACACTGATTGAATAACCCATCTTTTCAGGCAAGGAGTCAGATGAGTATGAGATTGAGTAAAGGTACATGCTCTGAATTTATCTCCTATTCCATATCTGCTCATCCCAAAACAATGCTAGGAGGGTCATAGTTACAATTCTCCATTCAAGTTGCTATCTGTCATAGAGCATTTTAGCCTAAATCTCATGATTTAAATGTAGATTAGCCCTGAATGACTAGTATTAGTTTTAGAGTGATTCAAATAAATATGCAGTTATTTTTCATGCATCTAATTCATTTGCTTAGCAGATGAAAATATATCCATTAACTGCACTAGTGCTGGGAGTGCAAGGCAGTGCATTGGAGTAAATGGATCAGAAGGCTTCTCAGTTAATTAGTAGACTGTCTTCTTTTTGTCTCTGCAGGAAGAAAGTTTACCTTTACTGCTGTAGGAACAAATTAATCTTGATTTTAGCTGGTGACTTTCGGGAGGCAGGTCGGCTTCAAGTTGATCTTTCAGCCATGCATCCTTACAATCCATGACAATGAACTCTTTACATACTAAGTACAGAGGAAGCATGTAGATTATTCTTAATCAAATTCTGATTGAGCTTATTCTGAACACAAATATGCACAATTCCCATAGGAGTTTGATAGGGGCAGTGAACTGAGGCATCGAATAAACAGATTTAAGGATGATAGGTACTAACATGAGTGAAAAATCAACAGGCAGGTAACTTGAAGGGTTTAGATTAAGCACAATGAGAAGTGAATTGTGTAGAACACTTATACAAACAGAAAAATTAGGATGAATAGACCACTTTTTGTATTACAATGGACCTGACTCTGACTGCCTCATTGCACCAGAGTCTTATTTCTGTGGTCTTTTTATACACTCCTCATTTTTGTATAACTTACATATAATTTCTGTTCTCTATGTTGTCTGTACTCACATGTCTGCTGTGATACTGCTGAAAGCAAGTTCTTCATTGTACTTATACCTCGAAGTACCTGTGAACACAATTCACTCAATTTGATTTAACACCATAAGACATAGGAGCAAGATTAGGTTATTCAGCTCATTGAGTCTGCTCCATCATTTCATCATGGCTAATTTATTTTCTCCTTCAGCCTCATTCTCCGGTCTTCTTTCTGTAATCTTTGACACCCTTACTACTCTAGAACTTACATACACCAAATGATTTGGCCTCCACAACCATCTATGGCAATAAATTTCACAGATTCACTACCTTATGGCTGAAGAAATTCCTCCTCATCTCTATTCTAAAGGGACATACTTCAGTTCTAAGGCTGTACCCTCTGGTACTAGACTCTCCCACAATTAAAAACGTTTTTCTATGTCTACCCTGTCTAAGACTATCAATAGGTTTCAATAAGATCCCCCCCTTTCTTCTAAACTCCAGTGAGTATAGAACCAGGGCAATCAAACACTCCTCAAATGTTAACCCTTTAATTCCTGAGATTATTATTTTAAAGAAAAATCCTCTCGAGGTCTCTGGACCCTCTCCAATGGCAGCATTTCCTTTCTTAGACATGGGGTCAAAACTACTCACAATATTCCAAATATATTCTGACCAATGCCTTACAAAGCCTCAGCATTACCTTTTTGTTTTATGTTCCAGTCCTCTGGAAGGTACCTTTGCACCTAGAATTTCTGATTTGCCTCCCATTTGGAATATAGTGTACTCGTTTATTTCTTCCACCAAAGAGCATGACCATACATTTACCTACACTGTATTCCATCTGCCACATTTTTGCTCATTCTCCTAATCTGTTCTTCTACAGACTCCCTGCTTCCTCAACACTACCTGCCCCTCCTTTTTTTGTATCATTTGCAAACCTGTCCACATACCCATCAATTCCATCATCCAGATCATTAAAACCGAACACCAGCCCCTGTAGAACACCCCTTTGTTCTCACTCTGTGCCTTTTGCCAGTCAGCCAATCTTCTGTCTGTCCCATAATACCATGGGCTCCTATCCTGCTTAGCAGCCTCATGTGTGGCACCTTCCCTGGATACTCATGACAATGCGGCCAGATTCTGCTCTATCTTCAAATTTTGCAGATACTGGGCCTCATCTCATCATGAATCAGAGTGCAGGAGGGACACAGAGAACTTCATGACCTGGTGTAATGGCAACAAACTTTCTCTCAATTTCAATAAAATAAATGAGTTGGTCACTGACTTTCAAAACAGAGTGTGTGTGGGGGGGGGGGGGGGTGGGGGTGGGATTGGTGTGGTGCGCATGCCACTGTCTACAATAAACAGTGTTGAGGTTGACAGGGTTGTGAACTTTAAGTTCCTAGGTGTAAACATCATGAATAGCCTGGTGTTGTCACTGGCAGGATAGCTCTCAGTGGCTTTTACTTCCTCAGAAGGCCAACTAAACTTTTAATCCTCACCAATTTTTCATTCTATCTGGATACAGAATGGCTTGGTATGGCAACTGCTATATGACCACAAACACTGCAGAGGGTTGTGGACACAGCTCAGCACATTACAAGAACCATGTGCAGTACCTCTCTATGAACTGTCTATATTTCTTACAGCCTCAGTAAGGAGCTCGAAAAAAGTTCAAAGGTTCATTTTATTCTCAAAGTATGCATGTACAATATAGTTTTGATATTTGTCTTCTCCAGAGAGATGATGAAATACAGAAAGACCATGGGAGTTGTTGAACGAAAGTACCTCAACTCCCCCCACCCCAGCATGAAAAAGAAAAGAAACAAAATTTGAAAACTCCAAAATCTCCCACTCCCTCCCAGCCGAAAAAACAGTGACAATGCCAACAAATCCCCAGTCCCTCCCTACAAAAAAAAAGTGACAATAGCAACAAGTCCCCAAGCCCTTCCCCATAGAAAAAAAACAGCAACAACGACAATCCCCAAGCCCTTCATTTGCAGAAAAGAACAGCGACAGTAGCATTAAAACCCCAAACCACCCTCTTACAGACAAAAGTTAACAGATCACCCACCCATCAGTCAGCCACAGGAAAGAAAACATGGAAATACTGAAGGAGACCGATATAAGTACAGTTGGATAATCACATAAATTTCAGAATATTGAAAACACTTTTTTGTCAGAGTATGAAGAGAGTGGTTCCGCAAACTCATACCTTCTGCAAAGAGGGATCGTCATGCTAAGTCTGAATGCTGTCGACATGGCTGCTGACAGTCGTCGCTCGGGCGGCTTTCATTGTGAGTGACCGCTGACCGGGTCTAAATGTTGCTGACCCATCTACTGGTCACTGTCGCCCCAGTGGCCTCTGATGGGAATGATCCCTTACCAGATCTGAATAGTACCAACATGGCTGCTGACCGTAGTGCCCCCATGGTCTCCACTGGGAATCATCAGAAACCCTCTCCGCATTCGTCTTGATGCTTCGATCTTCCTTGCCGCTTTGAGATGGAGTCTAACATGACATTTTGTCCTGTCTCTGGTCTTTTCCACACGTCAGCTTGGGTTCTCAGTGCTTTTCGACTCCATGAGGCTCGTCTCCAGGCACAGCAGAGCACCAGATAATTCGATTGAGTTCCAGATTGTACCTCACAGGCTCCAACAGCTTGCTCAACACAAACAAGACAAAAAGAGCAAGTGAAAGGTGTAGACAAAGTGAAGTAATCAATGACTGCACCTTTCTCCTCTCCCATACAAAATGTCTGAAAACACATATCGCCAGACTCAAGTACAGCTTCTATCCCACTGTTATTGGAATCTTGAATGGACCTCTCGTATAATGGGATGGACTCTTGATCTCTCAATGTACCTGAAATGAAATAGTGGATATCTCTTTCATTGAAGACAGAACATGGATCTGGAACTGCAGGCTGCTCTGGTGTCAATTGCTTCTAGCCTGGTCTTGCATGTCCTGCATCTCTGGATTGACACGTTTTTGATGAAATTGTTAATGTGTGTGTTCAGAACAACTAATTGCATGACTGGCTCATGTTAGTAACACTCTGATCTGTCAGGGAATTTCCAGAGCTGGCCAGTTAGTTGTAACTTTGACAAATTCCAATTGGATACATTGAATCTTACAAATGAGAGAAATGAGAAATTTGAATATTGTTATTTAACTGTGGACCTGAAACTTAATGTTAGTTAATTTCTCTTGAACCACAACATCCAACAACCATCAGTTTTATTCTCAAATGATACTTAAGTGTCTGTGATACAAACCTTGTGATACTTAGATCTGGTGATTTTCCATCTGATTTTATGATGAAGTATTGATCTCCTCTGTTAGCGTATGTCATCCATATTAAGCTATTCTCTGTTCATCTGCCTGCTCTGCTTGCCTTGTTACTGCTTTTGGCTTTCTGTTTGATTCATGAAAAACATATTTATCAAATGATAAGGATGGTATTGAATGTCCACTTTCTCTGCTATAACATTTTTCTCTGCTAGCAAAATCTCAGAGTGGACACGTGAAATGGGTGAATCTATATTTTTATAAAATCAATGGAATAAAAATCAGGCTGCTCACTGAAATATGGAAAACAGAAGAAGGAATAAGCTCTTTGTTCCTCCAAACCTGCTCTATATTCAACGTAATTATGGTCGATTGCCCATCTCAATATTATATCCTGATCCTTGATCCTGATTCTTCTTGAGGCCTGTGACTAATAATCAGTCTATCCTCTTTTTAAATATATTTGGGACTTAGTCTCCAAAGCCTCTGTAGTTCTCAGTTCTTCTGGTTCACCACCCAGTGACTGAAGAAGTTTCTCTTTATCACCGTTCTATATGTCTTTCACTCTATCATGAAACTATGACACCAGGCTCTATATCCCAGTCAGGGAAAATATCCTAATCACGTTCCATCTTTTGTGTGTTTCAATGAGATCACTTTCATTCGTCCAAACCTTGATAAACATAACTCCAATGGATCCAATCTCTTCTGTTATGAGAATCAGTCCAATGAATCTGTTACAAGAGGCTGATCTTCTGAAAGTATCATCGTTTCAACTGCTTAGCAACGAGGGAGAGAGAGAGAGGGACTTCCATAATATGTATACGCATGTGACATGTTCCTTGTTGCCATTGATCCACATGGGTGAGGTCGTGTTAATTATCAGGCTAGACAATGAATAATATTTTCAGTTTGGGCAGGGATTCCTAGACAGAAGTTACTGTCCAATAAATGCCATCTAACAACTTAAACTCCTTCATTTTATCAGCTTATGTTTTGTCAGTGTATGGTAAAAACCATTGTCACCATCTTAACACCAGAAAACAAACTGGACGAACCCAGTAGGTCAGATAGCATCCATGGAGGCAAAGGGATGGTGAATATTTTACATTGAGGTACTTCATCAGATGCAAACCTTTTGAAGCTAATGTATATACACTTAAAGGCTGGAATCAGCATCTTTATGTGATCCCATGCATTTCCAGAAGTAATTTGCTTTTTCTAGCAAGGATAGCATTTAAGATACATGAAAACTTTCCACCTTAGGAAACAAATGAACCAGACAGTACAAACAGCTTTACTTGGATTTTAATTGAATTTTCTTTGCATTGGCTCACATTCACTGATATCAATTATGGTTGCTAGCATGATACTGCTCATGCCTAACTAAATCTCTCATGGCTGCGATACTTGCAAATTATGTAGCTGATAAATGAGGTGACAGATGTTTTTAAATGCAATACTTATGATGTATTATGTTAAATTACTTCCATCTGATTGAAGATAGAATTTTTTATTTTGTTTTCTATGATCATCTTGTTCTGCATTTCTCAAGTTCTAAAACAGCCCTGCGCCTGATGTATTTTAGTAACACATTTCCAGAACTGATTTTGTCACAACTAGCAATCTCAGGCATCTGCCATCAGTCATGTTACCCGTATTCATTGCAGGCACCAAATATACTTTTTCCTGATTTGTTTTACAACTGTTCCAATTAAAGATCCACATTCTTGAGCTCACATTACAAACTTCAATCTTGAGAAGTCTGCATCCAACCATATCAACCTTATGGTGACAATTAAGTCAAATTTCTGCCTCTGACTTAGCACTTTTTAGTCACGCCTGAAGCCTTCCTTTAAGTTCATCTTAAGTTAACAATCACTGTCCTTGTTATAGTCCTGTAAAGTTTGACTTTATATTTTCATCAGTGGATTAATGAGAAGCATCTGTTTCATTTCAGAAACCTTGTTAAGAGTGAAAGTTATATCTGCACATGTATATATCACATTTAAGAATCTACAGGTATTTTGTTATAAATGTGGAACAACAATGCTATAGTCATTCAAAAATAAAATTAAAGGCGTTCAAAGACGTTAATTACAAGAGATTCTGCAGAAGTTGGAAATCTGGACTAACACCCACAAAATGCTGGGGAAACTCGGCAGGTCAGGCAGCATCTACAGTGGGAAATCAACAGTTGACTTTTTGTGCTGAAACTCTTAATCAGGAAGAAGAGGGTTTTAACTCGAAAGGTCGACTGACTGTTTCCAATCGTAGAAGCTGCATGACCTATTAACTTCCTTCAGCATGTAATATGTGTTGCTAGAGCAATAACCTTGTTGGAAACATAATAAATGACTGAAAAATGCAAATATATTTACACAATAAAACAAGGAAGTAAGATTAATGGTAGGTCACCAGGCCCCTCAAGCATGCCTCACCTTCTACTCTTCCTCAAATGGTGGTGGATTCAAGACGTTTGTTAATTTTTAAAGACAGATATAGGTAGATTCTTGATAAGTGGTGGAAGGTTGCAAGATTAGGAGGCAATACTCAATGAATTGGCAATCAGTTCAGCTTTGATGCTAGTAAATGGCTGAATAAACTGAAGAAGCTGATGGCCTACTCCTGCTCATAATTTGTATATTTGTATGGCATAGAAGGGGAGTGTATCTATGCAAATCTAAACTGCATATTAGTTTAACTTCCCAGATCTAGGTCATTGTCCTAGAAGTAATAAGTCTTGAAGTACTCAACCAAACAACTTTATTGAATACTGTACACATTTCTGCCTCTTCCATTTTGATCAGCTAGCTAAGTGGGCTGTATATTGGCAAATAGTTTTAAATTCAAAGTGTGAAATGGGAAATCAAACCAGGATAGCTTTTAAACATTAACTGGTAGGACAATGGGGGTGGGGGATGGTGTCGTAGAACAGAGGGACCTAGGAACCTTTGACTTCTTAGGCAATGGCAGAATGCTTTAGTTTACAGTACTGATGTTTAAGTCTGTCAATTTCAGTTTTTCCCTTTGCTTTTATATGAATTTTTTAAAATTTAGTTTGTTTCCAGTAATTAAATTAATCTGATTTCTACTTATAAACTGAAGAACAGTAGAGAAAGGCTTAAAGTTTAGAAACACTTTGCAACAAAGATTAGATTTGTTGTGAGGAATAGTTAATCTCAAGTACATTGTTCACTGTAAGCAGCATCAGAAATAGATAGGGTGGCGTGGAAGGCATTTGGCATCTTGTTGTTCAGCAGTTAGGGTACTGAGTATAGAATATTATATTACATTTGTACAAGCTATTAGTATGACTATACATGCAGTATTGCCTATAGTTTTATTTAGAGATACAGCAGATCGCCCTATTGTAGAAAAGATAACTTTAAACTGGATAAAGTGCTGAAAACCTTTAAAAAGATGCTGCCAGGACTAAAGGGCCTGAGTTTTTTTGGATGAGGTTGACAGGGTAGGACTTTATTCTTTGGGAATGAGCGACAGCTTTATAGAGGTGCATAAAATCATGAAGCGTACAGATAGTGTGAATGAACATTGCCTTTTTCCCAGAACAAGGGAAATAAAAACTTAAGGACATCAACTTAAGAGGTGAATTGAAAGATTAAAAAGGCACTGAGGGGCAACTTCTCCAGCAGATGGTTATCTGTAAGGAGGATGAGCGGCCAGAAGAAGTGGTTGGGGCAGGTACAATAAAAACATGAAGTAATTTGACTATGCACATGGATAGAGGAGGGGTATAGAGGGATATGAGCCAAATGTTGGCAAATGGAGTGAGCCTTTTTGACACCATGGTCTCTTTGGATAAGTTGGACCAATGGGCCTGTTTCCATTCTAGGACTCCAGTCTATAAACTTTAGCATGCTTTCAGGAAGTAAATTTCTAAATTTCTAAATTTCCACAAATTGATCAGCGGATACTTCTTTTCTCAACTAGATTTTAACAATTCAATCGATTAACTATGTTCCTTGTTGTAGGGTCTATTGAAGGACCATAGTTGCTGAATGCTTAGACCTTGGCAGAATAGTTTTGTCTCTATGAAATCAAAATAAAATTGATTTCACTTTCTAATAATAAAATATCATTTGATTTCTACTTAGAATATACTAGAGAAAGGACAAAGTTTAGACACTGATAAAAACCAAGATGAGACTTGTTAGAAAGAATGTTTAACCTCAGGCAGGCCATCTGACATTCAAACCAACCACTGTACCAGCACTTCAATGACCACAAGCAGCCTCCCTCTCATGCCACAACTAAAGCTACTTACTGCATCAAGTAGGTTAATACAAACTTCACTTCCTTCTAAGACCATTTTACTTTAGATGCTGCATTGTTGTCTTACACAATTTTCTATTCAGAATTCATTTTACTTTAGTTAACAGAAATTATTCTGCTTGTGAGTTCATTGGGTAATCAAAAATTATTACCTAAATAATGTTTTTCAGCAAAGCAAATATGGTTCTGAAATTTCATTGATTCATATTCATTAGTATTTTTCACCTGCTATTTCAAAGTTGGTCTTGCTATCAATGTGTGTGTTTTCCAGTAAAGTAATTGAAGGAGTTACTTTAAAGTGAATCTCTTAAATAAGATAACATTGTTATTCTAACTCAGGATGCCATGTGTTCAAACCAAGTGCATGATGATACTCAAATTTCATGCTCTGATTGAATATACATCTGCTGTTTTTTGTCTTGGACTCTAGATGGCAGTGGAGTGTTCCATCTCTGGGTGGGCTGATAAAATTGGCAAAGACTGCTCTGGCTCTCAAATGTCCAGTTCGTACAATCCGAATTATGTAGTGACATTTTAAGCCATTGAGTTGTTGATAGCTCAGGCCATGTCACCCATCCAGTTAAAAAGAGGACCTGGTGCAATGAGAAGCTTCAGCAAAGGAAGAGAGAGAAATCTGTGAGGAAAAGAGAATACGCAGTCCAAAGTTGCAGCACACGTGTTTGCAAAAAAAAAAACAGTTGCACGTAGTTCAATTGGGTTTGGATTACAAAAGCAAAATATGATAATTTTTGAATTTGGGTTGATTGCATATTCATTTAATTATGCTTATTGTTAGAATTCTGGACATAAAATGAGAAATAAGTTAAGTAACATTTCTTTATGGGACTTCTGAGTAAATTTAATAACTCGGACATTTTTGTACTATATAACATAGAATGTAGCACAGTACAGTTCAGGAATAGGCCCTTCAGCTCATCGTGTCTGCTTTGACTATAATGCCAATCTAAATAAATCCTATCAGCCTGCACATGGGCTAAATCTCTTTATTTGCAGCCTGACTAAATGCTTTCAAACATTGTGATTGCATCTGCCTCCACCACCAGTCCTAGCAGTGTCCAGGCACCTACCACTCTGTAAAAATCTTGCCTAGTAAATCTCCTTTAAACATCCTTCCTTTTGTACTTGCCATTTCCACCTAGGGAAAACACTTTGACTACCTACCCTTCCTATACCTCTTAAGGTTTGATTATACTTCAATCTGGTCACTGTTTTCTGTCTCTGAATTACCAGTGAAAACAATATAATTGCAGAAGGGGAGTACACTGTAGATGCCAGGGAATTCCAGCACATTGTTATATGGGTAGATCTTGGGACTTTATCGTAACTTATAGCTGATACATTCCAATCCAGAAAAAAATCCTGGTGAACTTCTGCAAAGCTTCCAAATCCCTTCCTATTGTGTGGTGACCAGAACTGTACAAACTACTCCCAGTATGACCTAATTAAAGTTGTATGCAACTGCAATATGACCTTCCAACATTTACACTCAATGCCTCAGCTGTTGAAGAATGCCCCACACTGCATAAATTTTCTTTACAACACTAATCCATTTGTGTTGCCAGTTTAAGGACCTATAGACTCACACTCCAAGACCTCTCTGTGTTCCAACGTGTCCTTCCATTGACTATAATTTCCCCTTGTCTGGATGAAACTCTACATCTCTGCCCAAGTTTTCAACTTAAGAGATCATAAGACCTTGGAGCAGAATTACACCACTAGGTTGATCTGCTCCACCATTCTATCATGGCTAATTTATTATTCCTCTCAACCCCCATTCGACATTCTGATCTTTCACTTCTTCTCAGCTGCCTATAACTTCCTCCTGAGTGGTCTCACCCTTCCCTTTCTCCTATTGTCCACTCTCCTCTCCTATCAGATTCTTTCTTCTCCAGCCCTTGACCTTTCCCACACACCCGGTGTGGTGAACTATGTGCCTGTCGGGACACGCCCCTGCTGACTGCTCCTGTGGCTCCTCCCACAGGCCCCTGTATAAAGGAGACCTGCGGCCTGAAGATCGGCCTCAGTCTCCAGGACCTTGTATGATAGACACTCACTCCTGGTTCCTTCTTCCAGTCAATAAAAGCCGATATCTCGCCTACGTCTCAGTGTGAGTTATTGATGGTGCATCACCCGGCTTCACCTGTCACCTTCCAGTTAGTCTCTTTCCTCTCCCTCCATCACTTTATTCTGGCACTTTCACTGACTCCTTTCCTTTTGACCTTCCATTCAACTAGCTGGGCTTTGGTGTTTGCATCTACTTTTACAAACATCTTTTTGTCTCCCATTTGAAATTCATACAATAACTTAAATGCACGCAGAGAAGAGTCTGGTTCTTTATCCCAACAAAAGTTGAATGCATGCAACTTATTTGAAGCTCCTTCCAGCTTAAAACCAAGGCACATTTCACAAGGAACTACCTGATTAGCATATCAGTAGCTTTCTCAAATATGCTGCCTACAAAAAGTCAAAACGCTGCTTTTGTCACTTCCACGACTCCTCTGAGCAGCACGGTTCTACTTTGGTCCAATGTGCTTTCCATCCAGAGGCTCAGAGACTGTCATCAATACCTGTTTGTCCTCTATTGGGAAAAGGTTCATGATGCTCAGCATGGGGACAGTTGTGGCATCGTCTTACAATATCTTTCTGAAGTCACTTTCATATGGCTTCATTGTAGGGAATGTGGCACACAAATTGTGGATGGATCTCCAATCAAGCTGTAGTTGTCTCAGCCAATCATGTTCCGTGATGCTGGCCCTTCTAATTTTACCACATACAAGCTCAATGTGGCTTGTTGGTTGTTGTATTTCACTGTTGCAAATGCCATTCCCACAACAGTTATCTATTTTTCCAGTGTCAGTTCTTAGCTGGATATCTGCAGGCTTAAGTTTGGTATCTTTGAAATTCATTTTGTGAAATGACTGAAACAGCCGAGCCAGTGTCCAATTCCATTTTAATTAATTTGTCTTTTATTTCTTATTTAAGCCATATTGCTTGTCTATTGCTAGTTTTCACACTGTAAATTTTAAGGCTACACAATCCTGTGTCATTCATCATTTTCATATTTTTCATCAAAAGCACATAGATTAGTGCTCTTTTGAAGCCGTGACTTGACCTTTTAGCTTTTTCTCTTCACTGAGCATTCCATTTATTTTTGTCTACCTGACATGCTTTTTGTATGTGAGCTACTTTGGTGCATTTTCTGCAAGTTTCACCTTTCAACCTGCATTTGCTTGGTGTATGTGAGCCCCTGCCACAATGCTCACACAATTTGCTCAATCAAGCAGGTTTTTGATTAGACATTGCAATTTTGTTCATGCTCACTTTCATTCCTGACTGCAACTCATTTGTGTCTCTGTCTGCAGTCTCCACTAAAACAGTAACTTGCACTGCTCATTTGAATGTAAACTGTGCTTCAGTTCAGAGCTGTTTTTGAATGCTTTATTTTAAGATTCCACAAACTAAACTGTCTCTCAGTATATCATTAAGCCCATTACCAGACAACAATGCTCAGACAATCTCTTCAATTCTGCCCTTTCTTTTCGCTTCTGCTTATGAAACCTAAAGCTTTCTGCAATCAACAAAGGCTTTGGTTCTAAATATTCCTACATCACTTTTACAATATCAAGAAAACTCATTTCTGTAGGTTTGTTTGGAGCAGCCAAACTTTGAAGCAAACTGTATGTCTTTAACTCTAATTCACTTAGCAAAATCGGCTCTCGGTTCTTGTTGTTTATTTCATTTGCTTCGAAATACCGTTCCAACAGCTCAATATATATGAGCCAGTTACCCATTGCATAATCAAACTCATCAACCTTTCTGATTTTCGTTCATGATTATTTTCACCTGGTACTCACAGTTTATGAACCCTGAATTTATCCATTTACTGCCTTAAAATAAACTCAATCATGTCTTCCCTTCTGAAAAACATGTTTTGGCTGCTCTTTACTTTAAACTCAACCATTTCTCCACATGTTGGGGTGCCTTTTTCATTTGCCAATGCTCCCACTGCATTTTGTTTTAGTTCAACCTTCTTGCTGTGTTTTATTTTAGTTCAAATATCTTGCTGTGTTTAAGAGGTCGGTGGCCATCTTGGGTTTGTTTTAAAACAACACATCACCAATGTTATATTTTGTAACCTCAAAACATGAAAATAATTCAAAGAAACTCATGGGAGTCCAAAAATAAGGATGCAACTTTGAGATTATCTGTAGCAAGGTGCGCACATATCACATGGCAGTGTGATGGCATATTCAGTTAACACATTTTTACATATAATCTATAATTAATTATTTAAACAAACAAGCATGCTTAATCAATTCAACATATATGTACGGTTACTCAATATAACTGAAACTCAATATATTAAATACAAAACTGAAGATAGTTAATAAAGGACAGGACCTCTAGGGTTATGATCTCAGGATTGCTACCTGTACCACGTACTGGTGAGGTCAGAAAGAGGAAGATCATGCTAGATAACATGTGGCTAAGGAGCTGGTCCAGGAGCAAGAGCTAAGTGGTGAAAGATGCTGTTAAGCTTACATACAAATTCAGGAATTGAAAGGTTGAGCTGGTGAGACTAATATTCTAAGTCATTTATATTTCAAAGCAAGGAATATTTTAGGAAAGTCACAGGATTAGCATGTGGAACAATGACATTGTAGCAGAATGACCAGGGCTAGCAGATCAATGTTCAAGGACTCCATTGATAGAGCTGAAGGAATTAAAGGGGGAGGTGTGATATTACTTCTCAGTGAAAATACCATGACAGTGCTCAAACAAGGCAGGCTGGAGAACTTGTCTACTGAAGTTATATGGCTGGAACTGAGGAATAAGAAAGGGATGACCATGTTAATGGGATTATATTATAGACCACACCAACAATCTGTAGGATTTAGAGGAGCAAATTTGTAGAGAGATTGCAGACTGTTCAAAGAATCATAACTTCAGAATAATAGACAATTTTAATTTTTCACATATTGACTGGGACTCCCATGCAGTAAAAGGGCTGGATGGAATAAAACATGTTCAGGAAATGTTCCTTAATCAGTACATAGAGGTCTCAATTAGAGACAGGGAGTGTGATACTAGATTGCTTATTAGGGGATGAGACAGGGCAAGTGACAGAAGTTTGTGTAGGGGAACAATTTACATCTAGTGACCTTAATGCAGTTAGTTTCAAGATAACCATGGAGAAGGATAGGTCTGATCCTTGGGTTGAGATTCTAAATTGGAGAAAGGTCAATTTTGGTGGTAAAAGAAAGGATCTGGCAAATATGATTTGGGATAATTTGTTTTCTGGTAAAAGTGTCCTTGGTAAGTGAGAAGCCTTGGTAAGTGAAATTTTGAGATTACGGAATTTGTATGTTCATGTCAGAACAAAAAGTAAAGATACCAGGTTTAGGGCAATTCAGTTTTCAAGAGATAATGAGGCACTGGTTCAGAAAAAGAAGGAGGTACATAGCAAGTATAGGCAGGAAGGAGCAATTAAGGTACTTGAAGAGTATGAGAAATGTAAGAGAACACCTGAGAAAGAAATTAGGAAGGCAAAAAGAAGGCATGAGTTTGCTCTATCAGGCAAGGTAAAAGGGAATCCCGAGGACTTTTATGGATATTAGAGCAAAAGGACAGCAAGGGACAAAATTGATCCTCTGGAAGATCAAAGTGGTAACCTATGCATAAAACTGAAAGAGATGGTGGGGGGAGATCTTAATTAGTTTTTTTGCATCTGGATATACTTGGGAGATTCTCACAAGAGTCTATAGAAGTGAGGCAAAGCAGCAGTGAGGTCATTGACCACATACAGATTACAGAGGAGGTGTTTGCTGCCTTGAAGCCAATTAGGGTGGATAAATCCCCAGAGCCGAACATGGTGTGGGAGCTCACGCAGAAATTGCAGGAGCCCTTAATGAGCTATATTAAAGTCTCCTTAGCCACAGGTGAGGTGCCAAAGGATTGGTGTTCCAATGCAAATATTGTTCTGTTGTTTAAGACTGGCTCTAAAAATAAGCCAGGACATTATAGACGGGTGAGCCTGATATCAGTAGTGGGTAAGTTTTGTACCCTATTCTAAGGGACCAAATATATACTTATTTGGATAGATAGAGACTGATTAAGAATAGGCAACGCGGCTTTGTGAGTGGATGGTGGTCTCTAACCAATGTTATAGAGTTTTTGGAGGAAGTTACAGGGAACTTTGATGAAAGAAAGGCAGCGGATGTTGTCAAGATGGACTTTAGCAAGGTGTCTGACAAGGTCCCACATGGGAGATTGGCCAAAAAGGATCAGTGGCTTGTTATTCAAGATAATTAGAAAATTGGAATGGGCATTGGCTTTGTGGGAGAAGCCAGAGATGGACGGTTGCCTCTGATAG
Source organism: Hypanus sabinus (assembly GCF_030144855.1). Classification (NCBI taxonomy): domain Eukaryota; kingdom Metazoa; phylum Chordata; class Chondrichthyes; order Myliobatiformes; family Dasyatidae; genus Hypanus; species Hypanus sabinus. Next base: position 75,936,021 of record NC_082711.1, on the reverse strand, counting down.
GAGGCTTATGAATTGTGGTGTGCCCACAAGGATTGGTACTTGGTCTGTTGTTATTTGTCAGTCATATCAACAACATGGACGATAATGTAGTAATCTGGACAAGCAAATTTGCGGATGACTCCAAGATTGTGTGTGTAGTGGACTGCGAGGAAGACCATCAAAGCTTACAGCTGGATCTGAAACAGCTCGAATGATGGGCCAAAAAATGGCAGATGGAATTTAATGCAAGCAAGTGTGAGGTTTTTGGGAGGACAAACCAGGGTAGGATTTATACAGTGAACAGTAGGGCACTGAGGGGTATGGTAGAATAGAGAGATCTGGAAATATAAATCCATAATACTTGAAAGCAGCACCACAGGTAGATGGGGTGGTAAGGAAAGCCTTTGGCCTGAATCAAAGTATTGTGTGCAGGAGTTGGGATGTTATGTTGAAGTTGTGTGAGACGTTGGTGAGGCCTAATTTGAAGTATTGTTTGTAGTTTTGTTCACCTTCCTATAGAAAAGATGTTAATAAGGTTGAAAGCATGCTGAGAAAGTTCACAAGGATGCTGCTGGGAGTTAAGGACCTGAATTATAGGGAAAAGTTGAATAGGTTATGAGTTTATTCCCTACAGTTTAGGAGAATAAGTAGAGATTTGACAGAGGTATGCAAAATAATGAGGGGAATATATGGAGTAAATGCAAACAAACTTTTTCCACTAAGGTTGGGTGAGACTAGAATTAGAGTTCAGGGTTAGGGATGAGAGTTGCTGTATATGTTTAAGGGAGACATGAGGGGGAAGTGAGAGTGTGGAATGAGCTGCCAGTGGCGGATGCAGGCTCAATTTCAACAAGGTGGAGAAATTTGGCTGGGTACATGGTGGGGGGGGGGGGGGTGGAAAGTGGTGGTGGGTGGTATGGAGGACTATGGTCCAGGTACAGGTGGATGGGTCTAGGCAGATTTGTGACTTGGCACAGATTAGGTGGGTTGAAAGGCTTGTATATGTGCTGTAGTTCTCTATGAATGTGTTTGAAAACATTCGGTATTTCAATTTTGTCCCCAGTCCACTAAACAAGAACTCGGTCCACGTTCTGTTATTTTCTTTTAAGCACAGCTCATTGTTCAGTGGTGTACTTGAATATTTCAAACCATTTTGCCACCAGGGAAATGATATGCACCTGACCCAACCAGACAAACTAGGGAAATCAAAAATGTATTTGACTCACCAGACTGCCAGGGAATACAGACACAGCAGGCCTACTTGACTGTTCGACAAATTTGCAGCCTTTAAATTGCCAGGGAAAACAAATGTATTGCTCCCATCAGACTCATGAAGAACTCATACAGGTCAAATGTATCAGACTGCCAAAGACGTTGAATTGTTAAGTGCAGAGGCAGCCAGACAAATTAGACAACAGGATTAGATAAAAAGGACAACAGCTACTTGACCTCAGTACCCATGGCACCAGAAACCCACTTCAGTGTAACGAAGTAGTTCCATAGTTTTACATATTTGGAACAAACTGGCAACTTGATGCACTACTTTCTTTTTAGAAGAAAACCATACTGCTTGGATAAGTTTAGTCATTTCAAACTAGATATGTTCGGATAGGCAACTAATATTCAAAAGTAGCCTTCTGTGAACAGTTTATGATTCTTAAATCAATTTAATGGCAAGCACTATTGGTTTGAAGGGAAAAGTAATATTGCATACTTATCTTACACCTTTTTTATTTCTCAAATCAGCAGATAAAATAATAAGAAGTGGAAATGTGGAAAAAGCAGGCCCTTCTGAAGATTTTGGAGGTCAGAGGCAAATCAGTGTTGCTTAGAGATAAGGCTTTAGAAAACAGTTGTACGGTGGATGAAGGCAAAGGTATTGATGGTGGAGTGGAAAAGGAAGATGGTGAAGCACAAAAAGTGATCTGTTGATGGAATTAACAAAGAAAATCAAGATGGGTGTGGCCACAGGGACTAACTTTAGCTAATTTTCCTCAAGATTTTTCTCATAACCTTATCATTTTGTTGGGTAGCTCATTCACTTTGAGTCAAATCAATTCTACTAATATTTCCAAATCCTAATCATAGCAAAAATATTAATACTACAATACAATTGATATTCCATGATTTGCAATGCAAAAGCACTCATTCAATGAAGGAAAACATAATTGATTTTCTGGGGCATGGTAAGCCAGTGCGACTTACTCTGGGTACTGTACACTAGTCATGAAGTTGGAGATGACCAGCTGCTTATGCGGAATCTGAATCAGGTTTATTATCACCAACATAGAGTATGTCATGAAATTTGTTGTTTTGTGACAGTAGTACAGTTAAATGCATAAAAAGACAGTTCATCATACAAAGAATTATAAAAAGATCAATAAGTAATGCAAAGCAAGAGCAAAAAGTGAGCTGGTGTTCATGGGTTTATGGTCCATTCAAAAATGTGATGATGGAGGGGAAGAGAGTTGTTCTTAAAACATCGAGTGTTTGTTTTCAGCTCCTGTACCTCCTCCTGATAGTAGTAGTGAGACGAAAGCATGTTCCGGATGGTGAGGATCATTCATGATGGATGATGCCTTCTTAAGGCATTCATTTTTGAAGGTGTTCTCAATGGTGGGAAAGCAGGTGTCATGCTGGCTGAATTTATAACCCTCTGTGGCTTCTGCCAATCCTGGGCATTGGCACATTCATACCAGATGGTGATACAATTAGTCAGAGTGCTCTTCATAGTACATCTGTAGAAATTTGCTAAAGTCTTTGGTGACATACCAAATCTCCTCAAACTCCTAGTGAAATATTGCCACTGGTGTTCCGTCTTCATAATTGCATCAATATGTATTAGTATGTTAGGCCCACGATAGACCTTCAGAGAAGTTGACATCCAGGGACTTGAAGCTGTTTACACTTTCCACTGCTGACAGCACAACGAGTTCTGTCACTGATAAAGACTATTCCTGAGGTGACAAAATTATGGTCAGGTGAGAAAGAAATTTGATATGACTAATGATGCAGAGATGAGGAATTTGTCTCAAGCCAAGGTTCAATTATTCTTACCTTTCTCTTTGTAACATCACTATTTATAATGAACTGTATTAGAAAAAAATAACAAATATTAAAGGAAAAATTGTAGAGTGTAAGTAAAGGAAGATTATGATATAAATGTCTGTACACATTGGTGATAACTTAAATGCTTACTAATGAAATATATTAAATTAGAATTTTAAATGTTGGTCTATGGCAATAAATATAAAAAAAGCCCTCTGCATTGAGATCTAATGACAAAGTTCGGGCTGATTTATTACTGTGTTTGTACGTTGCTCCAATACACTTAGACCAGGAACAGAAGCATTTCACTAGCACCACGGGCAAAAGTTAAAAATAAACAGAAAAATTGGAATGTCATGCAGTTCTTAAACATAATAAGACAAAACATTTTTTGAAATATATTGCATAATTTAATTCAATACATCATGCAGGTTTTTTTCCTATTTATGAAATTCTCTGTGAATAAATGGTGTTTAATTGTTAGTACAGGATTCTATAAATCATACTCTAAATCTCACCTTTTGCATGTGCAGCAAACTGCAGAGGCAGTCAGATGATTGAGCTTTTTTCTAAACTGTGTACTAGATGCCAAAAATCCAGCTAAGATCTCACAGAACTGTGGTTAAATCAGCAACAGTAGTCTTCACTCCTTACCCTGCCATCACGACTGGGATCAAAATGAGGTCACCCAATTTAAATGAAAATTACCATTTTGGTAGATTGCTAAAGATGTCCTGGAAAAGGATTACTGCTGTTTCACCCTATCAGTTTATTTTAAGATTTAATTTTAAGCCATTTGTCTGAATTTATAATTAAGATAATATGACTGATTAAGATGCTATTTGGTTCATGCCTAAGTGAAGTCACAGCAATAAATAAAACTTAAAATGTGATCTCTGCCTTGACACTGAGCTGACCTACATGCCAGTTTCTTTCTGCCATCCATGTTATCCGGTGTTAGGGATACCAGGTCAACGAAGTTCATGGCACTGTAATTACTTTCCCTAGTGCTCCTCACTTTGAAAATGTGACTCATGTTGTGGACAGATAAAGATTTCCATTCAGAGGGACCTAATGGAAACTCATAGCCTTGGTTAAAATCTGCTGCACGCACATTTCAGCTGATTACCCTGCAGTCATGCTGTACTCCTGGCAGACTTACTCTGGGAATGCACAAATGGCCCAGAGAAATACAACTGGCTGAATAAGGATGCAATGTTATTACTGGTCTTTCTTAGTCATCCAGAATCCCACCTCATTAATGATAATTTTTATTAAAATTTGTTGCTGTGTTCTGACAAAAACAGCAAAGTTTTAAGTTATTGCAAAAATGGTCATGTAATTTACATTTTTTGTTGTTTATTTGACAACTGTCATTTTTTGAAATGCCAGTGTTGCTTGGTTAATTTAATGAGTCCTCTAATTGCATTTTCCTTATTCCTCCCCCTCCAATATGAAAGCTAAGGGAATTTCCAATAGTTCTTCACAAAGATGCTGTCAGTGTTGGCCCTTGTGTGATCTACAGGTACTTTTAACAGACTGCAATTGGAAGGGAGCTTCTGTTCCCATCTAATTCAGCTCTTTGCCACTTTTGCAAGTCATAGCCATTATGAAGTGTAAAACTCAAGACCGAATATGAAGCAGTATATATATTAATGCCAGGACATCTCAGTCACTGCATTGAAACTCTTTACCATGTGTATTTGCTTCTGAAGTTAATTCTTTAGAAAAAAAAATACAGAAAATTTCAAAGTTTCAAAGTGCATTTATTATCAAAGAGTGTATAAGTTATACAACCTTGAGATTTGTTTGCTTACAGGCAGTCACCAAAGCAAGGAACCCGAAAGAACGCAATTAAAAAAACAAGACCACCCCTCCACCCCCAGTGCCCACAGACAAAGATAATAAAAACACAAAACAAATCACATAAACAATAGACATGAGCAACAACAGCATTCTGAACCAAATTGAGTTTTTAGATCCAAATCGTGGGAGTAGTCCAGAGTAGGCCCAAAGCCTCAGTAATTAGTTCAACATATTAGCGGGGCAAATCGCTTCAAAGGTCGCAGCCAAGAAACACAACAGTCTCACATCATTAGTGTCACGGAGACAGAAGCCCCAAACTATCTGGCCTATTATTTAAATAGACCGAACCTTACACTACATCCTGACCCTGCCACCGATGAATTGCTCTGGGCTTAGATTTTGCTGTTGAAGGAGCCATTCTTGACCTCTCCAAATCAGCTCAATGCCCAGAGTGATCCATCCTCATCTGACTCTCAACACCCTGCCTTTCTAGTCTATATGGGCTGGCATTTAGGTTGTTCGAGTAACTGATTGTACTTTGCATTTGCACCCAGGCCTTGAACACACTGCACAATGATTTATTTTATACCTGGATTTTGCTGCTGAAGAAGCTGTTCTTCACCTCTCCAATTCGGCACAGCACTTACAGCGATCCACAGTCATACCTGTATTAGTTGGATGGGCATGAGAATTCCTCTGTCCCATCTTCTCCCCTCTGAATCATTCACTCCAGCCAGCACTGCTCCAACTACAAGTGCGTTGAATTTGCAACGCACCAGCAGGGCACATCCCACAAATTTGCTTTGCCTTCACTTGCTTCTTCATTGCTTGTGGTGATAGTTTACCAGTATACTTCAAAAAAATGTTACTGATAATGGTTTTAAACAAATTCCTTTGCTTTCAAACTACCAGTAAGCTGTTGCACATTTTTGTCAGCACCGTCTTACACTGGAATTTATTTTTATCAATATTTAAAATTTGATATTTACTATAATATATTTTGGGTGTAATTATGTATTGGGAAAAATGGCATCCCATTCAACATAATTCTGGACATAACTTCTCATTTCAAACCACCCAGACTGTACAAACTCAAGATTCAAGATTGTTTAAAGATATTCTTCAGTACCAAGTGTAAATGGAGAACAAAATATTTGTTTCTCTAGATCCAGTGCAGCATAAAAATACACAATTAATATAAATATAAAAGCAATCCTATAAAACGCATGTAAAAGTAACTGTTGGGCATGGCTGTATACATGGTGAAAGAAGAAAAAAACATTAAGATATAATTCTACATGAAGATTTATTAATTTTGTAAACATCAGATGGATTATCCCAAGTTAGAGAGCTGGGTGAATCTAACTAATTTTCTTCAACATTCACATTATTACCTCGGTGTTGGGGAACACTTTCTCCTTGCGTCAAATCAGTTCTGCATATCTTTGTAAGCCTTTATCAGTATGCGAACTATTAGTGCGACAACACACCAGTATTCCTTGATTTGCCATAAGCACTCACTGAATTGCATTCTGCACAGTCTAGAGGTAATAACTAAATCTTCCTGCTTGTCCTTCCTATTCCTTTCTCAGCCTTTCAAATGCTTTTGCATTGTGGGAACTTTTGGAAAATCATCTTCAGCAGATGTTCTTTTTGCTCATCTCACTGGTTATCATTCATGGGAATCAGTGGAGCAGGTGGACTGTTCTGCCAGCACACAAGCTCAGTGTCTGTCTAAACTGAAGAATTTCTTATATATGTGAGGATGCAGTTTCATCAATTCTTAATTTAATAGTTTCAGGGTGCCATGGTAGTGTAGCAGTCAGCAGAGCACTACTACAGCTTGGGGTGTCGGAGCTGAATTCTGGCAATCTCTGTAAGGAGTTTGTATGTCCTCCTCATGGAAAACATGTGTCTTCACCAAGTGTTCAAGTTTCCTCTCAACGTCCAAAGGCATACTGGTTAGGTGGTTAACTGGTCACTGTAAATTGTCCTGTGATTAGGTTAGGGTTAATTCGAGGTTGCTGGGCGCTGCGGCTCGGAAGGTCAGAAGGGCCTATTCCATGGTTTGCAACAACAGCATCAATATATCATTGAATTATCAGAGACATTATTTTAATCATACCACTGTTGAAAAGGAGTGGTAGCTAGTGACCCCATCTGCAACAAGTAACGGTTACTTCTTGAACTTGGGCTCGAAGTTGATAACCTGGAACCTGAGCTTCAAATATATTAAGTTACCTGCTTTAAGTTTGGTCTGTGGTAAGGGACAACAGAATGAGGCAGGTAAGGGGATCCAATAGATACTGCTAGTGGAAAACAAGCCCTGGAACTTGCTCAAAGGTCTGAGATTGTTGCTCGTTGTGAGTCTGAGAGAGGGGCCTGTAGGAAGGATGTAAACCTAACTTGTGGCACTGTGGTTCAAGATGAAGGAGAGGAGAGAAATATAGTTGTAACTGGGGATAATATATTCAGGGGGAGGGATATGCCTGTCTGAGCATGCAAAGCCCGATGGACTGGAAGGATGAGATCTACGGCTGGAAAGGTGGTACTGCAGTCCTCCGTGGAGAGCAAAGGGCATGATGAGGCACAGAAAACATCATGTTCATCCATTGCAACCAGGGAAGACCCCAGTTTGTGATGTTTGTTCATACCACTGGACTCAGACTTCTGAGGTTGAGAGAGTGGAACTGCCCCAGTCCACTGGCTTTTCCACTTTAAAAACTCTCCTACACAGGCTTGCTGACATTGTTGGATATGATGGATAACCACCATATTATCAGACGCAATTCTCTGTCACAAGGATCAAGAGTCTTGAAAGCAGCCTTTGCTGGGTTCTGGACATCTCCTTTGGACAACAGAGGAATTTAGAGTGGGAGGGGAAAGATCTAGTTGTTGTGGTCCATGTGGGTATCAACAACGCAGGGAGAGATGTGAATAAAATAAAAGGGAAGGAGTGCACTGGAGAGGTCACTGCAAAGAATCCAGTACAAATAAACAAATAAAGACAGAAATTTTAGAAAAGTATAAGGGTATAAGTTCAGGCAACATGGAGGAAAATCTATTTATTTAGAGATACAGTATGGAACAGGCCCTTCGAGCCACACCACCCAACAACCCAGCTACTTAACACTAGCCAAATCACAGGGCAATTTGGCATGAGCAATTAACCTACTAATCAATATGTCTTCAGACAGTGGGAGGAAACCAGAGCACCCGGAGGAAATCCACACAGTTGTGTGGAGAATGTACAATTCCTTACAGAAGGTGCTGGGATTGAACTCCAAACTTTTACACCCTGAGCTGTAATAGGATCATTGAGTAGTGGGGTAGTGAATACTGGACTGAGATTTATATTTGAATGCACACAATACAAGGTAGATGAGCTTGTAGCATAGTTAGAAATTGGCAGGTGTAACAATGTGGCTGAAAGAAAATCACAGCTGGGACCTTAACATCCAAGGATACACATCCTCTCAAAATGACAGGCGGGTGGGTAGAGTAGGTGGGATGGCTCTGTTGGTAAAAAAAGGAATTAAATCCTTAGCAAGAAGAGGAAAAAGGATCAGAAGATTTAGAATCCTTGTGGGCAGACTTAAAATCTGCAAGAACAAAAAGATCCTGATGGGAGTTATATATAGGCCATTAAATAGTGGAAACAACACGAGTGAATCTGCAGATGCTGGAAATAAATAAAAACACAAAATGCTGGCAGAACTCCTCCCATAGATGCTGTCTGGCCTGCTGAGTTCTGCCAGCATTTTGTGTTTTCATTGAATAGTGGATTTGATGTGTAATATAAACTATAACTTGAGATAAAAATAGCATGCAAGAAAGACAATAGGTTCAATATTCAGGTGGACTTGGAAAAGCCAGGTTGTCAATATTTTCCAAATGAAGGAACTTGTAGAATACCTATGAGATGGCTTTTTGTAGCAGCTTATAGTCAGGCACACAAGGGAAAAGAGAATTCTGGATTTGATGTTGCGCAATGAAGCAGATATGGTTAGGGAGCTTAAGGTAAAGGAACCCTTAGAGGAAAGTAAACATAATGTGATAGAATTCACCCTACAGTTTGAGAGGGGGAAACTAAAATTTATGACATCTGTTAGCACCAAATTTAAGCTGTTCTCATTCACACTCTATAGGCTTATCACACACAATTTGAAACAATCTGGTGCAGGTACCTTAATTGATCTTAGCAACTTGGCTAAGAAAATGTAAGCCATCTGTGACAAGGATGTTAACGCCCACTCTTTACATTACATTGGGCTGTAGGTCAAGTCACCTGACCCAGACATGTTATACCTCAGCTTTCTGAAAGAGGATGCTGAAGAGATTTGGAGACATTGGTTGTGATCTAATAAGGATTGTGAGAGTCAGGAATGATTTGTCACAAATGACACTCTGCTTCTGTCAAATCTATTGAAATTCTCTGAGGAATTTACAGGCAAGATAGAAAATGGAGAGTCAGTGTAAGTTGTTTAGTTGGGTTTTCAGAAAGCCTTTGACAGGATGCTTCACATGAGACTGCAAAAAAGATAGGGGCCCATGGTAATACAGAAAAGGTATTAGCATGAATAGAAGTTTGATTGACAGACAGAAGGTGAAAAGTGTGAATAAAGGAGACCTTTCTTGGTTGACTGTCAGTAACTAGTGATGTTTCCCAGGGATTAGTGTTGGTCAAATACTTCTTATGCAATATGCTATTATAATGATGACAAAATTAATGGCTCTGTGGCCAATTTAGTGGATGATCCAAAGATAGGCAGAGGGCCATGTAATAATGAGGAAGGAGGGAGTCTGCAGAAGGATTTGGACAGGTTGGGAGAGTAGGCAACAGATTGTCAGATGGAATACAGCACAGTGAGGTGTGTGCTCATCCACTTTAGTAGAAGGAATGAAGTTATAGATTATTTTCTAAATGGGGAAAGAATTCAGAAATTGGATGAGAAAAGATACTTGGAAATCCTAGTGCAGGATTCTCTCAAGGTTAACTTTCAAGCTGAGTCAGTATTAAGGAAGACAAATGCAATGTTAGCATTCATTTTGAGAAGTCTAGAATATAAAAGCAGGGTTGTAAAAGTGAGCCTTTACAAAACATTAAGCAGAAACTTTTGGAGTATTTGAGTAGTTTTGGGGCCCATATTTAAGAAGGATGTGTTGGCGTTAGAGACAGTCCAGAGGATGTTTACAAGAATAAGCCCAGGAATGAAAGAAATAACACATGAGGAGTGTTTGATGGCTCTAGGCCTATACTCACTTGAGTTCAGAAGGATGAGTGGTGACCTTATTGAAGCCAACTGAATATTGAAAGCCCTGGACAGAGTGGTGGGATGCTTCCAGTAATCAGAGAGTCTAGGACCAAAGGATATAGCCTCAGAATAAAAGGAGATGAGGGGAAATCTCTTTAGCCAGAGGATGATGAATCTATGGAATTCATTGCCACAGATGGCTGTGGAGGCCAATTCATTGGGTATACTTGAAGCAGAGGTTGACAGATTCTTGACTAGTTAAGTTGTGAAAGGTTACAGGGAGAAGGCAGGAGAATGGACTTGAGGGGGATAATAAATCAGGCATGATTGAATGCAGAGTGGACTCAATGGGACGAACGTCCTAATTCTGTTCCTATATCTTATGTTGCTATGGTCTAATTGACCAAATTTGGAGCATAGATATGTAATAAACAATATTTGTAACTGAGTTCAAGAATCATTCAGCTCCTTAATCAAATGACTGGTTATGAGCTTTAAAGAGAACTATAGCCCGGAGGCTGAAGAAAAAGGCAATAGCGTGGAAGCTCAGGACTATGTGAAACTTGTGCATAAGAAAACCATACTGCATATGGCATGCTGATATGTAAGTGTATTTACACCACACCACATGAAAGGTATCTTTACTTTAAGAAATTCTGCAGAAACTGGAGGATTACTTTGATCACAAGGCACTAAAGATAGCTGAAAGATTTAGATTGAGAAGAGGAGCCAGAAGCAGGATTAGACGATAGAGGAATGCATTATTTAATTTAAGAACTGATGATAGAATTGCAACCTTGGTCTTTTTGGATTGTGATTTACACAGAATCCCTTGTAGGAGAACAAATTTAATCAAAGCTATTAAGCATGCAAATACTGATAATGGAAATTGCATGAAATATCTTTGCATTGTGGGAAACAACACTCAAGAATGGTAGAGAATTTTGCCCACACCAAGCAATGCTAACAATTCAGTCTGTATTCAGAGTCCTGTGGCTAAGTCCAAGGTGATGAAACTGAATCAAAAGTTCACTCGTTAGTCCAGTTCAGTTTGTTGTTATCTTGGCCTAGTTTAAAGCAATCAGATGTTTTAGTTCCCAAATGAAAGGTTTCACTTCAAAAGGCTTCAATCACAAAGCTCGGATGACTGACTAAAGCAACTTTAGTGCCAACTTGAAACAACTAAAAGGAGAACTTCAAGGTTTGAAAGCTCATTCAGACAGAAGGGTTGAAATTGTAGAGAGTCTGTGCCACAAACAATAATGGCAGCAAACAGACTTTCAAGTTGTACATATTAATTAACAACCAATGCATTGATATCACTGTAGGCTGTTTAATAATGCATTAAGCCACGTAGCAAGTTCGATTAGATACATTTGACAAAAAGCAGTCGCACTTAAAATCTTGTGTTTTTTTTACTGAGGCAAGCGCAACGGACAGCAAACATAGGAAAAGTAAAAGCCTCCAGTCTTGATGTAGATTCTCAACCTTGTTTGACCTCATAGAGTCATAAAAAATACAGCACAGTAACAGGCCTTCAACTCATCTAGTCCATGCTGAACCAATAGCCATTACCATTACCTACACCCATAGCCCTCCATACACATGTGCAGTACCTAACCAAACCTCTCTTAAAAGTTGAAATTGGGCTCACATGCACCACTTGGGCCGGAAGCTCGATCCACATTGTCAAAACGCTTTGAGTGAAGAAGTTCTCCCTTTGGTTCCCCTTGCACATTTCACCCTTAACCCATGACCTGCTGCTGAATTCCTCCAACAGTATATTTTTTTTGCAGACAGCAAATACAGCTGTAAATCATTGCAGCTGTAAATTGTAAAACAGGTATACAGTAATAAGGAAGGACAGACTGAAATGGTGCAAGCTAGGTTTAATATTGTCTTTTCAAAGGGGCACCTTGTTGGAACAGTATTTGGTATATTCATGAAAAACTAAACAGAACAGGGTATAATGTGCAGTTCAGATCATACCAGTAGTAAAGCCAGTCTTTGGATGCCACGGAAGTATAGCGAGCAGCACGACATTATTACAGCTCAAGTTGTCGAAGTTCAGAGTTCATTTCCGACGTCATGTGTAAGGAGTCTGTATGCCCTCCCTGTGAGTGTGTCAGCTTTTTCCAGGGGCTCCAGTTTCCTCCCATGAATATGAATAACCAGTTGATGTTTCGGCCTGAGACCCTTCTTCAGGGTTGGAAAGGAAAGGACAAGATGACAGAAAAAAATTGTGGGGGGAGGGGAAGGTTGTCTGTTCATTTATTTCCATAGAGTAGTGGTCACCAACCTTTATAAGTGCAAGATCCCCTACCTCGGTCTTAGTGAAAGGCGAGATCGGCCCCAAATTGATTAGTTACACACATGCGCACTGGGGCAGAAAAGACTGGAAGTAAAACCTCTGCAACCCGGAAGTAGAAATAATGCATAAACACCAGGGGTACCCACCATTTTTTGCACTGTGGACCAGTTTAATATTGACAATATTCTTGCAGACCAGCCAACGGGGGGGGGGGGGGGGGGGTCTTTAACACGACGGGAATACAACGATACTCGAAGCAGGTTCCTTATGTCCAGTTTATTCTGCAATTTAGTTTTCGCGGCTCTTGGCACTTAGCTGCTGTCCTGTGCTGCTCATGTTTTTATCACCTAAAAAACTCAGCCGGTTCGCCTTTAAGTGCAGGGTGCATGGACTCAGGGTACCAAAGCAGTTTTCATTGCCGCATTAGACTGCCTCCTGGCCCGAACTCCAGCCTCTGCCCGCCCGCCGCCAGATGCCCTGACCAGGTGGGTGCAGCTGGTCGTGGGTGGGATTGGAAAGACAAGGACAAGGCCAGAGGTCCCCATACCGGAGCCGCGGTGGTCGCAGTCTGGAGAGAGCAACCGACCGAGCAAGGAGAGCGATAGGCCTGCGCCTGCCCCCCTTGTAGGATCTATAGGCTGATCAGCAGATCACAGCAAGGTAGCTGCTCTGACAGTTTCGGAACCCTGAGCCCGAATTAGGTCATCTGCGAATATTTTAACGCTGGGTTCCCCATGAACATTCGATGTGCTAAACAGGTTTAGAGGCGGTTCCCATCTGTCCGCGCTCCAGGCCAGTACCGACAGCACTTCCCGTTGGCCGCGCTCCAGGCCAGTAGCAGCAGCACTTTCTGCCAGCCGCTCTTCAGGCTAGTACCAATGGCACATCCCGCCGGCGGCACTCTGGGCCAGTAGCTTGGCAGTTCTCACTGGCCGCATGAGCCGAACACTGGCACGAGGGCGTCGCCGCGTTTAGGCAACTGATAACCTCGTGTGGGTTCAAGTTCGACAGTGGGAGTGGCAGGAAATGAGGAAAGGTGCAACTAACTCATATTGTTTCCTCGTGGCGCGGTGTTTGGGGATCACTGAAGTGCACTATGTAGTGCGGGGGAGTTATGTACATGTGCACTGGGCAGAAAGAATGGAACTAAAACCCCGCAACCCGGAAACAATCTCTCAACAGTATTTGTGTATTTATTTTTCATTTTTTTTCTGGATCTACTGGTAAAGTCTCAAAGATCGACCAGTCGATTGCGATCGATGGGTTGGCAACCACTACCATAGAGGCTGCCTGGTCTGCTGAGTTTCTCCAGCATTTTGCGTGTTGCTCTAGATTTCCAGCATCTGCAGAGATCCTCATGTTTATGATTTTCTGCTCTTCGAGGAATGCCTACCCTGAAGAAGTTTAAATCTTCTCTTTGACAGGAGTTCAGTGAAACCCTCTTTCACTGCATTCCCTCTGTAATCTCTGCTGCACTCTGACACCTTGACCATGTCACCTATCACCTTCTAGCTATCCTCCTTCCCCTCCCCTCCCCTTTTTTATTCTGTCATCTTTCCTCTTCCTTTCCAGTCCTGAAAAAGAGTCTCGGCCTGAAATTTGACTGTTTATGCACTTCCATCGATGCTGTCTGACCTGCTGAGTTTCTCCAGCATTTTGTGTGCGTTGCTTTGGATTTCCAGCATCTGCAGAATTTCCCATGTTCAGGTGAGATACTGAGTTTTTGGTGGACATCCCTAAATGGGCACATAAATGCTTGGCATCATGAAACAGCTGCTTCTCAAATTATCAATGTAATGAAAATGTGAAGATTAATTTCAAGCATTCTTCTCTAACATCAAATAACTTGCCAAACTACAACTTTTAATAAAATTATATTAAAATTCTAAAAAGTAAGCCAACTGTCACTAGGCCAATCTATAGTTCTATCTTGAATCTCATCAAAGTTTTGACTATAGAACTGGAACAAGTTGAGGAAATGGTGCAAGCAACATTCTCCCTCCTAATCATTTCCAGTAATATCAATCAAATTTGCAAGGAAAGGAACATTGTTTTCCTGTCCTTTGTGTGGTGGAAGCAGTTACTTCATTACTGATATTAATGTGCAAGTCACAATTTCCTGTAACTTTGCCAATAATATGCAATATTTCTCCAGCTTTTATGGATAAAACTTATTGAACTTGAGAAAGAGCAACTAATTAGTTGTAAGAGCCTAAGGTAATGTAATGCCATGATGAAGTGCTGTAAAATTTTAAAGTTTGGAACAAGTGCCCAGCAGTCCATTGGTATTTAACTCAATTAAAACACATCGTCAAGATATTTTACTGAATGGATGTTCGTTCTTGTACACTCCAAACTAGGTTAAATGAAATCATAGCACTGTGTTGGTCTCTGTTCCTTCACCGGTGAGTTAGTCCTGAGGGCAGCAAAATCAACCTATTCATATACTAGCAGAGATCCTAAAGAGAGCCTAGGGATTTATTAATGTCCTTCAGTAGCTGAGCATAACATCTGAGAGAAGAATAAGCAATGAGAGCAAAAATCTGGATGTACAATTTAGTACAATGGATAGGCTTTTTCCATTGAGAGTAGGGGAGATTCAAACAAGAGGACATGAGTCGAAAGGGGGCAAAAGTTTAAGGGTAACACAAGGGAGAATTTCTTTACTCAGAGAGTTGTAGCTGTGTGGTAGAGGCAGGTTTAGTATTGTCATTTAAAGTAAAATTGGATAGGTATATTGACAGGAAAGGAATGGAGGGTTATGGGCTGAGTGTGGGTCAGTGGGATTAGGTGAGAGTAAGCGTTTGGCATGGACTAGAATGGCCGAGATGGCCTGTTTCCGTGCTGTAATTGTTATATGGTTTATATGATATGCGGTGGGCAATCAAACAGTGTAACCTGCTTTATATTCCATAGGTTTGACTGACTAACATGGGAAGAAATTCACCATGGCAAACATGACATACTACTAACAATTATAGTCTTGTTGTTTGGCAAGTTATGATCTTCACCAAGGGAATCCCCCTCTCTTCAAGAACTCCACCACCTTCCTCTAAAGGGGTAAATTATTTTAGATTTTTATTCCCACTTATAAGTATCCCATTAGTCTTCCCTATCCAGTCACAACACTCCTCACACTGTACATCCTATATCATTGACTTGGTCTTTCATGTCCATTGCTCACTATTCCATCCTCCAAATCTGTTGCCCTATTACCATCCTCGATCTTCATTTCTTCTGTCTTAATTGTCTTTGGAAATGAAAGCCTAAATCCATCTGCCATATTATTTGAGAGGTTTGTTATGTCTAGAATCAACTCCTGTCTCAGCAAGGACCTGGACCCACGGTAATTTGCCTATCACCACATTAGGTCCTTAGCAGAAGCAATCTCATTGGCTCCTCACGCAGCTCTGGATCACCTGGACAATACCAATACTTACGTCAGGATATTGTTTATTGACCAGCTTGGTGTTCAGCACAATTGTGTCTACAGTTATGATCAAAAAGCACCAAATCCTGGGCCTTAATATCTCCCTCTGAAACTGCATTCTTGACTTCCTCACTGGAAGACATCAGTCTGTGCGGTTCGGAAATAACATCTCCACCTAGCTGGTAATCAATGCTGATGTATCTCAAGGATGTGTGCTTAGCCAACTGCTCTACTCTCTCTACACCTATGACTGTGTAGCTAGGCACAGCTCTAATGCCATCTATAAATCTGATGATGGCATAGCTATTGTTGGCTGAATTTCAGATGGTGATGAGAAGGTGCGAGATATATCAGCTAGTTCAAGAGTGTTGCAGCAACAACCTTGCGCTCAATGTCAGTAAGACCAAAGAACTGATTGTGGACTTCGGAAAGGGAAATACGAGGGAACACACACATAGAGGAGTCAGAAGGGGAAAGAGTGAGCAATTTCAAGTTCCTGAGTGTCAATATCGATGAGGATATATCCTGGGTCCAACATGTCAACGTAATTACAAAGAAAGCATGTCGGCGGATATATTTCATTAGGAGTTTGAGGAGATTTAGCATGTCATTCACAGATTTCTACAGAGCATTCTCACTGGCTGCATCACCATCTGGCATGGGTTGGGGAGGGCATCGCACAGGATTGAAAGAAGTGAAGTCAGTCAGCTCCACCATAGGTAATAGCCTCCTCAGGACATCTTCGAGGAATGATACCTCAAAAAGGCAGCATCCATCATTAAGGAACTCCAGCACCCAGGACATGCCCTTTTCTCATTGCTGCTGTCAGGAAGGAGCTACAGGAGCCTAAAGGCACACACTCAATGATTCAGGATCAGCTTTTATCCCTCCGTCATCAGATTTCTGAATGGGCACTGAATCTATGAACAGTTCCTCACTACTTATTTCACATAACATTTTACTTATTTCACATTTCTTATTATTATGTATTGCAATGTACTGCCTTCGCATAACAACAAATTTCATGACATATGCTGGTGATATTAAACCTGATGCTGGTTTTGATTCCCCAGCTGTTTTCCCTTTTATCTGATGGTGATTTTGGTACTTCCAAGAGTCCAAGTCTCTTAATTTGTACAAAAGTACCTGGAGGCCCAATGCATCAGGAATTTTGTAGCCACTCTCAGTCCAGTGTAATGTGTAAGGTGGGCACTGGTGTCCTTGCATAGGTGGCTTATGTTGTCTTAGCCAAGCTGTCAAATCAAACTCTATGCCCCGGAGTGTTATAAGTTGTATGTGTGTGTGATAAGTCTATAGAGTGTGAATGAGAACAGCTTGAACCTGGTGCCAATAAATGTCCCTAGCATTTATTTTCAGCTTGTGTTTGTATACTGCACCTTTAAATCAAATGCGGTAATCAATTCTGACTTTATTTACCCAAGCATAATGTTGTTAATGATTTTCAATTAAATTACATACTATTTAGTGAATTATAGGGAAAAATTAAGTCTCTTTTCAATCATTTATTTTTACATACGCCTTATTTTGTGATTGCACATGCCTCTGGTAAAGTCATTTTTCTAGTGGCTTCCTTGGGTATCAGTTTGGCTGTTTTCCAAACCATGTAAATGTGCTTTATTATGATTTAATTAAACAAAAACAGGAAAAAGTAGAAATCTACACAATAAAAGTGACACAAGATTCTTTTCTTTAAAATAACAGCTTCACTAACAGCATTTCAAGGGTTCTAATATCATCTACATTCCCCAGTAGACTGAATCTCAGACTGGTTTTAAAAGAAAACCGTGTTAAATTAATTCATCAGTAGGTACGTTAGAAAGTAGCAATTTGTTTCACATTGTGAAAATTGCTCCACCAGATTAATATTGCCAACAGAGATGCATGAGAAAGTGATCTTTCTGTTCTGGAGGAAAGGCTATGTGGAACAGGGCAGCATGAGTTCTATCATTCTGAGGAGAAACCTCAGTAGTAGCTGTAGAAGAATCAGTACTCATCATTGAAGAATGCACAGTCTTTCTTCATCATTGCTGTAATTATTCGGTTTTTATCCACCTGTTAATTTGAAGTACATGTTCAGGCACTTGAACCAGGCTTGTTTGAAGAAGAAAACCCTGCCCAATTACCATCAGCATATAACCTTTGGCACCAGTGGTCCCAACACACTAGACCACTGTTATACTAAGATAAGGAATGCCTACTGTTTCATGACCATACTGCATCTTGGTAAATCGGATAGATCACTTGGCTGTCCTTCTACGCATTCAGGCAGCTGCTGAAGAGAAAAGCTCCAGAGGTTAGGTCGTGGGAGGCAGACTTGGTCACGGGAGGCAAAGAAGTGGCTGCAGGATCGTTTTGAGTCGGTGGACTGGGCCTTGTTGGAGGACTCATCTGCGGATCTGAACGAATACACCATGGTTGTCATGGACATTATTAGAACAGCTATAAACAAGTGTGTCCCCACATTATCATTCCGAGACTCCCCCAATCAGAAGACCTAGATGAACCATGAGATCCATAATCTGCGGAGGGCCAGATCAGAGTTATTTAAGTCTGGTGACCAGTAAAGTTACAAAGGTCCAGGTACAATCTCTGGCAAGCCATCTCATGAGGGAAGTGTCAATTCTGGACTAACCTCCACAGTTGTGGCAGGGCTTGAATACTATCACCTCTTATAAATGACATCAAAAACTTTGACACAAACTTCTATAGACGTACACTGGAGAGTATATTTACTGGCTACATCGCAGCCTGGCATGGAAACATCAAAGCCCTTGAATGGAAAATCTTCCAGAAATTAGTGGATATGGCCCAGCTCATCACTGGTAAACCCCTCCCCACCATTGAGCACATCCACATGAAACACAGAAAAACACCATGCATGGTTTATTGCCTTGCATACTGATTGAATGCCCATTTGGTGCAGTGTCTCATTGATTCTGTTACGGTTATTATTCTATTACGGATTTATTGAGCATGTCCACAAGAAAATGAATCTCTGGGCCGTGTATGGTGACATATATGTACTTTGACAATAAATTTACTTTGAACTTTTGAACTTTGAACATTCTAGTATATGTCAACATCAGATCCCTCTGATCCTACAACTGATTGAAGTCAGGACAAGATAAGAAAATTCTGTTTACTCTTACTGTAATTTCTTGACATAATAAAATACAAAATAAATGCTATTCTGTTTTTTTAATGCTAGGTTTCTTCAAGATGGCTGTGTGATTTCTTATTTCACCTCATCTTTTTGTTGTAAGCACAATATAAAGGTACTGCATGTGCTGCAGTAGGTGAATGGCAACTATTGTGTCACAAAGACTTTTGCACTGAGGTGACTGTCTTCTTATGCCAATGTGCGCTTTTTCTGCTGAATGCTTCTCTGGAATGGACAACTGGGAAGTTATTTATTGTAAAATCTGGATACATGACACACATGACTGTTGACAGACATTCAGCCTCTTTCAGGTTATTTCTGGCTATCATTGTTCCAAAAGATTAGTTGGTTGGCTCCTGCCAGTTACCACACATCTTAAGAGATTCAATTAGGGTGAAAAGGGAAAGGTTTACTAGATTCAGAATTATTTATCACATGTACATGGAAACGAACAGTGAAATGCATTCTTTACATTAACAACCACCACAGCCTAGGAATGTGCTGGGACAGCCTGCAAGTGTCACACCCTTTCTAGCTCCAACATAGCATGCACCCGATGCTAGGCAGAATGACACAGAACACAACTCGCAACAAAAGGACAACAGCTAAACAAGCTCCATGCTCCCTTCCACCCACCCATACACATGAACAGTCCACCAAATCCAGGAGTGGTCACAGGACCTCTAGTCTCTGAGCTTCGGCCATCAGGCTTCTACTGCTGGATAACCAGTCAACCTTCAGGCTCTGATCTTTGGTGTTGTCCTCCAGCCTAGCTGATAACGGAACCTGAAACACCAGGTTCGTAGTCTGGGCTGTCCAACTGACCAGCCCCCATGTCTTCTTATGCCTCCTGTTTTCATGGCATCTGATCCTGGGACACATTGACTGGGACAGCCCAACATCCATTTATGGCCTTTGACACTCATCCACGTCGCTGGACTTTGAACGTGAAATGCAGAGAATAGAGCAGAGGCCTGATCTCACTCCTCCAGATCTCTGTAACTAAACCTAATATGGCCTCTATCTTACCTATACTACAGTTCTAAACCCTAATCTGACCTCTAACTCCTCTCTCTATCCCCGAAACTATCCCTATAAACAAAAAAAAACTAAATCTGAGTCACAATCTCCACAGAGACCAAAGCTTGATGCCAACTTGAAAAATACAGGAACCTAAGGGGCAACCTTTCCACCTTGAGTGTGATCAGTCTATAGATAGAGCGGCCAGAGGAAGTGTTTGAGGCAGGTGCATTAATAATCAGAATCAGAATCAGGTTTATTATTACCTGCATGTTACATGAAATTTGTTAACAGCAGCATCAGTTCAATGTGACACATAACCTAGCAGAGAGAGAAAAATAATAAAATAAAACATAATAAATAAAGAAGTAAATCAATTACATATATTGAATATATTTTTTAAAAATGTGTAAAAACAGAAATACTGTATATTGTTACGTACCTGGGTCACTTACCAGCAAAGATAGAGAGGTCCGTTGAAGTCTGATGGTACTATTTTTAACAGAATTTATTGATAAAAATACACAAAAATAATATCAATTCAAACATACAGCTAATATACATCATCAATACTAAATCTAAAAGTGCGAGTATAATAATAATCAATAAAAAATAGCTTTATCATGTCTAGGGCATAACGTACTGTCGGATGGAAATATAAAAGTCACTTTAGTTCATTCAGGCTGCAGCCTTTGGTTGGAGTCAAGAGAGAGAGATTTTGGAACTTGCCCGTTTTCCTTTTTATGATGTCTATCCTTCGAAATGTCGTCGGTGGTGATCTCTTCTTTAGCTAAGCCGTCTTCCGTGGTAAGGCCCCAATCCCGGGCAACGGGAAAGGACACACGTGGGCCTTCCACCGGCTGTCGCTATTAAACGCTGTCACAGGATTTCTAGCGTTTCTCCTGGTGCGTCTAAAGGGGTTGTCCCCCAGACCCTCTTTTATCCTTACTCACGGGGTCTCAGATGTCAATCAGGTTGGGATGATGCAATCCATCAACCAACCTCCTCTGATCGTTCCCTGAGGGCTTCCATGAAGTACAGTACTCAATACACAATTCCGTCTCCAAGAGACAATGTCCGTTTCCCGTGGCTTTGTATCGCTGAGGGGCCAGGACATTCCAAACCCCTTTGTGGATTCTGTGTGTCTTTCTCTCATTTCCTGGGTCTCCTGTCCTGAATTAATAGTGATCTTGCGATTCTCAAAAAGGAGGGGGCTACTTTGTACCCTTTGGCCCCTCAGAGTTGGGGCACAGGCGTAAAAATATTAAAAAAAAGTAAGATAGTATCCAAAACTTCAATGTCAATTTAGAAATCGGATGGCTGAGTGTGTGCCTTCAGGCTTCCGTATCTCCTACTTGATGGTAACAGTGAGAAAAGGGCATGCCCTGGGTGCTGGAGGTCTTTAATAATGTACGCTGCCTCTCTGAGACACCACTCCCTAAAGATGTCCTGGGTACTTTGTAGGCTAGTGCCCAAGATGGAGCTGACTAGATTTACTAACTTCTGCAGCTTCTTTCGGTCCTGTGCAATAACCCCTCCATACCAGACAGTGATGCAGCCTGACAGAATTCTCTTCATAGTACATCTACAGAAGTTTTTGAGTGTATTTGTTGACATGCCATATCTTTTCAAACTCCTAATAAAGTATTGCTGCTGTCTGGCCTTCTTTATGACTACACCAATATGTTGGGACCAGGTTATATCCTCAGAGATCTTAACGCCAAGGAACTTGAAGCTGCTCACCCTCTCCACTTCTGATCCCTCTATGAGGATGTTCTTTCGCCTTACCTTTCCTGAGGTCCACAGTCAGCTTTTTGTCTTGCTGATGTTGAGTGGCATCATTCCACTAGTTGGCATATCTCACTCCTGTATGCCCTCTCATCACCACCTGAGATTCTACCAACAATGGTGGTATTGTCCGCAAATTTGTAGATGGTATTTGAGCTATGCCTAGCCACACAGTCATATGTATACAGAGAGTAGAGCAGTGGGCTAAGCACACACCCCTGAGGTGCGCCAGTGTTAATCGTCGACGAGGAGGATATGTTATCACCAATCCGCTTAAACTGTGGTCTTCTGGTTAGGAAGTTGAGGATCCAATTGCAGAGGCATTTAAAAGGCATTTGGATAAGTAAATGGATAAGCAAAGTTTAGAGATATATGAACCAAATGCAAGCAAATTGGACTGTCTTAGATAGGAATCTAGGTCTGCGTGGACAAGTTGTGCTGAAAGGCCCGTATGACTATAACTTTATAACTAAGGATCTACAATTTATTTTGATACCTCTCACTGAGTGTTCTGACCTTTTGGTTGCCATAATTCTGGAAGCACGGAATTCTTGACTTTTAACTATTGGGAAGGACTGCTATTTTAACTCTTCTATATCAATTTCTTGTACCATATCTTAACTAACGCTATCAACTTCTGTCTGGGTGAATGTTTCTTAGTGGATATGTGAGAATGATCACACCTCTGATGCATTGTGTAACATCCAGAGATCATAATAAATTGGAAAATGAGAAAAATATTTGGCCCTTCCAGTCTGTTCCTCCATTCAACAAGGTCATGGCAGTTCTTCTATTAGAACACATATAGTCTCTGGTGTTCTGAAATATCTTAACTCCCTTAATATCTTCAATTGCAGAAATAATGAAGAAGAGACAATTATGTTTAATGAATATGAATGTATGAATCCATTGCTTATAGTGCTTGACCAGAATATGTGCCATGTATAAAACATACGTGGCCTCACAATACATTGCCAGTTTAGCAAAAGTTTCTAATGAATTCCAGGCTTGATTACTTCTCTCTTCTCAGGAAAAGCTCAGCGTGCAACTTTACTATATCCCATCCAAAAGTTTCAGAAATTCATCCTCATTTAAGCTAGTGTGCATTTCTTCTTGCATCTGTTTCATGATCTATTTTCTTCTGTGGTTGACACCTTCAGATCCTCTATTTGGCAAAATGTATCCACTCATCTCAGCCATGTACCACATATGCTTATCAGTGACCTCAGCCTGGTCCAATGGTTATTATGTTGTTTATCAACCCAACATGGCAATCATTAACCAGTCTTGTGCCTTTGAAGGGATGTGGTTGAAATTTTCATTCCTCTCAGTCAATGCCAAAGCATATGTAAGTGAGCTGCCCTCAAGAATTAAGGTGGGTGAATGTTGAGGGAGAAAATTGGGTGGAATTGCTGGCTCTCGTAAGTGACACATATTTGACTGGCCCTTTGAAATTTCACAATCTGCTTGAAAAATATTCCATCTTGACCATGCCCATTTAGATGAACGAAGTATTCATCAGTGTTAATCACAGAAGCTCTGACTTACGTACATTCAGCCAATTTTGTGCCATTGCCAGTTTCAAATTATTTTTGGACAAAATTGCTTGAAGTGGAATTGGATAGAGCTACAATTTTGTCCTACCTCAAACAAAAACAAAGATAACAAAGGTGAGGCAGTTGATTTGGATATTCTTCATCACAATGCCCAGTTCATTCTTCAGTCATTTCAGGAATACTGCTTTTATATCCTTCCTAAGAATCAGTTATAGATATTGACTTTTTTTTTATGAAGAGAAGTCTTTCTAGATTCCTAGATCTGAAACTACTATTTATCAGCCTGTACAGGAAGGAGCACAAAATATCCATAAAGAACTAGACTGCAAAATTCCCATTATAATTATATTATTATTAGCTTTATTATACTGGAAATAAACACAGCAAAAACAATGGATTTATGTAAAAATGTGCTAAAAGTGTAAAAAGAACAATATTATTAATTTTAGTGCCACTTAAAGCTTATGGTTTTAAGTTAACGGGAATTCAATGGGAGCATATAGGAAACAGTTTTGCTATTCCACAATTTTGGCATATAGATCTATTTCTATTTTAGTCTGAGAACTGAACAGTCTGGTTACAATATTTTCACCTTCTGGGAACATACGCTAAAACTATTCTCCTAACTGGAATCATAAAATGGGTGCCTAAAGAAATGGGTTTTGGCTTCTAAACTTCAGACCACTTAAGAGAAATGCACACTCTCAGGTATTTATATTAGAGGAAATGAATGTATCTCAAGCTGCATATGAAATTCAGCACATGAAGAGGGAACATTGGTTTAAAATTATGTTTTTTTTTTGTTGAGGCCAAGTCATGCTAAGAATGTTGCAAAATAGTGGTCAGACCAATTTTGTTATTCTTCAGGTATAATTGCATCCAGAAATGACTGCAGCACATGGAAAAAAGCCTGGTGTTCTGGAACTTGTACAGTATTGCTGTTTAATTTTTTTTTCACATCTGACTCAGTTCTGTTGCTATGTCAGTGAGTTCAATCTCACATCCGCCCCGGCAACCACAGTTTGCATGTCGTACACCAGCTCTGTGCTATAACTAAATGTCGGTTTCCCGCAATATTTATAACTACCCCACAACTATTCCTTTTGATCTTAAAAATTCAATTTCAGAACTTTGAATAAGGATAGTAAAAGATGCCTGAATAATTTTACTAGATTTAATAATATCACACATTTTTTTTCATCCAAGTACCTAATATTGTAGAACATAAAAATCTGTGATCCATTCAACTGTCTAAAAATATGCTTATCTTAGAGCATGCATTGTATGGAAGGAAAGAGTTATCTGGGATGGGGCTCTTCTTTCCATACTCCAACCTTGTTGTAATTGTCTTCCACTATCTACCTATTTGCTGAATTAGGATTTTGTCATATTTTCATAGTTCACAAACCTCGTGCCTGATTTCTTCACTCTCTATATCTCAGATCACTTATTTCTTTGATAGCTTCTGTCAGAATATCTCTTAATGTCTTGTGTTAATATTATTCTAAACATATAACCACCTTTTGTTTCCCATTCAGCAAAGAGTGTGCGTGTGTGTTGGTTAGTCTAGTTCTAATCACTTTTTGAGCATCACTAATCATTTTGTTGAAGAGTCCACGCAATCAAAGTATTTATTAACCTGAGCCTGATTTGATAAGTCTGCCAAGCTTTCTTCTTTTTTGTTTTGTTACTGTGATCTGCACTCTTTTATTTATTGCTTTCTAAATAAGTTAATCTAATGATTAGTCAGCTCAGGTAGGAAGCTGAAACTTTACTCTAACCCAACCTGAGAATGGCCTGCCCAAACCTGCTGTCTGCTCAACAAGATAATTCTTTTTCCTACACCTGACAGGACTCTTCATCCATGGTTACTATTTCAAATGTGATCCTAGCCATTCTTTCTCACTTGGACTCTGTACAGAAATAGATCAACATTGCATGGCCTGATGTAAAATGAACCTGCATCCTGCCACAGTATGTATAACAAAGCAAACTTGAACTGAGCACATCTAGTTGGGTCCCAATGGACTTGGGTCAAGTAGTGAGGTTGGAAGAGGATTAATGACATTGACAGACCAAGGGGAGGTTCCAAGGGAGCATATTACTAAGCAAATCTTCCATTCAAAATGATTTCTTTTCATAATAAATTCCACAACAGCACAGCAGTTTCCATCCACAATGTTCTTTTTCATTTCAAAACATGAGGAATAAAATGCCTGAGGGCTACACAAGTTGAGATTAGGAAGATGACTAGCTAAGAAACAGCATGCTCATTCATTTTGAAAATGCCAGTTTGAGAGGGAGGTTGATTGAATGAGAGAGTGCTTTATGTATACTTTGGGTGATGGTCAAGACAAATGGAGGTCAAAATCTGCCATGGTGTATAGAGCGCTCACATACTTTCCTCATTTCCTTCCATTTCTGCCAGCTCCACCTGGATCCTAACACCCGTCACATTCGTGAGTCAGCAAGCAATGGAGAGCAGAAATGGGGAGATTGATGAGTGGAAGACATGACTAGTGGTGTGTCATGTGAGGGGTTGGCTTATTCGCTGGTTGAATACTGCTTCTGTTGTGCTAGTCCTTGATTGGCCTGTTCAAAGGATGCAGCAGCTCTTCCTCATTGGTTGCTTTGCATGCTGCGGCACTGGTTTTCGGTTCCAGGCATCTCAGGGGTATAAGAGTAGCACCTGAGAGCAACTTGTTCCCTTTCCTTTGTCTCCAGGGCCTCTTGGGCTGAAGCCGCATCCAGCACTGAAGGACCAGTGGGAAAGAGCAATGCAGACATTGATGGGCTCCAGGAACTTAATAAAGTACTCGTTCATAGCATGTTCAGCTTTGCAGTTTTGTAACTTGGGGAGATTTAATGGAGTACCCACTGAGCTAAAAAGGGTTATTGAATGTTTAGTATTATAGTTTTGTGTAGCTGAGGGTAGTTTAGATGAGCACTTGTTTAGCTAGATATCCAGTTTAGAATTTTACTGTTCATTTATAACTAAATAGTTAATGTCCTCACTAGTAAACAGTGTTTTCTGTTTCATTCACTGGATCCTCGAATCCCTTTCCGGGTTATGTTTGGTGTAGACAACACTCACTGGATTCTCAAATCTATTTCCACGATACATGTTGGGACCGCATTGGAGTTGGTGGAAATGGCGAATGATTATCTGCTGAATGAGGATGTTAGCAGGTTGAAAGGTGAGGGCGTGATAAATTCAGTTGGGGGGGGGGAGAGGAGGGGACAAAAGCAGACATCTGGAATGTGGAGGAAATGGAAGAAAGTACTCCATCAAGTGCAGTAAAAGGGAAGCCACACTTACCAGACAAGAAGAACATCTTAGAATTCCAAGTATAAAAAGCCTCATCTTGAGAAAAGAAGCCATCAAGACAGAGGAACGGAGAGGAATGGATAACGTGTATGAAGGAGACAGGAAATGTAGTTGTGGTAGTTGTGGGCTTAAAATAGATATTGCTAGATAGGTTGTTTCTGAGATGGCGATTAGAGAGATCAGAAAAAGGGAGAGAAATATTTGCAATTGTTTGGGAACAGAGCAGAATTTAGTAGCAAGAGTGATACAATAGACAGTAGCTCCAACGCAGTTGTTGATGTAGACAAGAAAGAGTTGAGAGGTGGTATCAGAACAGGTTTGTTTCATGCAGCTAATGCAAAGACAGGTAAGGCTGGGACCTATATGAGTCTGAATGTTTAACTAATACTTTCAGAAAGCCAGAAGCCTGAATTATCCGTCACAACATTCCGTTTCCCAGCTAAGACCTCTATATGGTTAACTACCATTTGTCACATGGCTCTGCTTTATTTTATACTGATACAACCTGCAAAGAGTGGTATACAAAACCCAATCCATCACAGGCTCCTCAGTTCCTTTAAACCAGGGCATCTACTTGTTTCTTTGCATCAAGAGGCTAATTGTATTATCAAGCATGCCTTCCAACTTGGTTACTTTCATTTCTCTCTTCTACCTTATTAAGAACCCAGGCTCCAGACTTAGGAACTTTTTCCTCAGTGCAAGTAGGCTGCTGAACCAGTCACCTCTTTCATATTCTCCTCCTGGTGGTGCAACACATTCTCATACTTTTAACTATAACTCTCTCGTTTATTCCGTATTTTCATTTGAGAATTTCTTTTGCGTTTTTTTCAGATTGCACTGCAATATTTGCATATTGTTTATTTATTGCTGTATTGAAGTTTTTTATTACCATGCATATGGTTTACTCTTTGAACTTCATGCCAGCATGGGATTTCATTATTATCATTATGTGTTGTATGATGTGGGCGATCGTGTTTGTGACCATGATCATTCTTGGTAAATTTTTCTACAAAAGTGGTTTGCGGTTGCCTTTTTCTGGACAGTATCTTTACAATATTTTTTGGAGATCGTCTGGCTGGCGTCAATGGCTGCATAACCAGAACTTATGAAATGCAACAGCTGCTCATACGACTATCCACCACCTGCTCCTGGGTATTCAACTTACCATGATTTGGGAGCTAAGCAGGTGCTACACCTTGCACAAGGATGACCTGTAGACTGGTAGAGGGAAGGAGTGCCTTACACCTCCTCTGGTAGAGATGTATTTTCACCCTGGTGTACATGGCAATACGTTAACCTAACCAACTAACTAACAGTTTGAAGCCAGGCTAGTGTATGTGGAGATTAGACTTTGACATTTGGGTGACAAGACAGATAACCACAGATAAACACAAGAGGTTCTGCCAATGCTGGAAGTCTTGAGCAATGCATAAAAATGCTGGAAACACACACAAAATGCAGGCAGCATCTAGAGAGGGGAATAAACTGTTGACCTGATGAGGCCCTTCATCAGGTCTGGAAAGGAAGAGATCAGAAACCAGAATAGGAAGGTGAGGGGAGGGGAGTACAATCGTGCAGATGATAGGTGAGACCAGATGAGGAGGAAAGTAGGTTGTTGAGGTACGGGGTATGAATTAAGAAGCTGGGAGGGGATAGGTAAAAGAGGCAAAGGGCTGACGAAGAAGTAATCTAATAGGATAGGACAGTGATCCATGGAAGAAAGGATAGGAGAGTAGGAGGCAGTGGGAGGTAGGAGGGTATGATAGGCAGGTGAGGAGAAGGAGTGAGAGAATAACCATAATGAGAATTATAGAGACAGATGGAAGGGTGGTGAAAATAAAGTGGTGGTGGGGGGGAAATTACTGGAAGTTCATAACATTAGGTTGGAGGTTACCAAGATGGAGTATGAGGTCAAAATGTCATATCATGACAGTCAAGGACGCCATGAACCGACACGTCAGAATGGAGAATAAATTGATAAAGGTAGCCACTGAGAGAGCCTGTCTTTTGCAGAGGACAGAGTGGAGGTGTTTATCAAAGCAGTCTATCAGTCCATGTTTGCTCTCAACAATGTAGAGCAGACCACACCGTACACACCAAAAAAAAAAGTGACCCCATTCTTAGAAAATAAGAGGACATCTCAGTTGTCTTACAATTGAAAAATACTCATCCTGAGAATAGATGTGGTGGAGACAGAGGAAATAAAAAAAAAGGCAATAACATTTTTACAAGGGTCGGAAGGGGTATAGTCAAGATAGCTGTAAGTCAGTAGATTTATAAAATGCTGTATGTCAGAAGGTAGTCTGACTCTGAAGATGGAAACAGAGGGATTGGAAAGGGGTGGAAGGTTTCAGAGATGGACCAAGTAAATTTGAGGGTAGGGTAGAATTGGAGGCAAAGTTGATGAAATTGATGAGCTCGGCAAGGGTACATGAAGCAATGCCGATATATATCTCAATGTTGAATAGAAAAATTTATGCAGCATTACCAGTGTAGGCCTGGAATTGTTAGGTGTCACTGTAGGAGTACTCTTAGTTCAGTTTCAATAACTCATAGAAAGACAGGCATAGCTGTGACTAATATGAGTGCCCATGGCTACACCTATGATTTGGAGAAAGTGAGAGGATCTAAAAGTGGAAATGTTGGGGGTGAGAACTAGTTCTGCTAGACAGAGGGTGGGGGGCAGTTGAAGGGAGCTGGTCAGTTCTGTTGCCCAGAAGGAAGCAGAGTGCAGTAAGGCCTTCCTCACGGCAGCTGGAAATGTATAGGGACTAGGCATCCTGAGTGAAAATAAGGTGAGCAAGGCTGGGGAACTGAAAGTGCCCAAAATGACATGAAATGTCATGGATGTAGGTAGGAATAAACTGAACTATGGGGACCAAAATGCAGTCAAGGTATGTGGACATGAGTTCAGTAGGACAGGAACAGACAGAAGCAATGGGCCTACCCAAACAATCAGTTTTGTGGAATTAGGGTAGGAGGTAGGAGTGAGAAGTGTGGGGTAAGGGAACTATTAGGTTGGTGGCAGTGAATGAAGCTTCTGGAGTTAATGAGGTTGTTAATAGTGTGGGAAAGAATAGCCTGGTATTCCTCAGTGGAGTCCTGTTCAAGGGATAAAGAAGAGGAAGAGTGCCTTGCTTCAACAAAGTAGGAGTCAGTTTGCCAGACTACAACAGCACGTTGCTTGTCAGTGAGGTTGGGAATGGTGAGGAGAGAATGGAGGGCAGTGCATTTAAAGGGGATCGAACAGAAACTAGGGGTAGTGAAGTTGAGATGGCTGATGTTTTGTCAGCAGTTAGAGATGAAAAGATCCAGTGTGAACAGAAGATCAGAGTATGGTGTCCAAGAAGAGGAGGAGGGGTGAGGATGGGAGAAGGTGCGGGGAACTCTTGCCTAAGAAGTAGGCTCAGAGATAGAGGAGACAGAAGAGCTCTACATCATGGCAGGGGCAGAACTCACTGAGTTGATGGCATAGGATGACAAAAGTAAGGTCCTTGATAGCCATAGGTATAACTTTTCCAGCTGAAACTGTAAGCCACTGCCCGTTGCAGGAATGAAGGTTTAAGTTAAAAGAATCAGAAATTGATATTTCAGAACTGCGCATGTTTTATAGGCAAGTTCAGAAACTAAAATTTCATTACAATTATTGCCAAATTTAAATATATTTGCTATTATAGAGCAATTTCCCTCTTCTGAAGGATTTAATAAATTAGATTGATTTACAACAATTCAGCAGTTCCTTTGTTAATGAGATGTTTAAAACGCTTGCATTTAAGTTCCACAATTGCTATAGTTGAATCCAAAGTCATTAACCTGTATCAACGACTCCGATTCCTAGCACAGCACCATGATCACTCTGTCACCATGTTTGATTTCAATGCATCCACTGGCTGGTTCAACTGCACCTTTAGCAATATCGTGTACTTTCTGTGGAATGCACCTCCAAGTTTGCATCATCCAAACTCAGCAAATGGATCTTAGTCCCAGCAATGCATGGCTCTACAATCCCTATAGAGTTTGTATGTAAAGCCTGAGCAGAAATTGTACCTATTCAACATGAATCCAGATTCAACTGGAAAATGCTGACTGCTTTATCTCTAAGCAGCACATCCTTCAAAAAGCTGATGTAGAGAAACTTGGTTTTACTCTTGCACCTCCAAGTTAGCATTCTAACAGAACAGCAATATCTAATAAAGGTACTGGAACATGACTTGGTGGTAATTCAGTGCAATATCTTAAGCACTGAATTTCCATTCAACATTTTATACTTCACTGGCTCTCCACTCTCTCTGGGCCATTTGGATAATAGGAATACATACAATATGTCAGGCTGCTGTTCATCAACAATGGTTCGGTGTTCAACACTACCATCTTCTCTGGAACTCGACCTAGGCTACTGTACCTCTCTTTGTAACTGGATTGTTGACTTCCTCTTTGGTAGATCTTAATCAGTACAAATTGATAATCAACATCTCTTCTTTAACCATCACCAACACAGGTGCACCTCAGGATGCTTAGCCCTCTGTTCTTTACACCTATAACTGTGTAGCTAATCACATTTCCTATACCATCTAGATATGTCACTGTTATTTGCTGAAATATATGTGGTGATGAGCAGGCATGCAGGAGTGACATCGAACACTTGGTTGAATGATGCCACAGTAACAGCCTCATGCTCAACATCATGCTCTTTTGGAAGAGGACAGCGAGGCTTGAGAGGAAGTGCGGCGGCGGCCATTTTCAAATTGTCCAATTGCATCTCAGGTCGGAGTTCTGAGAGGCAGGACTGCGCAGGCGCGTGAAGGAGGCCTGGGAAGGAGGGAAGATATATAAAGAACGCCGCCTTAAGAAGCTGGCAGCTTTGTTTGCGGGCAGCGGAGTGCGCCGGGAGCAGAGTGTACGGCTTGGGCTCAGAGGGCTTAGGCGGAAGAGGGCACAGTAGGCTTATCTTTTAGTTCTTGTATTTTCAGTTATTTGGGAGTATGAGTGTGAGGGCAGCTTGTTGTTCTCGGTGTCGGATGTGGGAGATCCTGGAGTCTCCGAGCCTCCTGGACGTCCACATCTGCGCCAGGTGCGCCGAACTGCAGCTCCTGAGGGACCGAGTTAGTGAACTGGAGCTGCAGCTCGATGACCTTCGCCTGGTCAGGGAGAGTGAGGAGGTGATAGAGAGGAGTTACAGGCAGGTGGTCACTCCGGGACCATGGGAGGCAGATAGGTGGGTTACAGTCAGGAAGGGGAAGAGGCAGGTACTAGAGAGTACCCCAGTGGCTGTACCCCTTGATAATAAATACTCATGTTTGAGTACTGTTGGGGGGGACAGCCTACCTGGTGGGAGTGACAGTGGCCGGGCCTCCGGCACAGAGGACGGCCCTGTAGCTCAGAAGGGTAGGGTTAGAAGAAAGAGGTCCATAGTAATAGGGGATTCAATAGTCAGGGGCTCAGACAGGCATTTCTGTGGAGGTGACCGGGAGTCCCGGATGGTAATTTGCCTCCCTGGTGCCAGGGTTTGGGACGTTTCTGATCGCGTCCAAGATATCCTGAAGTGGGAGGGTGAAGAGCCAGAGGTCGTGGTACATGTAGGTACCAATGACATAGGAAGGAAAGGGGAAGCGGTCCTGAAACAAGAGTATAGGGAGTTAGGAAGGCAGTTAAGAAGAAGGACTGCAAAGGTAGTAATCTCGGGATTACTGCCTGTGCCACGCGACAGTGAGAGTAGGAATAGAATTAGGTGGAGGATGAATGCGTGGCTGTGGGATTGGAGCAGGGGGCAGGGATTCAAGTTTCTGGATCATTGGGACCTCTTCTGGGGCAGGAGTGACCTGTTCAAGAAGGACGGGTTACACTTGAATCGTGGGGGGGACCAATATCCTAGCGGGGAGGTTTGCTAGGGCTACAGGGCGGACTTTAAACTAGTAAGATGGGGGGGGGGGGGCGGGAGACTATTTGAGGAGTCTATGGGAGAGGAGGTTAGTTCATCAGTGGAGCAAGTAAATAGACAGTGTGTGAGGGAGGAAAGGCAGGTGATGGAGAAGGGATGCGCTCAGCCCGAAGATGTAGGGGAGAAGAAAGAAAAGGATAATAAATTTGAATGCATTGTTAGGGATGGAAAGAAAGGAGGAGATGGAGAGTATCTTAAATGTATCTATTTTAATGCTAGGAGCATTGTAAGAAAGGTGGATGAGCTTAAAGCGTGGATTGATACCTGGAATTATGATGTTGTAGCTATTAGTGAAACATGGTTGCAGGAAGGGTGTGATTGGCAACTAAATATTCCTGGATTTAGTTGCTTCAGGTGTGATAGAGTAGGAGGGGCCAGAGGAGGAGGTGTTGCATTGCTTGTCCGAGAAAATCTTATGGCGGTGCTTTGGAAGGATAGATTAGAGAGCTCCTCTAGGGAGGCCATTTGGGTGGAATTGAAGAATGGGAAAGGTGCAGTAACACTGATAGGAATGTATTATAGGCCACCTAATGGGGCGCGTGAGTTGGAAGAGCAAATGTGTAAGGAGATAGCAGATATTTGTAGTAAACACAAGGTGGTGATTGTGGGAGATTTTAATTTTCCACACACAGACTGGGAAGCTCATTCTGTAAAAGGGCTGGATGGTTTAGAGTTTGTGAAATGTGTGCAGGATAGTCTTTTGCAACAATACATAGAAGTACCGACTAGAGATGGGGCAGTGTTGGATCTCCTGTTAGGGAATGCGATAGGTCAGCTGACAGATGTATGTGTTGGGGAGCACTTCGGGTCCAGTGATCACAATAGCATTAGCTTCAATATAATTATGGAGAAGGACAGGACTGGACCTAGAGTTGAGATTTTTGATTGGAGAAAGGCTAACTTTGAGGGGATGCGAAGGGATTTAGAGAGAGTGGGATTGGGTCAAGTTGTTTTATGGGAAGGATGTAATAGAGAAATGGAGGTCATTTAAGGGTGAAATTATGAGGGTACAGAATCTTTATGTTCCTGTTAGGGTGAAAGGAAAGGTTAAAGGTTTGAGAGCACCATGGTTTTCAAGGGATATTAGAAATTTGGTTCCGAAAAAGAGGGATGTCTACAATAGATATAGGCAGCATGGAGTAAAGGAATTGCTCAAGGAATATAAAGAATGTAAAAGGAATCTTAAGAAAGAGATTAGAAAAGCTAAAAGAAGATACGAGGTTGGTTTGGCAAATAAGGTGAAAGTAATTCCGAAAGGTTTCTACAGTTATATTAAAAGCAAGAGGATAGTGAGGGATAAAATTGGCCCCTTAGAGAATCAGAGTGGTCAGCTATGTGTGGAACCGAAGGAGATGGGAGAGATTTTGAATGATTTCTTCTCTTCGGTATTCACTAAGGAGAAGGATATTGAATTGTCTAAGGTGTGGGAAACAAGTAAGGAAGTTATGGAACCTATGACAATTAAAGAGGTGGAGGTACTGGCGCTTTTAAGAAATTTAAAAGTGGATAAATCTCCGGGTCCTGACAGGATATTCCCCAGGACCTTGAGGGAAGTTTGTGTAAAAATAGCAGGAGCTCTGACGGAGATCTTTAAGATGTCATTAGAAACGGGGATTGTGCCGGAGGATTGGCGTATTGCTCATGTGGTTCCATTGTTTAAAAAGGGTTCTAGAAGGAAGCCTAGCAATTATAGACCTGTCAGTTTGACATCAGTTGTGGGTAAATTAATGGAAAGTATTCTTAGAGATAGTATTTATAATTATCAGGATAGACGGGATCTGATTAGAAGTAGCCAGCATGGATTTGTGCGTGGAAGGTCATGTTTGACAAACCTTATTGAATTTTTTGAAGAAGTTACGAGGAATGTTGATGAGGGTAAAGCAGTGGATGTAGTCTATATGGACTTCAGCAAAGCCTTTGACAAAGTTCCACATGGAAGGTTAGTTAAGAAGGTTCAGTCGTTAGGTATTAATGCTGGAGTAATAAAATGGATTCAACAGTGGCTAGATGGGAGATGCCAGAGAGTAGTGGTGGATAATTGTTTATCGGGATGGAGGCTGATGACTAGCGGGGTGCCTCAGGGATCTGTTTTGGGCCCAATGTTGTTTGTAATATACATAAATGATCTGGATGATGGGGTGGTAAATTGGATTAGTAAGTATGCCAATGATACTAAGGTAGGAGGTATTGTGGATAATGAGGTGGATTTTCAAAGCTTGCAGGGAGACTTATGCCAGTTAGAAGAATGGGCTGAACGTTGGCAGATGGAGTTTAATGCTGAGAAGTGTGAGGTTCTACATTTTGGCAAGAATAATCCAAATAGAACATACAGAGTAAATGGTAGGGCATTGAGGAATGCAGAGGAACAGAGAGATCTAGGAATAACTGTGCATAGTTCCCTGAAAGTGGAGTCTCATGTAGATAGGGTGGTGAAGAGGGCTTTTGGAATGCTGGCCTTTATAAATCAAAGCATTGAGTACAGAAGTTGGGATGTAATGCTAAAGTTGTACAAGGCATTGGTAAGGCCAAATTTGGAATATTGTGTGCAGTTCTGGTCACCGAATTATAGGAAAGATATCAATAAATTAGAGAGAGTGCAGAGACGATTTACTAGGATTACCTGGGTTTCAGCAATTAAGTTACAGAGAAAGGTTGAACAAGTTAGGTCTCTATTCATTGGAGCGTAGAAGGTTGAGGGGGGATTTGATTGAGGTATTTAAAATTTTGAGAGGGATAGATAGAGTTGACGTGAACAGGCTGTTTCCATTGAGAGTAGGGGAGATTCAAACGAGAGGACATGATTTGAGAGTTAGGGGGCAGAAGTTTAAGGGAAACACGAGGGGGTATTTCTTTACTCAAAGAGTGATAGCTGTGTGGAATGAGCTTCCTGTAGAAGTAGTAGAGGCCAGTTTAGTTGTGTCATTTAAGGTAAAATTGGATAGGTATATGGACAGGAAAGGAGTGGAGGGTTATGGGCTGAGTGCGGGTAGGTGGGATTAGGTGAGATTAAGGGTTCGGCACGGACTAGGAGGGCCAAGATGGCCTGTTTCCGTGCTGTGATTGTTATATGGTTATATGGTTATCAGCAAAACCAAATAACTAATCACTGGCTTCAGAATTGGAAAGTTAGGTGATTTGGAGGTAGAGCGGGTAAGCAGCACTGAATTTCTAGGTTTTAACATGACCTGTCCTGGGCCCAGCACATAGATGTAATCATGAAGAAGTTACACCAGTTCCACTACTTTTTTAGATGTTTAAGGAGATTTAGCATGTTACCAAATACACT
Organism: Hypanus sabinus; assembly: GCF_030144855.1. NCBI lineage: Eukaryota > Metazoa > Chordata > Chondrichthyes > Myliobatiformes > Dasyatidae > Hypanus > Hypanus sabinus. Next base: position 75,900,095 of record NC_082711.1, on the reverse strand, counting down.
AACAGACTTCTACAGTTGCATGGTTGAAAGCATCCTGACTGGCTGTGTCATGATCCAATGTACAAGATCACAAGGAGCTGCAGAGAATTGTAGGCACAGTCTGATTCGCCATTTACAGCTGCCTCAAGAAAGTGGCATTTGCCATCAAAGATCCCACCATCCCCACCCCCCAACCAGACCTTACCCTCTTTTTGTTACTATTATTGGGCAAGAGGTACAGAAGCGTAAACTCTTACATCACCATAGTCAAGAACAGCTATAACCATCAGGTTCTTGAACTGACATGAACAAAACTTATCCAGCAATGGAGCACTGTTGAACAAACCTTGTGCAGCCATGGACTGACTCTTTTTTACACTAATGTCTTGTTTTACACAACTATTTTCTTCATTGCTTTGTATAATTTATAGTCTGTATGGTGTCTGAACGTAATGCCGATTTTACTGCTGTAAGGTTTTCAATGCACCCATATCTCACATGACAATGAATTGGACTTCAATTGACTTGAACTTCCAGTATTCATCTTGCACTTTTGCAGAATGTACAAATCAGTCAGACATTTCCGTTACCATTAAGTCCAAGTTTGTTAAAAGAATTTTACTTGGCTTTTTGAACAGCTATATCAAGGGATTGGTAAACAAATTTCATCTGTTTTAAAATAGGCTGCTTTCTTACAAAATAGTTCAGACAAAGAGTTTCTTTTACCATATTGGCATGGCCAGTAACAGTACAACAATGCTAAAGTCATTATCAGTCATTGATGAAATCCACAATAGTCTGTCTTGTATCAATAATGCTTGCCTGGTAATTATTATTCTGTCAATATTATTCAATCAATGTTAGATGTACTAACAAAATTCTGGCTTATGCTGCTGAAGCACAACCATAAGAAATTTCCTATACTGAATTATCATTTAATTTATCAAAAAGTAGGAAGCATTTAAATATGTTAACATCTTCAATGAATTGCTGCTTGAGGACAGTGACAGCAGATGGAACCCAGGGAGAGGGTAGGACTACTCCAGAAAAAAGGAAATGTGTGAGATATTAAATGAGTACTGCACATCAGTATTCACCAAGGAGAAGGACATGGAATTCAATTAAATCTGGAAGAGTTAGGATGAAACTCTAGGGCCTACTAATATCAGGAATAAGGAGGCATTGGGTCTTTTGGAAAGTGTTAAGGTGGGTAAGTCCCCAGTACCTGATGGTACATCACAGGAGTATTATCAAACAATATGGTAAGCAGAAAGACATGGACAACATTCAGTCAAGAAACAGTCAAGTGTTATCCAATGAGCATCTCCAAGAGTGAATCTAATCACTTACAACGGGATTACCATTGTCAAGTCTTCCTTCACTAATATCCCAAGGGTTATCATTAATTATAAACTCAACTAGATCAGCTACTTAAATAACGAACCACAAGAGTTGATCAGTATTTGGGGATCTTGTTGTGAGTAACTCATTTATTGACACCAAAGGCCTTTTGTTGCTACTTATGTGGGACAAATCAAGAACTTAATGGAATACTTCCAAGTGCCTGGATGAGTGCAGTGCCATCAAACCTCAGAAAGAGCAGCTTCGCCAACTCAAGGCAGTCAGCTAGCTTATCCACCACCCTGAATATCCACCATTCCTTTCACCAACAGCACAGAATATTGACATCAGGGACTCCCAATCTTTTATTATGCAATGGTCTCCTACCATTAACTGAAGGATCTGTAGACACCAGGTTGGGAATGCCTTGTATACAGTATGTACGATCTGGAAATGATACTCCAGTAACTTCCACAGGCTAGTCTGATAGCAATGCCCAAACCTGTAATTTCTACCGAAAATGATTAGGATGTCAGATGGGAACACCACCATTTACAGGTGGCCTTTCAAGTCACATACTATCCTGACTTGGAAAGATATTACTGGCCCTTTACTGTTGCTGGGTCCTTCCACACCAATATCTTCACAGGGCTTCATATTTCTAGATCACTGGGATTTCTTCTGGGGAAGGTGTGACCTGTACAAAAGGCACTTATTACACCAGAACTCAAGAAGGACCAATATCATAGTGACAGGTTTGCTAGAGCTGTTGGGGAGAGTTTAAACTAGTTTGGCAGGGGGATAGGAATAGGAGGGGCACATGGCCAAATGATTAAGGTGTTGGACTAGTGATCTGAAGGTCATGAGTTTGAGCTCCAGCTGAGGCAGTGTTTTGTGTCCTTCAGCAAGGCACTTAATCACACATTGCTCCAGTCCCACCCAGCTGAAAATGGGTACCAGAAAAATGCTGGGGGGGTTAACCTTGCAATAGACTGGCGTCCTATCCCGGGGGGGTGGGTGGGTGGGGGAGTCACGTACTCTCAGTCGCTTCACGCCACAGGAGCCAGCATAACCTCCAGCCTGATGAGCCTATAAGGCTCGGGACAGACTTTAACTTTTTAACTTTAATAGGAATAGGAGTGATAGGGCTGAGAATGGGGCAGTTGATATACAATTAGATGCAGGGTGCAGTGAGACTATCAGGAAGGATAGGGCAAAATTATAATCAGTGGGATGAATTACAGTGTAACATATGGACAGACCTGAAACGGATGAAGAATATAGGACTGAAGGTGATATATTTGAATGCATGCAGTATATGGAATAAGGCAACTGATCTTGTAGCGCAGTTAGAGATTGGTAGCTATGATGTTGTGGGCATCAGTGAGCCATGGCTGAAAGAAGATTATGTTTGGGAGCTTAAAATCCAAAGATACATGTTATATCAAAAGGACAGGCAGGTAGATAGAGGAGGTGGGATGGCTCTGTTGGTAAAAAATGAAATCAAATCCTTAGAAAGAGGTGATGTAGGGTCGAAAAATACAGAATCCTCATGAGTGCAGTTAAGAAACTGCAAAGATAAAAAGATCCGGATGGGAGTTATATGCAGTTATATACAAGATAAGTGGAGAGGCAGGTATTGTTGAGGTAGCAGGGTGACTGGAGAAGGACTTAAACAGATTATGAGAAGGGGCAATGAAGTGTCAGATAGAATACAGTGTTGTGAAGTGTACGGTCATGCACTTTGGTAGAAGGAACAAAAGCCTAGCCTATTTTCAAAACAGGCAGAAAATTTAAAGAAAACTGAGGTGCAAAGGAACTTGAAACCCTGGTGCAGTATTCTCTAAATGTTCATTTGCCAATTGAGTTGTTGGTGAGGAAGTCACATGCAATGTTAGCCTTCATTTGTGAGGGGTGGAATATAAAAGCTAGGGTGTAATGCTGAGGCTTTATAAGACACCGGTGAGGCCTCAGCTGGATTATTATAAGCAGCTTTGACCTCCTCACAAAGACATGAGAGAGGGTTCGGAAGACGTTCAGGAGGATGACTGCAGGAATGAAAGTGTTATTATATGATAAGTGTTAGATGAATCTGTGGCTGTACTCACTGGAATTTAGAAGAATGAGGGGGATTCTCTTTGAAACCTATCAAATGTTGAAAGGCTTAGATAGAGTGGATGTTTACAAGTTATGTCCTATTGTGGAGGAGTCTAGGACCAGAAGGCGCAGCTTCAGTATAGAAGGACGTCTGTTTAGAATGGAATTGAAGAAGAATTTCTTTAGCGAGAATGTGGTGAATCTGTGGAATTCATTGCCACAGATGGCTGTGGAGGTCAGGTAACCGGGTCTATCTAAGAAGGAGTTTGATGTTTATCTAGATGATGAGAATAAATATATAAAAAAGAATAAAATGACCAAAATTATAAAGGATCAGGTATCTTACATTGTACAGAGTTAGATACATATTACGTAAATGATTAAATACGTTTGGTGACATTAAATACCAAATGTTCAGAATATTAGTTCAGAGAAGTGAGTTCAGATTCCTCCACAGCTGCTGTGGAATTCAGATTCTGTTAATAACCTGGAATTAAAAAATAATCTTTCTTTGTAATCATGACCATGAAACCCATTTCTTAAAACAAAAAAAAACCATCTGTCTCAACCTGGAATGAAAAAAAACACACATAATTACATCCTAGTAATGATGCTCAGGAAACTGCTGGATCATTGCCTTTGTAAAATAAAAGCCAACTGCCTCAGGACTGGGGAGGAAGTCTGCTCTCCTTTCTTCTTACCTGGGCTGGGCTACTTGCAGCTCCAGACCAACAGTAATGTGGTTTACTTTTAAATGGTCCAGCAAGTTACTTAGGTGAATCACGGCCACTCCATAAAAACAGAAAAAAGGATGAAACTGATCAGACCACCCGGCATTGGCCGAGGTACCGGAGCCAGACTCAGCAAAATCGCTCCCAGCCAGTCGACCTCACAAGTACCTTTTCACAGGCATCTGGGGGCTGCTGTCTGAATTGGGAGAGCTGTATCATTGACTGGTCAAGTAACGACCTTGCATGATCGTACTCACGGAATAATAGCTCACAGACAATGAACCAGACTCCCCTGTCACAACAGATCTGTGGCATCCACAGGAAGATAAACAGACTTTTCAGGTTGAAGACAGATGTAATTCCAATGTAAGATTTTTGACCTGAAATGTTTCTCTTTCCATTGATGCAGCCTGATTCTGTTGAATATCCAGCATTTTTCAATTTCAATTTCAGATCTGTAGTACCTGTGGTATTTTGCCGTTATTCCTTCTTCACAGTTTTTGGATGCACAGAATATTTAAGGAGACCTACAAAAAGGGGGTGGCCAATTGTATACCAGTGGGAGGAGGTAGCCCTTAGAGACCTCAACATCGACTCCAGGCTCCATGCACTCACATATATCAGGTCAAATACGGACAAGAAGGCTTCCTTATTATTACGATCTACCATCGGTTGATGAGTCAGCGTTCCTCCATGTTGAACAACAATTGAAAAAAATACTGAATATAGCAAGGACATAGAGTGTATTCTGGGTGGGGTCTTCAAAATCTTTAATGTGTGGGTGACTCAATGTAGAATGGGCAACATAAAATGCAGCATCCACGAGGTGTTTTGGATCATTATCAACAGCAGAAATGTACACCACCATAGTCAGTCATCCTGTAGCCTGGTATATACCTCACTCTGTTGTTAAAGTCAAGCCAGGCAATCAGCCTGGTACAATCTGTTCTCAGTCTTCTCCAATGCCAGGGTGAGACCAGATGAGTACTAGAGAAAGAACACCCCAGGTTTCACCTCAATAATCTAGACTCAATGGAATGAGCACTGAATTTTCTAATATCAATTAGCTCACACTCCCTGTGCTCCCTCTTCTCCTCTTCTTATCTACCTGTGACTCCTTATTCTATCAGCCTATCACATACACATTTTACCTATTGAAAATTCCATCACTTCTCCCACCTAATTCTATGCTCTCCATATATCTTCCTTATCTTGTTCCATTTATCATCATCCTTATGTATTAGTTTATAATCTCTGCAGCCTTTTGTGTTTTCAATTATCTATCTTCCATTATCTCTCTCTACCTTCAGTCTCCTTTTCCTAACACAGCTCAATCTGATCTTTTTTTCTGTCCACTTAGTTGCTTTTACTCATCACCAACTAGCCCCTGCCTCAACAATCCCCCTCTCTCCCTTCCTCATCTGGCTCCAATTACCCGACATAACCCCCTTACCTGGTTCCACCTACTACCCCCCAGTCCTTGCCTCATCCCTTTATATCTTCTATCTCCCCTTGCACTCTCAGTCCTGATGCAGGGTCTCAACCCAAAAGTCATCTATCCCTCTGCCTCCAGGGATATTTCTTAACCTGCTAAGTTCAGCCACTAGTTTAATTTTTGGATAATTTAGAGTCATCTTTAGAGTAGATGAATTTGATGGGAGGTTTACTTTTGGATGGGCTTACTTTGCTTAATAGAGGTTAAAAGCCCTGGAGTCAGAGGTTAACATTGATTGGTGGAAAGATTAGACCACTATGTAAAAAAAATTCCATTTAGAGGGTCGAGAAGGACTGCAAATCAAAATCTGATAGACTGGTAGAGTTGAATGTCTCACTACATTAAGACAGATATTTTACTTAAAGATCATGGGAAGGTGGAATTTGGTTGGAGAACTCTTTTTCAACCATTACAGTAGAAAAGGAGTGATCAGTTTACTTTTGCTTTGTAAATTTTCCATGAATCCAAGCCTACATGTTCAGTACATGCTTGAGCTGAATAACATCTACCAGTCTTCCACTAAGTTAAGACTTAATTCTTGTTTAAATACATTCTTTTCTTCCTTTTAGTTTCAAGCCTAGACAGTCAGCTTATAGTCAGCGTGGGCTTTCAGACCATGCAGAAAATTAGCCTGTGCTGTTGGAAATATATTTTAAAAATCTGCAGATGCTCGAAATTTGAAACAAAAACAAAAATTGCTGGAAACACTTAGAAGGTCAGGCAACATTTGTGGAAAGAGAATAGAATTCACAGCATTTCCTGTTTTTGGCTGAGATGATGCTACTTCAGGTTTTTTCCTGGCTGATATTTTGCAACTGTCTGGGTGTTCTTTATTGTCCCAAAGTGACACTGAAAGTTAATCAAGTAAGGGTCTCACGTTGTCCTATTCCAAGTAATGATGTGGAGAATGAAAGGCAGCTGAAAATATGGTACCTTAAATGTCTTTTAGCTTTTATAACAGGACCAATATTCCCATTTTACTTTGTCAGTCAGAAGGCTTACTCACTTCTTGTATGTAGTCTCTCTGCTTTTCCAACTGTTTAAAGTAATAGGGAATTAATACTTGGGCAAACAACATCCTTGTCAACCCTGCAAAGTCATAAAAAATCATTATTTCTCCCGAATTACCTTATTGTTTCCTAAATTGATTGTTTAAAAACAATGCTTACTTATCTAAAACATTAGACAATCAAGATATAAGATATAATTAAAATCTAATAAGATATGAAAATCCCTTCACTTTGTGTAGTTTTCCTTTGTTTCAAGTAGTGAGTGGTGACTAAAAGTACAGAGAAGCTGCTTCAGTAAAATGTCTTAAATAATAATAGTGGAATGAACGAATAAAGTTAACAGAAGCATAAGCACTAAATCTATGAGGCAATTAACCATGTGAAGCACATATAATACTAGATGCCAAAATTAAGGATCATGTTACTGGATTAATACAATGCCATTTTGAGAATGAGAAGGAGAAGAGGAAACAGCTGCTCAGAATAATCAAAGGCAGAAGGATGAAGTGGAATGTATTTAAAGATCCAGGCAGATCTCCTTTAAGGAAAGCATAATAACTAATCTATGTTCTCCATGGACTTACTGCCAGTGTTGCAGTATATTTTCTAAATAAAGTGAAAACTGAAAAATCTGAGGTGCAAAGGAACTTGGGAGTCCTTGTGCAGGATTCCCTAAAGGTTAATTTGTAGGTTTAGTCGGTGATAAGGATAGTAAATGTGATGATACCATCCATTTCAAATGGACTGGAATATAAAAGCAAGGATGAAATGCTGAGGCTTTATAAAGTACTGGTGAGGCCTTACTTGGAGTATTGTGTTCAGCCCCTTATCTAAGAAATAATGTGCTGACATTGAGGAGAGTTCAAATGAGGTTCACAAAAATGATTCCAGGATTGAAAGACTTGTCATATGAAGAGTATTTGATGGCTCTGGCCTCTACTCACCAGAATTCAGAAGAATGAGGAGTGACCTCATTGAAATCTATCAAATGTTGAAAGGCCTTGATAGTGTGGACGTGGAGAGGATATTTCCAAAGGTGGAGGAGTCAAAGACCAAAGGCCACAGATTTAAATAGAGGGGTATCATTTCAGAACAGAGATGAGGTGAAATTTATTTAGCTAGTGATTGGTGAACCTGTGGGATTCATTGCTACAGGAGGCTGTGGAGGCCAAATCAATGGGTATATTTAAAACAATTGTTGATAGATCCTTGATTAGTCAGGGCATGAAGAGATATGGGAAGAAGGCAGGAGATTGGGGCTGAGAGGGAAAATGGATCAGACATGACGGAGTGGCAGAGCAGACACAATGTCCTATTTCTGCTCCTAAATCATTTGGTCTTATGAATATATACTGTTTGCATATCAAATATATTTTCCTGAAGCTGCAGAAATTATTTCCAAGATATGGAATTAATTGAAAAATAATGCATGTACAGATTTTTGTATGATGTGATGCTTCATTTCTGAGTAGTTCTGGTCACCACATTTCAAGCAGGACTTGACAGCACTGGAGAATATTGAAAGGAGATTCACCAGGATGTTGCCTGTAGTAGAGTCTAGTAATTACTGTATTAGCATGGACTGGGTTTATTAACCTAGCAGCAGAGAATCTGGGATGGGCTTTTGGGGGGTGGCGGGGGGGATATAGATTGGATAGATGCAAACTCTCTTTTTGCCATAACAGCAAAATCCAAAGCCAGAAAGTGTTGGTGTTATTGGTGTAAGGTGAGGAGGTAAAGGTTTCAAGAGGATCAGAGGATTTTTTCATTCACCCAGAGGGACATTTGCAACCTCGATCCTATTGCCTGAGAAGGAGGAGGACGCAGATTCTCTCACATTTGAGAAGCACAAGCATGAGCATTTGAATTGACAAAGCACAGAAGGTTACACGCAAATGTCTTGACGGTCAGCTCATAATGGCAGCCAGGAATATACTGCATTCCACTTGAATTTTTAAGATTGCTTTGTTTTTATGCAATGATAAATGTTATTTTTATTTTTTAATGCACAGATCACAAAATTGAAAGAGAAATAATTTTTAATCACTTTCATGCTTCCCAATTAAATATTAGGGAAAATAGACAACATTTCATTCATGATCAGCTCATGAGCAACCTGTGACTGTAAAGATTGTGCAGGTCATTTGAAGCTGTTTTCTGTCTAATGGTGATTTAAACTGGGCATCCATTCTCAAACTGAATTCAGGTCTTAAATTGCATCATAGTGAATTACTTTACTAGCTTTCAAATTCTTTTAGTGGAATTAAGTAAGGTTGCTGTCCTCACAAGAGTTTACTTTGGCAAAAAGCAGTAAGAAGAATTATCCCCATATGTAATTGCATAGTCTAGGACCATGAGGATAAAATATCCTTTTAAATTGAAGTTTTTATGCATTTTTACTAACCTAAGGTAGTTGGCTAAAATTTTCCTGAATATTTCTACTATCGTTATGAGAAAGGAAATTATGAATTAAGTGACTCACACCATTTAATATGGCACTATATATTTTGGGATATTTATCATTATCTTTGCTGGAAATGACTGGAAGATAATTATGGCAGCTCTGCTCTTACAAAATCCATGGTGATAATGACTTCATTGCATTCTTAGATATCAAAGTAATAGAGTCATTGACCTCGCAAAGGCCAAAATAGCGATCTTAAATCAGATTTAAAACTCAATTGTTAAAATAAATATTACACTTTAAAAGATTAAACAATTAATTCCTATATTTTAGTTGTGGATTTTCATCTACAGTGCACAACTGCCATTAAATCTTGGAGTGTTTCCAGACTATAAGATTCACTTTGCTATTTTTCTCACTGACTATTCTAATAGGACACACATTAATAGCTTTAATTAACTTAATAATCACTGTTATTTCAATTAGTTATGGTTAAACAACATATTTAAAGCTAAAAATATTTCAATGACATATTGAGGAAAGATTTTGACTGAATATGGACCTATAGAGTCATAGAGCATTACAGCACAGTCTCATCTCATCAATGCTTTCCTGGTCCCAACTTCTTTCATCTGGACCATATCTCTCCATACCCTTCCCATTCAAGTACTTATCAAAACCTCTCTTAAATGTTGCAATCGAACACATATCCAGCAGCTTGTTCCATACTTGCATCACTCTCTGAGTGAAAAAGTTCCCCCTCAGATTCCCCTCATATATTTCACCTTTCACCCCTAAACTATGACGTTTAGTCCTAGTCTCACCTAGTCTAAGGGAAAACAAAGATCCTGCATGCATTCATCCTATTTATACACTTCAAAATTCTTCAAAATTCAAAATTTATAACCTTTCTCAATAACTCAGGTCCTCAAGAGTTGGCAATACCCCTGTAAAATTTTGTTACACCCTTTCAAGCTAATTCATATTATTTCTGTAGGTAGATGACCAGAAATGCACACAATACTCCAAATTCAGCCTTGCCAATGTCTTATACAACTTCAACATAACATCTCAGTTCCTGTACACTGTATTTGGATTCATGAAGGCTAATGAGCCAGAAGCTTTCTTTACAAACTTATCTGCCTATAATGCCACCTTCAAGGTACTCCATGTTCTACCATACTCCTCAGTGCCCTACCACTCACCGTGTAAGTCCTACCCTGGTTTGTCCTCACAAAGTGCACACTTATTAAATTCCATCTGCCATTTATCAATTTGCAGATTCTGGGCCAACCTCCCATGCGAGACCTTTTCAAAGGACTTGCTAAAGTCCATGTAGATGATATCCACTGCCTTGCTTTCATCAACTTTCCTTGTAACTTCCTTAAAAAACTCTATATGATTGGGTTAGACATGACTTACCACACACAAAGCCATCCTGACTATCTCTAATCAGTTCTTGTCTATCCAAATACTTATATATCCAATCCCTTATACTTTTTAATAACTTACCCACCACTGATGTCAGACTCACCAGCCTATAATTTCCTGGCTTTTTCTTAGAACCTTTCTAAATGGAACAATGGAACATCTCCCATTTTTCAGCCCATTGTTCCAGCTGGTCCAAATCACTTTGCAAGCTTTGATAACTTGATTTAGCACTACTAGCACCACTAATCCTGATCCAGTTTACCACATTATCATCTAATCAATTAATAAAGTTGAATAACAGCAAAGAACTGGTATCAGTTGATCCCTGCAACACACCACTCGTCTCCAGTCAGATAGGCAACCATCTACTCCCACTCTCTAGCTTCTCAAACTAATCCAATGTTAATTCCAACTGACTACTTCATCCTGAATGCCAAACAACTTATCCTTCCGCCCACCATCCCATGTGGGGCTTTGTCAAAGGTCTTACTAAAGTCCATGTAAACAACATCCACTACTTTTCTTTCATTAAACTTTTTGGTAACCTCTTTGAAAATCTATATGATTGACTAGACATGACCAGCCACATGCTAAAGAATCCTGAGTATCCCTAATCATGCCCTGTTTATCGAAATATATATCCTGTCCTTTGAATACCTTTCAATAATTCAGCCACGAATGATGCCAGACTTACTGGCCTATCATTTCTTACCTATTATTAAAGACTTTTTGAACAATGGAACCTCATTAGTTAGTCTCTATTCCTCTAATACCTCAGCTGTGGTTAAGTACATTTTAAATACTTCTGCTCGGGTCCAGCAATTTCTGGACCAGCTTCCACAAGGTTCAGAGGAACACCTTGTTAGTCCCTGGTAATTATCCACCCTCAAGAAAGCAAGCTCCTCCTCTTCCATAATTCTGATCTAGTTCAAGACCTCACTATATTTTTGCCTCGGTTCTATAGACACTGTGTCTGTAGAGACGAGCCCAATCACTTTTATATTCCTTTTAACTTACTCAACTTGCAATGAGCATTCTGAAATTATATGTTATCTACTGCAGTGAATTAATAAATAAAAAAAATCAGAATTCAGTAAAAAATATCATAATTGTAAGCTATCAAATATGACATTTACACAAGTCTGTTTACAAAATTAGACTTCCATTATTTGAAACTCTCCCACAGCTTTGCATGGCTTGTGGAAGAGGCACCATCAATCAGCTCTTTGTGTGGAGATGAATGGTTGATTTGGGATCCAGAAATTCAATTGTATATGCCACGGTCTGGCAATCATAGTCCTGATGTTCTGTACCTCCTTCCTGATGGTACTGTAGTGGCTCAAGGAGATTATGGGATGGGTTGTGGGGATTCACAACAATCTTTTGGGCATTCCACCTGCAAAGTCCCTGACAATGTCGCAAATATGGGAGGGAGATCCCAGTGATCCTCTTGGTGGTTTTAACTATCCTCTGTAGGGTCCTGTGGTTTGCTGCCTTACAGCCTCTGTACTACACAATGATGCAGCCAGACAGGAGATACTCAATGGTGCACCTGTAGAAAGTTGATAGAATGGAGATGGAGGTCTCACATGCCTCAGTCTCCTCAGACAGTGTAGACACTGCTTATCCTTCTTGACTAGCTAGGAAGTGTTGTGAGTCTATGTTAGATCATCTATTATGTGCACACTAAGAAACTTGGTGTTCTTCACTCTCCTCACCAGATCCACTAATGTGCAATGGAGGGTTGTCGACCTGTGCCTTCCTGAAGTCCACAATCATCTCTTTGTCTTGTCCATGTTGAGACTCAGATTGTAGTCACACCATTTTACAAGCTTTTCAACCTCCTGTCTATATATGCTGACACATTATTGTTGCTGATGAGGCCAACCATTATGGTAACATCAGTGAACTTGAAGCAATTTGAGCCGAAGCTGACAGTGCAGCCATGAGTCTGCAGCATTTACAGCACTGGGCTGAGCACACAGTCCTGGAGGGACACCAGTGCTCAAGCATGATGGACCTTGAGATGTTGCTGCCAACACACACTGACTGGGGTCTTTCCATTAAGAAGTCCACAATAAAGTTATAGAAAGAGTAGTTGAGTCCCATCAAAAACAGTTTACCCACCAGCCTCTGAGGGAAGATGAGGTTAAATGCTGAAACGAAGTGGTTGAATAGCATCCTGGTATATGAGGCATTGCTTTCTGAGTATGACAGGACAGACTGGATGGCCAAGGCTATGGCATCCTCAGTGCATTGATTTTAGCGGTAGGTGAACAGAAAGAGGTCCAATGTAGCTAGAAGATGGCACTTTATATAATCCACTACCAGACACTCAAAGCACTTCAGAATATTGAAGTCAGTGCCACTGGGCGGCAATACTTCAGACCAGTTACCATTGCTCTCTTGGGCACCAGAATGATGGCAGCTGCCTTGAAGCCTGCGGGGGACAGTGTATTGTTTCAAAGATATGTTAAAGATGTCTGTTAAGACCCCTGTTAGCTGATCCACACAATCCCTCAGCACCCCATTATGTATGTTGCCTGACTCCACAACTTTGCTTGGGCATACCCTGGCTATGTCTTTCATGTCTGTGGCACTCAATTTCCTCTGGGTGTGCAGTAGTGATAATTTTTTTCTGTAAGTAATTACAGTTCACTGTAAAGCTAGCAATATAAAGGCCACACTGGAGTACTGCTAACAGGGGTCAATCATTATTTACCTGCTGCAGACTTTGTAAGAGATCTCTGGTCATCTGATGTGCTTTAGTAGAAGCAATGAGAAGACACATAAATGGGTTTTTACTGGAAATAAATATGTTGTTCAGGGAAATAGATCTGGAGCAGTCTACAGGCAGGTTTGTGAGGGGGAGTATAATATTCAATGATTTAAAAAGCACTTCTTTCCATTCCCATTTCACCTTGATTTGCTGTGAAGTGGATGAAATGCTGTGAAGTGTCTGTATCACTCTTTGACTAAAATGACCAAAGGGTCTCAGCCCAAAACACCGACTGTAGTATTTCTCCATAGATGCTGCCTGGCCTGCTGAGTTCCTCCAGCAATTTGTGTGTATTGCAAGGATTATTGTGGATCACTTCAGTAAATCTTCATCTCTGATGACTTCCATTCTAGGACAATGGAGGGAAAGTGGCAAGACCGGTAAAGACTAATACTTTAGAAAGTGTTCTAGAAATATTTTAAGAATTGACTTGACTTCATGCCTCAGTTTAGCTGAAGAAATTTAAGGATGGATAGTGTCAAGACAAAGATAGATAAGCTGTCCAGCTTTATTCAGGAACTTATGAAACAAAAAGACTATAGGATATAGAAGCAGAATTAGGCCATTTGGCCCATCAGGTCTCCTCCACCATTCAATCATGGTCAATAATTTTTTTCAACCCCATTACCTGGCCTCTTTCAAAATAACCCCATCCAACCTAAGATTTCAACAATAAGCTTATGGCTAACAGAGTTAAGGGCTTAAGATAAAATAAACAGAAATTGCTACCATATCTTTGTGATTCCTCATGGTCACCTTCATTAACTTACCGTATTCAAAATAGTAATATTCATATTGCATCCAGTGATAGACATGACAAGCCCTTTCTGATGACAATTTAATGCAACCACGTAACCTCTTAGTTAAACCTTTTGAGAATATTCTCAGTAAAATTGAACCAATGGCAATTGGACATAATAAGACACCCTTACCAATCAAGAATCTTTCAATTCATGCCTTAAATATATCTAGTGACCTGGCTTATACAGCCTTCCATGGTAATGAATTCCACAAATTCACTACCATCTGGCCAAAGAAATTCCACCTCATCTCATTCCTTCTATTCTGAGATTGTGGTTTTGGACACCAAACTATCATGCTAGTGGAAACATGCTCTACATGTCTACTTCATCCAGGCTCTTCATTATCTGGTAGGTTTCAAATCAAGAATGTCTTTTTAGTTATTAGAATGATAAAAAGATTAACATATGAAATGAGAATTTAAGACCAAATACTTTGTGTTTTTTCAAGTAAATATTTGCTACACTGGGAGTGATAACGAAGTGGTAGTCTAAAATATGGAGGGCTGAATCACCTTTCTCATCTGTAACTAGGCTTCCAATTTTTGCAAAATCAAAAGTATCAATCTATTTACTATTTATAAAGCTAGCCACAATAATACAATAAATATCAGAACACTCTTACTGAATATTCAGGAAATTTGGTGAATATTTTACTTTGAGTTGTGGAAGATACAGAAAATCATTTCTTTGCATGAACAGAGAGCTTCTTTAGGAAAACTAGGCATTTTAAAATTTGTCATTCATCTTGCCTAAGCAGACTTTCCTTGAAATATTAATTTATTTCATGCTTCATGATGTTTAAATCATTCATGGGTAATGATTCAACTTTCATAATTTTGTGATACTCCGAAGTTCAAGTGAGAATAAAAAGAATATCTACACGCTAAGTCTACCAGAATAACAGCATGCAGCGTAAAGTTCTGGATGGAGCTATCTGTGCCCTGTGTAATGCTGTACTCTTCAAATTCAAATTTTTATTACAGCTGTGAATGCAGTTCCATCCACTATAAATCAGCTTGAATTTTAATCTGTTTCTTTGATCCTTGCTATGGTTATATTCCATAAATTATTCAGGGCGTGCTTTGTACTGACTCAGGCTATTAAGGGACAAAGTGTATTATAATTCAAAGCACCTAATTTTTCAATGGTTCCAGAAGTTCATGAAGGCATACAATAATATGTGGTGAAGGAGCTTGTGCCATTGTGGGCGTGAGTCGTTTGGGCTCTTGGCCACACCACTGGCTACTAGTATTGGCAGGAGATGGGAGAAAAATTGAGTGAGCTTAAAGCAGTGCTATATTTTACAAATATTAAGGGTTACATTTGCTTAGACAGGTGGGAAAGGAGTTGTCCAACATACTTGCATGCCTCATAGTTTCCAGATTTATGTACATTTGAGAAGTTCCACCCACTAAAAGGAATGAATGACTAACAGCACAATTATTAGGTTACTTTGGGTTTTAAACTGACTGTGAGCCTAACCTTCATCTCCAACCCAGTCATCTTGACAATGTGTCTCAATGCCCTACACAATCCTTGAGGTTATTTGCCCCAACAAGTAACACTATGATCCCATGCATCCACCACCCCATCCTCCAGCCTTCTCCTTCATCAGCCAATGCCTCAGACCCACAGCTACTCTGTTGTAGTTTGTACACTTTGCAATGGTAGACATTGTGAAGGAATGGACATTCAGTATATGAAGATCTTACAGCAGATGTAATGACACACATCTTGGGTTTGATGTCTTATACCACTTTGCAGTGTGAGCATTCAAAAAATCCATTGTTGGTCTGTTTAGTATGCCTTTGCAGAAGCTTAAGAATCTCTAGTCCTTTTCTATTGATTTGGCCTTTATTCTCTTTCAGAGTTAATACTGAGTACAGAGGAGAACCATGTCTCGTTTTGGCAGACTCTTCCTGCTGATAATATTTCAATACTAGTCAGCAACATACTCATCTTACATTTCTTTCTTCTTCATTGATTGCAGGTTAGATAGGCATTAAATGATGTTATTCTTTTTATATTGTTTAGGACATTGTGAAGGAACTTAGATGTTCAGGAACCTGAAATGGAATTCAGACAAAGTGAGCACATGCATGTGTCTTTGATATTACAATACAGACATGCATATAATTGTTCCTAACCTCAAAACTTGGATGCTTATAGGGGAGAGAATGACAAGGTCTTTATGAGTCCACTCATGTGCCAAACATTCCCAAATCCTCAAGCATCTAACGTGTAATGGACAACTCTGTGCATATCTACCCTGTGCTATCAAGCTCACACCCACATGTCCATCCGAAATCTTGCCCCTGGTCTACATTGTTTGTAGATCTACCACGATAGGGTGCTCCTGGGAAAAGAAAGTCTTCAGAGCACAGTGCCTGAGAAGGACTTCACAATGGCTAGTCCAATGATCACTTTTTACCTTTCAGCCGCTCAATTCCAACAATACCAACATCCCACCCACATCATTTTCCTCCTTATCTCTAAAATGATGAAGGTTTCAGCATCACTTTTGTTTAAAAGACATTTGAACAGTTTAATGGGCAGGGAATGTTCAGAGGGATTTGGGAAAAAATGCATCCAAATGGAATTAGTTCAGGAAGCCAACTTATTCTGTCATCATGCTGCATCACTCTTTGACTCTAGTGACTTCTTCCCAAGTATATGTCCTGATGAAAAGTCTCGGCCCAAAACATTGGCTCTTTATTCCTCTCCATAGATGTTGCCAGACCTGTTGAGTTCCTCCGACATTTTCTGTGTGTTATTTCCCAAATATATTTGCCATTGGCCTAGACTCTGGTCATTCAGTAGGCACATCTTTCTACCCATCCAGCTCTGCTCCCATGTTCTTATTGCTAGATTAGCTGATAGCAGCTGAACTGCTAACTGTATGATATCCAAAGGACACCCATTGGAGACTATCTACTTTCCCAGCTTTCCATTGTTAACTTGAATATAAAATGTGGGGAGTCCATTCCTCACAAATCTGAAACCAACACCACTCACATTATATCCCAGCCCTAAATCTGATCACTGAATTTGATCATTGAATCTCCTCCAGCAATAGCTCTGGTCCTGACAAGCATAAACCTTACCCACTCCATTTTATCTCCCTTGGCCACTTACCTGGTTGTAGACTTTGCCTGAAACTGTTCAATTAGATCTATGTCTCCCTTGGGCCTCCATACTCCTTGGTTCAAAGTAGCATAGTTTCGTTCACAAAAGATTACATCGCCCATTCTGTAGTGGTAAGGAAGTCTTTAACAATATGCCCGTAACTGAAACAGATGGCATCTCAAGCACACTCATTAGGGCACACCAGAATCTTAAGACATTATAGTTTAGTGCTTGGATGGTTGCCTAAATTATTTTTAATAAAATGGCATAGAGAACTTTGGCTGGACTGTGGGAAGAAATAGTTTGACTGTTTTAGATTTACATGCTTGAAGATTAGGTCAACACTGAATTCTGAAAATGGATTTTATTCTGAAATTTGAGCTAATCAAAATCTATCTGGCTTAAGAAATGAATACCATTAAAGATGCCCTGCTTGTATTTGTCTTAAACACTATAGTTGTTTCATAAAATGGTATTTCCATATGGAAACTTGCTTAATATTAAGAGTAGGTGGTAGGAATAATAAAAGGGTCAACTCTCTCATGGAACATTAAAGTTGTTACTTGCAGATTTCCTGTACTGTTACTCACAGTGCATGGATGATGTGCTGTTGAAAGGAACTAGTTTCTAAGCAGAGACCTTCTTCCTACAGCACTCAAATGAACAATATCAATGTAACAAAATATTTTATATTCAAATGGATGGGGAAAAGTTGAATGAGATTGAAATGATACTTTTTATTGGCAGCGTAATTCCAGAAAGATTTAATAAAACTTGCTGGTGCAGTTACACTTCATTGCAATTACATTTCACTTACTGAGCTGAGGGGATTCATGCTTGAACTGGCCCTTATCTTGTGGGTACTGCCACAGGAAGCAAACCTTGGTGGGCATAGGTCTCCTCATGTGCTGCCATCTATTCTGCAAAAGCGGGTGGCAAGTGGCAGCTAGTCAGGAGCTACAGTTGAACACATTTCCCACTGGTAGAGTCACAGGTGGCTCTGGAATTTTTCCCAATCTCCCTCATTATGCAGGAGGACTGTAACACAACCATCTCCAAGCTACCAAGGCTACAGATAAAATTTAAATATCTTGCCTTACCTTACCATTGCTCAGCCTCCTTACTGAGGTATCTTGAGACAAAGCCTTAGCACTTATACCTCAAACAACAGCCAGTCCCACAATAGCTGCTCTACCACAGTTCAACACCTTTCAAATCTTCTCACCAAGGTCAGTTCCCTTGGACTGTTGCGGCCAAAATGTAGTTAGGTCTTGCCATGCATAGCTTCTTTTAGAATCCGCTCACCAGGAATATAGGTATAGATTAGAAGGGATGGATACAGTTTGTATCTGGACACTTTAGCTTTATGCCAGCATTGGCTGGCAATTCCAGTGTGACCTAATTCATTTGAATTTGGTTATTGAACTTGCTGGAAAAGTTGTAGTGAAGGTATGTGTTTTTTATTGTTTTTAATATATATATTTTAATTGTTTAATTGTTGAGTGTATATTAACTTAATTTATTCTCTTTGTTATTAACATGTTTGGTAAGTTGATGGAGAAGATCCTGAGAGGCAGGGTTTATGAACATTTGGAGAGGCATAATATGATTAGGAATAGTCAGCATGGCTTTGTCAAAGGCAGGTCATGCCTTATGAGACTAACTAAATTTTTTGAGGATGTGACTAAACACATTGAGGAAGGTAAAGCAGTAGATGTAGTGTCTATGGATTTCAGCAAGGCATTTGAAAAGGTAGCCCATGAAAGGCTTATCAAGAAAGTAAGGAGGCATGGGATACATGGGGACCTTGCTTTGTGTATCCACAAATAAAAAACACAAAATGCTGGCAGAATTCAGCAGGCCAGACAGCATCTATGGGAGGAGGTAATAATGATGTTTTGGGCCGAAACCCTTCATTAGGAGTGAAATAACATGGGATGGTGGAGGGGGGACATCCAACATTACCTTATCTCCTGCCTAGGTAGCCTCCTTCCTACCGGCATGAACATCCAACTCACTGACCTCCGTTGATACCCCTGCCCCCCACCCTTACCCCCATCCTCATCTATTATTTTAATCTGGTTCTCTTTCTCTCTCTTTTTCCCCCTCACTATAATTTCTCCCCCTCCAGCCCTACCTTTCTTTCTCTTTTATTTCCCATAATTCTCCACCTTCCCCCTAGCCCATTTCCCTCCAGCCTATCACTTCCCAGCTCTCTACTTTATCCCTCCCCCCACTTCTTATCCCCCTCGACCATCCCATGTTACTTCACTCCTGATGAAGGGTTTCAGCCTGAAACGTCGTCACTACCTCCTCCCATAGATGCTGTCTGGCCTGCTGAGTTCTGCTAGCATTTTGTGTTTTTTTATTTATTTCCAGCATCTGCAGATTCACTCGTGTTGCCTTTGTGTATCCACAATTGGTTTATCCACAGAAGGCAAAGGGGGGATGTAGATGGGTCATATTCTGCATGGAGGTTGGTGACCAGTGGTGTGCCTCAGGGATTTGTTCTGGGACCCCTTTTCTTCGTGATTTTAAAAAATAATCTGGCTGAGGAAGTGGAAGGATGGGTTAGTAAATTTGTAGATGACACAAAGGTTGGAGGTATTGTAGATAGTATGGAGGGTTGTCACAGGTTACAGCGGGACATTGACAGTATGTAAAACTGGTCCTGAAAGTGGCAGATGGAGTTCAATCCAGATAAGTGTGAGGTGGTTCATTTTGGTAGATCAAATAAAATGGCAGAATATTGTATTAATGGTAAGACTCTTGGCAGTGTGGAGGATCAAAGAGACCTTGGGGTCCGAGTCCATAGGACACTCAAAGCTGCTGCGCAGGTTGACTGTGTGATTAAGAAGGCATATGGTGCATTGGTCTTCATCAACTGTGGGATTGAGTTTAAGAGCCAAGAGGTAATGTTACAACTATATAGAACCATGGTCAGACCCCACTTGGAGTACTGTGCTCAGTTCTGGTCACCTCACTACAGGAAGGATGTGGAAACTATAGAAAGGGTGCAGAGGAGATTTACAAGGATGTTGCCTGGATTGGGGAGCATGCCTTATGAGAATAGGTTGAGTGAACTTGACCTTTTTTCCTTTGAGCGACGGAGGATGAGAGGTGATCTGATAGAGGTGTGTAAGATGATGAGAGGCATCGAACATGTGGATAGTCAGAGGCTTTTTTCCCAGGACTGAAATGGCTAACATGAGTGTGCACAGTTTTAAGGTGCTTGGAAGTAGGTACAGAGGGGATGTCAGGAGTAAGTTTTTTTATGTACAGAGTGGTGAAAGCATGGAATAGGCTGCCAGCAATGGTGGTGGAGGTGGGTATAATAGGGTCATGGATAGGCACATGGCATTTAGAAAAATAGAGGACTATGGGTAACCCTAGGTAATTTCTAAAGTAAGTACATGTTCAGTACAGCATTGTGGACTGAAGGGCCTGTATTGTGCTGTAGGTTTTCTATGTTTCTATTAACATTTAAATTATTTAAGTGCTCTTCAACTGTTTCTAAATATAATCAGAGATGTTTGCAAATAGTGGAAGTCATTTGGCAGCATAAGTTGGCACACAGGTGAGTGGGGCTTCAGCTTCTGCCACCTGCTGCAGCTGAACTCACTCTGGAGCCTCAAACACAGACTGATTTAGATGGATACACCAATGGTCCAGGCAGCAGGTAGCTGGGTGATCACACAAAAGGTAGAGGGGGGAAATCAGGCTGCCAGATTCCCCTGTAGACTGCAATTTCGCCTTTGATTCTCCATACTAACACGCATATTGTTTTGGGTTCTGTTGGGTGTGCCGGGTGGGATATTGCAAATAGCCTTAGGAACCTTACATTGCAACCACAAGAGCCTTAGGTCTCACACCACCAGGTTCAAGAACAATTAATACCCTTCAACCATCGGGCTCTTGAGCCAGTGTGGGTAACTACACTCACTTCAACACTGGACTGATTCCATAACCGATGGACTCACTTTCAAGGCTCTTCATCTTATGTTTTCAGTGTTATTTATTTATCATTATTTTACTTTTTTGTATTTGTACAGATTTTGTACATCTGTTATTCTTTGGTTTTGTATAGTTTTTCATTGATCATGTTGTTTTACTTTGTTCTGCTGTTAATGCTTGCAATAAAATGAATCTCAAGGCGGTATATGCTGACGTATACAATACATACCTTAATAATTGAACGTCTGAGCTTCAAAGCAGCTGAAGCAGCTAGATCTGTGGCACATGAATAGCTCTGATGCACTGCAGAGAAGGGTAGTGATGGAGAGAGTGATAGGAGACTCCATAGGGAACAGGAAAGGGGTTTGGTGGCTAGGATAGTGTTGCCACATGGTGGTCAGGGTCAAAGATATCTCTGAGCTGTTCCAGAACTTTCTCATAGAGGGGAGAGAGCAGCCAGAGACTGTTGTACTCACTGGTACCAATGACTTTAGTAAAACAAAGGGATAAGGATCTGCAGGGTGAATATTACAAATTGTAAAAAAAGGTTAAAAACCAGAACTTCAAGGGTTGCCATCTTTGAATTACTCCCAGTGCCACATGCTGATAAGGGGAAGGGTAGGTGGGGAGCACAGATGAATGTGTGACTGAGGAATTTGTGCAAGATGGACATGTACGGGTTCTTGGACCTGAAGGATCTCTTTCAGAGGGGTACAGATAAAGTGAAGGGTCACAAACTTTTACCCTTGGGGAGTGAAGTCTAAAACTGGAGGGCATAGTTTTAAAGTAAGAGAGGAAAGACTTAAAGGGGACATAAGGGAAAATACTTTTCCATAAAAGTTGTGCTAGAGGAAGCAGTAAAGGAAACAATTATAATGTTTAGAAGATATTTTAACAAGTACATGGAAATGAAAGTTTTAAACGGATATGGGCCAAAGGCGGGCAAAAGGGATCAAACTCAGTTAGACAACTTCAAACAAGAGAAAATCTGCAAATGCTGGAAATCCAAGCAACTTAAGCTAGGCAACGTTATTGGTATGATGAATTGGTACGAAGGATCTGTTTCTATGCTGACAAATTCTATGAATTTACATTACTTTAGGCAGAACATTGACTTAGAGGCTAAATACCTGTATATATTAAAGAGGAGGTACAATGACATGGACAATATTATACCCATTGGATGAATTAGAATTGGAATCTGATTTAGCAGAACTGACATGTCATGAAATCTGTTGCTTTGCAGCAGCATTACAGCGTAAGACATAAAAATTACCGCAAGTTACAAAAACACATAAATAGTGCGAAAGAGGAATAAGGAAGTCGTGTTCCTGGGATCATGGTTTGTTCAGAAATTTGATAGTGGAGGGGAAGAAACTGTCTTTAAAACACTGACTGTTGGTCTTTAGGTTCCGATACCTCTTCTCCGATAGTAGTAATGCGAAGAGAGTCTTTACATAGAGGCAAAGATAAACATATAAATCTCTAACCTAAAAGAGTAGTTCAAATGACATAACACTTTCTCTGAGAAAGTGCATTCTGAGGGTAAATTCTTCTGAGACCCAGGATTATATGGCAGCAACACACACAAAATGCTGGTGGAATGAGCAGCTTATATGGCAGCCTTTGTTTTGTTTGAAAGCACTTAGTGTATTACACTATAAAATATATTTTCTAAATATGATATATTAACGTAGCTAACCCTTTCATTTCCAGGGCATTTAAGGTATTCCAGTAGCCAGAATGAACTGAGATATTTGCTAAAATTAATACAAATACATCAACAGTTGATATAATGATACAAATGCATTAGCTGAAATAATATATACATAAAGATTACATATTAA
The DNA here is from genome assembly GCF_030144855.1 of Hypanus sabinus. Taxonomy (NCBI): domain Eukaryota; kingdom Metazoa; phylum Chordata; class Chondrichthyes; order Myliobatiformes; family Dasyatidae; genus Hypanus; species Hypanus sabinus. Next base: position 75,877,098 of record NC_082711.1, on the reverse strand, counting down.
TTTAATATCTTACCATGTCAAAATACTCAAGATACTTTAGGTAGTTTGCCCTTGAAAAATGACAGCTGTTATGTAAAAATAACCTTGTAATTCTGTATCAGTAATATTCCAGGATGATTTTGATTGTATTGGTTAGGAGTTGAATGTTGGACACAAACCATGGAATAGTCTTAAACACAGGATATTCTGCAGATCCTGGAAATCCAGAGCAACACATATAAAATGTTGGAGGAACTCAGCAAGTCAGACAGTATCTACGGAGGGGAATAAATGGCCAATGTTTTGGGCTGAGATTCTTCATCAGAACTTGAAAGAAAGGGAACAGAAGCCAGAATAAGGTGCGGGAAATTAAAGGAAAAGAGGCTGCAGGTGATAGATGAAATGGAGCGAGGAGGTAGGTGGCTGGTTGGGGAAGTGGATGTTCAAGTAAGAAGCTGGAAAGTGACTGATGGAGGAGTAAGGGGTCAAATACACTGCAGATCCCATTTTGATCCAAGGTCTTGGGTACCTGGTTGCCATCATCATCTGTCATAACACCTGCTTGTATTCTACAGTGCTATAGTGCATAATTTTTCTATCTTGTATTTTTGGGAAAAGAACAACTGTGTAGGTTGCAAAATGCATTGGCCCAACGGAATTTGGCAGAATGTTTTAAGTACTCTATCCATGTTGTACTTGTTCCCATCGTATTGCTAATCTTAAAAGTTAAATCTGTAGCTGCTGGCCAGATTATGCCCACCATACTACAGCTTTCTGTCTGAATATACCCATACAAATTTCTAGCCTGCCAACAAAATCAGTATTGTTTTAACTAAATTTTGTCACTTCAGTTTCTGTTTTTAGGAGCGTTATCTCTCCTGGTTCTCTTCAAAAATTTTGAATGTCCACCTGATATCATATGAATTGTTTCTAGTTCAAAGGGGTGACCATGGATTATTAGTATCTTCAGAAATAATTTCTCTTTCTACTTTGATTCAGTACCTTAGGAAGCCCCAAGAATTGAGGTTTAGGAATTCGTGGAACCAAAGTTTTATTGCAGCAAGAGAGGAGTGGCATTCTGGCCCATGAAACCTATACTGGCTCTTTTGAAACAAAATTCTGTCAGTCTCATTCCTCTGTACTTTTCCATAACTTTGCTAATTATTTCCCTCTTCGAATTGCCTTAGGCTGTTTCACAACTGTTTCATTTAAACTCTCACCCCTTGCTAACAGCTCATTTGTTGTTAACTCAGCAGTGTCCAGCTTGCTCACTAACCTGTTCTCAATGATCTGTGTTAACACATACCCAATTACCTCAGATTCAAAATTTCCACCCTCACCTTCTTGTGGTCTAACCTCTGCCTGTGCATGATGTTCCCTTTTCAAGTCCAATCTGTTATAAACTTCTCTAAAACTGTCAGGGATGATGATCAGGCAGCTGGATTTCACACACAAAGTGCAGGAGGAACTCAACAAGCCATGCAGCCTACTGAGTTCCTTTTGCATTTTTGTGTTTGTTACTTGGATTTCCAGCATCAGATTTTCTCTTGTTTCAGCTGGGTTCACATTCTGGAACTGTCCCCATAAACCATTTTGTTTCTCTTTGCTATTGTCCTTAAAGGGTCTGATAAAAATGCACTTTTTTGACTGATTTTTTCACCTCCATTGCTCCAGCAAGTATTCCTTTAACCTCCGTGTGACAATTTGTTGCAACTTCTAAACACACAGCCTTATTGTTCTCTCAACACTTCTTTTGAAAGGTCAAGAAGGACTGAAGGTCCCGGGTGTAACATCTCAAGAAGGCAACACATCACCCATCCCCGTACACTGTAGAATATCAAACTAATTCATGTGCTAATACTTTGAAACATAAAACAGAATCCACAATTTCCTTGTCTAGTTGTGTTAGCGTCACTCCATTGTTAATGCAAGTACTGATCAGAATTTTTTGATCCTTTAAGTACACAATCTAAATAGCCTGAATGTAAAATAATTTCATTTACCAGAACAGGAACAGATATCTTCTAGATTTAGTATTCTGCATCATCCAGCTCCAATAATCATGTACATCTTACATCAATATTTTCTTCCTGAAATAAAATTATTGATGACAAATCCTTTATGATATAAATATGAATAATATTTTCATAATATGAATGAACACTTTGGTCTCTTCTGAGGACAGCGTTTGTCTGCTGTTTGTCTGAATGGGTGGTATTTACCGCAGTCTTCCTGCTGTTCACTGTATTTCACTGTACATGCTGAGTGCTAATGACAAGAGAGTGAAATATCTCTGCCCTACAGGGCAAATTCACCTTTATCAATCTTGAAATATCATGTCTAAACCATATAGCTCCCAGCAGAACACTGGGACACCACAATTTGCTGACCTCATGTACATGGGTGGATGAAATTTCTCCTGAAGTTTTTGTTGTGTATTAATTATTTTAGTTATAGTTGAGTGGCCTTGTGTGTATGTATGACCCTCTTGGAGTAGTAGTATTAGGCAGCTGTTGATCCCAGGGGATCATGGGTTTGCACCTCTGGTGGACTGTGTTGTCTCATGGAAGATTTGATGAACCAGCTGCTGCCCGTGCAGTGGGTTCCCACTCTCCACAATATTGATGTAGATCAAGGGAAGGGCAAGTGTCAATACAGCCTGGCACCAGTGTTGCCACAGAGGTTGCCACATTGATGTTGTAAACAACATCAAACTGCCTTAGGAACCCCATCTGCCTTTGCCCCTTCTCCCGTCAGTAGAAACAGTTCCACCGAGCCTAGTAGCTAAGTCACAGGTGAAGGCCAAGAGTTGGACTTGGTTGTCAGAGTCTGTTGGAGTCGCACGCCATTTGGAGCACTTCGTAGTGTTATGTACCCCTAGGGTTCATATTTTCTGTGGACTATCACTTTAAAATGTCGGGAGAATGAGACAGGCTTTTGGATACTGTTTGAGCTGTTACAAAGAGAGAGAGGGAGGCATCCAATGCAGTGAGAGAGAGAGAGAGAGAGAGAGAGAGAGAGAGAAACTGCTCGAAAGATTGGTGTTATGGTTTCTCTGCAAGTTGTTTACCTTTCCAAGGACACTTGCCTGCTTGCAAAGTTCTTGCAGAGAGAGGAGGGCAGAGTAGTTTGATGGACAGCTGGTGTCCAACATGTGGAGATAAAATCCAGGTCCGCTGTTACCCAGCCACACACAGTTTTGGAGACTGGATAAGCTTGTTGGATAAGACTGGTTACTTTGGTTATGGTCATAGTCGGTGACTTTAAAGGAAGAGAAGAGCGGAGAGGAAGGTTTGAAACAGAAGAAAGCTAGTGACAAAGAGGTCACTGTTTGGACTCTCTCCTCTGTAGCCCGCAAGGGTGAGTTTGTTCCATTCGAATACGAAGGTGTGACTGTCACGTAGTTAATTCACAGGAGTGGGTTCTCTGGTGAGGGGGAAACAACTTGTGTGTTACCCTTGTCTGGGTGTGGTAGTTCACTGAAGAAAGGCACCCCTGTGGCAAATCACTGTAGGAGTTACTTCGTATGTCTTGGAACTGGATAAGTGGCTATCACAGTTGAGTGTTCGGGGTAACCTTGTGTTGAAACTACCTGTGTGTGATAATTCTGGCTTGGGTTGGTAGTTTTACCACATGAAGATGGTACCTCAGTGATAAGCAACTGTTGGTGATAATCCATACGTGGATTCTGTTTGAGTATCCTGTGGCCACCACTTTGAGATGACCCGTAGCTGAATTCAGGTTTGGTACCACCTGTGTTGAAAGGAGATTCGTTGAAGATCACTGTTGGTGATACTTCGTGTGTGGAGTGGGACAACTTCGGAGAGAAAACCTACTGTTATTGTTGTTTTGGAATATCGACATAATTGCCTGCTCACAACATACGCCTTTGGATTACAAATCTCTCTCTCTCTCTCTCTCCCTCTCTCCAACTCAACTCAGCTAAATACCACAAACTGAACTGAACTCTCTTCAACATCATAAGACTATATCCATTCATCGCTAGGTTTGGAAGAGCCCAGTTTTGTTCCTATTTCCACACACACATATATATATCATTGCTAACCAGTTTGATATATCTACATTTATGGTACTGTATTGCGTAGTTACTAATAAACACTATTAGTTATTAGCAATACCAGACTCCAATGTAGCTTCCATTTCTGCTGGTTCTTTAATCCGTCATGGGGTCCGTGACAATAGGTGGTGAAAGCTTATCCTCACTACCATCCCTGGCTATTATAAACTTAGGAGCCACTCTTAAAGAAAAAGCAGAGTTATCCCACATTTCAGACTCCTGTATCTTCTTTGAATTAGTTTAATGTTTTGAAGGAACAAAACATAACACTGGTGATGACGTAGTTTTAAAAGGAGCTCGACATGTCTGCCAACCTGCAGAGAGATGCTTAAGCTAAAAAAGCACAGTGAGTGAAAATAAAAGCAGCACAGCACATGCTAGTTAGTCTTCAGAAAGGAAACATAATCGAGTTTTTAAAAAATGGCTGTAAATGAAACAATTCAGGGTTCATAAAGTGTGAGTACTAGGTGATAATAATCATTAAAAAAAATCAGAAATGGCTGGCTACATTGGAAAGATTGACAAGTTTGATTACACAATGGGTAACTGGCTCATGTATACTGAAATGCTGGAACAGTATTTTGAAGCAAATGAAATAACCAATGAGAAGCGAGTGAGAATTTTGTTAAGTGCATTAGATTTAAAGGTATACCGTTTGCTTTGAAGTTTAACTGCTTCAACCAAATCATCATAAATGAACTTTCTTGATTTGTCAAAGTAATGCAGGAACACTTAGAACTGAAACCATTGTTGATTGCAGAATCCTTTAAGTTTCAAACGCGGAATCAAAAGGAAGAGGAGTCCATTTCAGCATATGGATGAATTGAAGAGATTAAGCATTCTCGGTTTGTTATTGGTCTTAATAATACACTAAAAGGTCGCTTAATTTGTTAAATCTTAAAAGAAAGCATTTGAAAACAGCTCCTAACTGAAGCAGAATTTACATTTAATAGAGCAGTCGAAATTGCTGGTTCAATGGACACGAACAGAGATGCAATTGAATTGCAGTTTCAAATGAAATTGATTGTGAACAAAACTGTAGCATCTAAACAGAAACCAGCCTAGCTGAACACATTGTGTTGCCATTATGGCAAGTACTCACATACGCCAAACAAATGCAGATTTAAAAGCAAAACTTTCAAAAAATGCAACCAAGTAGGTGATACACAAAGAGCAGATTGGGCAGATAAAAATAAATGGACTGCACATGAAGAGAAAATGCTAAAAAGTCAAGTTGCAGTTTCAAAAAGAGCACTAATCTGCAAGCTGTTGATGAAAAATCTGATAATGATGAGAGCAACACAGGACTATGTAGCCTTGAAAGTAACAGTGTGAAAATTAACCATGGACAAGCAACAGGGTTTATTCCAGAAGTGAACAGCAAATTAATTAAAATGGAATTGGACACTTGTATTCCTGTTTCAGTCATTTCACAAAACGAGTTTGAACAGTCTTTCAAAGATACTGAACTGAACCTTGCAGATATCAAACTAAGAAAAGATACTGAAGAAAAGATAACTCCTGTGGGAATCACATCAGTGAAATTGAGCTTATAGGCGGTAAAAGAAGTACCAGCATTGTGGGGGCATGATTAGCTGAGACTGCTACAACTTGATTGAAGATCCATCCACAATTTGCATATCACATTCCCTGCAACGAAGCCAACAGAAAGTGAATTAAGAAAGGTACTGGATGATGCCACACCATGAATCGTTGCCTAACAGAGGGCAAGAAGATGTTCGTGCCAACCTCTGTGCCTCTGGCTGGGAAGCATATCAGACCCAGGACTTCAGAGGAATTATGGAAGTGACAAAAACAGTGGTCTGACTACAACAGTTTTCATAGACAATGTATCTGGGAAAGCTTCTGATATGTTAACCAGTCAGTTACTTGCAAAATCTGACTTTGTCTTAAGCTGAAAGAGTGTTCAACAAGCTTCAGGAAATTTGAAAACATTCAGCTTTTGTGAGTGTGAAAAACCAGAATCTACTCTGTGTGCATTAAGAATATTGCATGAACTTCAAGTTAGAGACAAAAAATCTACTTGCAAAAGTAGATGCAAAGACCAAAGCCCCGCTAGATGAATGGAAGGCCAAAAAGAAAGGAGTGAATGGAGATTCAAAAACAGAGGATTTGTTAAGTGATGCTGTGGATGAAGAAATTAGGAGGAATGATCAGATCGTAAAGGAAGCAATAGAAGAATTAATAAGAGAATACTGCAGCAATGGAGTAAAAGGATCTTACCAAGGCCAGGATGCATGAACTCGAAGAAGAAAATGGAGGGAAAGGATGAAAAGAAAGAATATGAACAAGAAAGTGAAACATGTGAAGTTGAGAAAGAATATGAAAGAAAAAGAATGGGATCGAAATAGAACCAGAGAGAGAGAAGGAGAAGAAAGGTACCCAGAGCTGGCAGAACCACTTCCTACAGTCTCAGAGTCAACTAGGACAGCCACCACAGAGGAGGCCCCAGAAACCTAAGTTGTTTCACAGAGTGATCCTCCTTGTCAAGAAAGATGTAATCCCACTGGAATAAAAAATCTTCCACAGTCAATATAACTTCAGTCAATATAACTTGCCTGAATGGGGCAATTTAAAATTTATTATGCTGTGGATATCTGTATTTAGTAGTTGTATTGTATAACATATTGTGTATATAGTTGACATGCATTCTCAATTGAGTTAGAGTTTATAGCTAAGCAGGAAGGAGTGTTAATATTTTAGTTATATTTGAGTAATCTTGTATATGTAGAGTATTGTTTGATTCAGCATTCTTGTTCATTTAAATAATTAAGTATGAGTAATATGTAAAAATACATTAATTGTACATCCCATCATGCCACCACATGCATGCCTCACTTAGAGTACAGGTGAAGTTACTCCTGCATTTCGGACTCCCGCGTCTCCTTTGAATGAGTTCAGTGTTTTGAAGATACAAAAATTAACAGTTTTCTGAGAGAGTTTCATGCTGTCAGGGGAGGACTTGGGCTTTGCAGCTTCGGGGACATGGGTAGAGGATGTGAGGTGGATGAGGGTGTAACGGGAGAGTGGGAGCAGCCCTGTAGAATCAAGCAGCAGGGATTAAGGGCAACTTCACTCTGGGAGAGAGCAAGAAGGTGGTAGCTATATTATTGTTGTATTTATACTGAAAAATAAATATAGGTAGTATATAGTTCAAAATCACAAATGAAAAATAATACCTTTGACCTTCTTTACACAAAGGTATCAGCTTAGGTTGTATGCTCAAAGGCTCTGTAGATGGGTTTCAACCCACAAACTTTAGACTCTGAGATTGACACCCTGACTCGAAGAGGGGCATACTGTATGTACATATACTCTCCCAACTGGTTAGAATGGTTCCTATATTACTAGCTAACACTTGAGATAGTATTGTAACTACACGCACACACACCTGTTTCTTAATGACTATTTTGAAATGTAAGACATTTTAAGAGCATGCTCTCATCAACCTTGAGTACGGAAATCCAGCTTGAATCCCTCTGTATGCAGTGTATTCTTCACAAAGCATCAAAGACGTGTCCTTTCTCCTCTTTCATTCCGACTATCCAGGGGACTAAGCAGCCTTTCCAGGTAAAGCAGCAATTCACCTGCACTTCTTTCATTTCAGCTGTGCAGGATAACATTTGATCTTTTCCTTGAAATCTTAAACAATTCAGAAGCACTTGTAAGAATGGTGCCTCTTATATCTGTCGGATACTCTCTTTCTTAGAGCTCTTGCAATTTTTCTCTATCTCTATTTGCCTACATTATTACAAAGAAAAGCTCTGGCTTTCTGGCCTGTTCTCTCCCACACAAACACAAGCTTTTAAATGCCTTTCTAATACGTTTAACAGCTGTTCAGAGTTGCTGTAACATCTGCCACTCTATTGGTCAATCTTTTGTGCACATGCTACTAAAATTGGCGTTATTGAGGTTCACAACCTATTGTTTATTCTCATTAATTCATTCTGTAATACATAGTAAACCTGAATACTGTACCAACAGAAGTTTTCAGGCTTAAGAACTTCTCTGAAGAAATCTACTTTCAGACTAATAACATTACATTTTACTTTCTGTAAGCCAAAAGAAAAGCTGAGACAGTTCCATGGGAAACAAGATGTGTTGGAACACCATCTGGAACAGAATGTAATAATGGCTAGTCTCCACCTGCTCTGTTCTCAATCAGACATTTTTTTGTGTGTGTGGTTGTGTATTCCCCCTTATTCTCTTCTTTTCCAGAGAAAATAACCTCAGCCTGCACATTTTTTTCCTGATATTTATATCCTCCCAATTCTGGACACATTTAAAAAAAATCTCCTCTGCATTTACTTCAGTGCTTTTCTATCATTTGGCAAAAACCGATGGAGTTATATCCGGTTTTTAGCCCTCTAGTTCACGCTGGTGTTTAATGATGAGGCTCTTCCAACCAATTTCGTTGATGTTTTCTCAATATCTATTCCTTTTTTGCCTCATTCACAAATGCTTTCATGGTAGTCCTAGTTTGAAATTTACAAATATGGTCATTATTTGAATAAAGAACCCTACACTTCCTCCTTCTCTTGTCCAAAAATAGGGTTGTTCTGTAGACAGACCCTTCTTACCTGTTCCTGCTCTACTGAATACATCTCCATTTTCCTTGACTCCATCTTGTCTCTCTTTTTCCAATCTCTTCCCACCTATATATATCTAAGATACTTTTCATTCCCTCCACCACTTGGACTACTTCCAATTCTCTGGTGTTCAAAGCCTCATCTTCGCTACAGATATATTCAATCCTTATACACCTCCATCCTGCATGATGAAGGTCGGAGCAACACACACAAAATGCTCAACAAGTCAGACAACATCTACAGAGGGGAATAAACAGTGAGACCCTATCACCTCCCAGTTTCTTACTTTAACACCCTCCTCCACCCACCCACCTCAAGATTGCTTAATATTATTACCAGTACACAAGTGTAAAGGAGAATGTAATAATTATTACTCCAGATCCAATGCAGCAAAAATAAAACATAATAATAAAAAAACACACACGTATAGATTGATTGTATGTACGTAAAATATTGCTCGGTACAGGAGCATCTGTACGTAAGGTAACTTTAATAGGAAATGATAAAGCAGTGGTTGTGAGGTGGGCTCGTGAATGGAGATATTGACCAGCTTGATGGTCCTGGAGTGGATGCTACGTAGCCTCCTCTCTGAAGGGAGTGGGACAAACAGACCATGAACAGGGTGTGTGAGATCCTTCATATTATTGTTGGCTTTTTCTGGGATCTTTCTGTATCTATGTCCTTGATAGTGAGTAGGCTGTTGCTGGTGATGCACTGGACAGTTTTTGACTACCTGTTCTAGGGCCTTCCCCCTCATCTGGTATTACACATCGCCTACCAGCTTGAACTCCTCTTCCTCCCCCAACTTCTTATTCTGTATTCTGTTCCATTACTTTCAAGTTCTGATGAAGTGGTAACAATAGCTGTCCTGATCTCTCAGTAGCAGACCAGTTCAGCTCTCCTCCTCATTCCTACTGTCCGTGGCCTTCTCTATCAGGATGAAGATCAACGCAAAGCACAGGAGCACTACTTTATGTTCTGCTTGGCATGAATATTGAATTCTCCTATTTTAGGTATAACCCCACCAGCTTCTTCATCGTTTATTGTTCTCTTCTCCCACCAACTCCTTCTGATCTTCTGATCCTCTCATTTTCTGCCCTACCTTCTCACAGTTCCTCCACCCCACTACGCCCATCTTTGTCTCCTCCACTTCCATGCATCAAATTCACACAAAGGTTTTCCGTCAACTCCCACCTTTCATCTGGTCCCAACTATCACTCACTTCTCTCTTCTCCTTGAATGGTTCCCATTTTCACTTCCTTTACTTATCAGAATCCAGCACTGGAGTCCTGCTTATCTCTCTCGTGCTGAAAATGGAGATGCTCCAGAGGAGCTTCACAAGATTGATTCTGGGAATGAAAGGGTTAACATCTGAGGAATGTTTGATGGCTCTGGGTCTGTAGTCACTGGAGTTTAGAAGAATGAGGGGGGATCTCAATGAAACATTTCAAATATTGAAAGGCCTGGATAGAGTGCATGTGGAGGACATGTTTCATGAGTGAGTCTAGGACCAGATGGCACAGCTTCAGAATAGAGGGACATCCCATTAGAACATCAGTGAGGAGAAATTTAGCCAGAGGGTAGTGAATCTGTGGCAATCATTGCCACAGATAGCCGTGGAGGCCGACACTGAGTAGAGGTTGGTAGGTTCTTGATTAGTCAGATCCTTTTCCACTCACAGTCCTGATGCAGGGTTTCAGCCTGAAATGTTGACTTTCCTTTCTTCCGACAGATATTGTTTGACTCACTGAGTCCTTCCAGCAGATCAGGTGTTACTCCAGATTCCAACATCTGCCATCTTTTGTGCCCACTGATTCTTATTAGAGTTTCATCCATCTGCAAGTGTCCAATCAGTATATTCAACCAGGTGTAACACTATCTGAAGAAGCTTCCTAATCTTTGGCTGGTTGATAAGCATTGTAAGTAGACTATTAATACTTTTATTATTTTTTTGAGAGGAGCTCAGTGAATTATTTTTAAATCTACTCAGCAGCTTTTACATTCGCTCTTTCCCAAAACTTATCACTCATTGTTGAAAGTCTCTGCCGGAAATATTTCTAGGTGAATTTTGAACCAATATATTACCTTTAGTTTAGTTCTCTTCTTTGTTGTTGCTCATGAGGTTGACCTCTTTAACCCTTTACCTTACTCACCTTGAGCAATTAACAATGTTGACGCCCTCACCTACCTGGGAAGCTGTCTCACCTTCTGCGTTCTAAATCGAGAGATCTCAAACAGACACATAAGCTGGTGCATCCTTTGGCACATGTGTGAGGAGAACATGGCATTCGGCTGAAGACCAAGATGGCAGTCTGCAGAGCAGTTGTCATGACTGCTCTGCTGTATAGCTGTAAAACATACCGAAGGCACATTAAGATACTTGACCAGCCCCACCTGCAATACCTTCCTAAGATCATGGGCATCTTGTGGCAAGATAGCCCCCACCACAGAAGTGAAATGAAGGGTCAAAAACTCTGGCACAGAGCCAATGATCAGGAATGCTTCACTTTGTTGGGTTGGACACGTGGTCCAGGTGGAAGACAACTGCCTTCCGAAGATGATATTCTTTTCTGAGCTAGTACATGGCACCAGAAATCAGGAAGGCGACACAAAGTGCTATTAAGACTTCATGAAAGCATCTTTGAAGGTATGCGATACCTTTGTGACTGATTGAAAGGCCTTGGCCAAAGACTGCAACACCTGGTGCTTGGCAGTCTTCAAAGTCACCAGCACATTTGAAGAGCTGCAGCTGAGGAACCTCTATCAAAAGCTCCAGGACCCTCAAGGAGAGATGATCCAACCCTTCAATAGCCATAACATGTCTGACCAGCGGGCCAGTCTGTGCGCTTCCAAGTTCAGGGTTAACTCTCATCAGAGGTGTCATTCATGTCATTGTTTCTCCCAAAGGACTTCCAAAAAGAAGATATATATATATAGATAGATATACTGTAAATGACCTGGATTAAAATGTATATGGGTGTGCAAGATGACACAAAATTTGGTGGTGTTGTGGATAGCATTGAAGACTGCCAAAAATTACAGCAGTATATAGATCAATTGCAGATATGGGCAGAGAACTGGCAGATGCAGTTTAACTGGACAGGTGTGAAATGACACACATTGGGAGATCAGTATACTGTTAATGGTAAGTCCCAAACTGTCTTAATGTGCAGAAGGATCTTAGGATCATAGCTCCCTGCATTTGGCTAACCAGAATGACTGGGTGGTAAAAAAAAAAGGCATATGGCATGTTTGCATTTATTAGTTAACAAACTGATTAACAGGTAGTTAACAGATAGGAATTTATGTTACAGCTTTATAAAACTTCAGCTGTACCTAGAAAATTGCATTCAGATATGGTTGCCCCTTTACAGGAGAAATATGGAGGTGTAGGAATGGCTTAGAAGATATTTACTAGGATGCTGTCTGGATTGAAGGGCATGTGTGATAGTAACAGTCATGGAGTCATGGAATGCAACTGCACAGAAACAGGTCTTTTGGCCCATTTAGTCTGTGCCAAACTATTAATTTTCCTAGTCCCATTAACCTGTATCCAGACCACAACTCTCCATACCCCTCCTATCCATGTACCTATCCAAATTTCTCTTAAACCCACATCCACTACTCCTACTGGCAGCTTGCTCCACACTCTCACCACCCTCTCTGAATGAAGATGTTTACCCTCATGTACCCCTTATACACTTCACCTTTCACTCTTAACCCATACTAGTTCGAGTCTCACGCAACCCCAGTGGAAAAAGTCTGCTTGTATTTACCCTACATTTCTCTTGTTCGGAAGTCATGTGCCATGTCCTGATGTGGGCAATCATGGTCTTTCCATGACCATAATTGTTTCTGTCCATTTTTTAATTTACAGAGTTTGTTTGCCATTTCCTTCTTCTGGGTAGTGCCTTTGCAAGCCTTTGCCTCACTTGTAAATACTCTGTGTCTGTCTCTAGAGTAAATACAGATGCAAGATATTCATTTAATATCATCCCCATCTCTTCGTCTCCATGCTGATCCTTCAGAGGACCAATTTTGTCCTTTGCTATCCTTGGTAAGAGTGGGCTCCCTCACCTCTACCCCTCTGACGCTCAACACAGGAGCCCCGCAGGGCTGTGTACTAAGTCCCCTCCTTTACTCCCTGTATAGCCATGGCTTGCCGCCACCCACAGCTGTTTTCTGCTAATTAAATTTGACGACGTCACTACATTGTTTGGTCAAGTCAATATGTGGAAATATCCTATTATCACATCCTTATGTTACTTGCAATAGTCTGCGTTCTCCCTAAATACTTCCTCCTCTAAATCTCATAGACTGTTGGTTGGGCTAAAAAATAAACCCATTAATGTTGTCAGCCTTTTCTTTATCTTCAGTTCTACTCATATAGCCTCAGTAGATAGCGCTCCAGTCTGTCATGTCTAGGCACTGCCATGACATTTTCCCTGGTAAGTAATGCCACCACTCTCCCTTTAATCCCTCCAGCTCTATTATATCCAAAACAACATTTGGCGGGGGTCCTCCCCCACTTAAAACCAAGTCTCATTAATAGCTACAATGTCACAGTTCCATGTGCTCTAAACTTACCCGCCTGCAATTCCTTAACACAATCTGAAAAAAAGCTGCACCTAGATGCACTTCTTGCAGATGTAGTCATCAGGGACACTGAAGGTCTCCCTACCTTCCTATATCCCACAAGAGAAGCATTCTACTCACTGCTTTGAGAAATAAGAAATAACAATTAAATGAAAAAATCTACCTTTGCCTCTCCTTGTCGAAGCCTCTTTAAGCCAATGCCTGAACTCCCCACTCTAACACTGGCCCACTCACACAATGACCACTCTGCTTAAGCCTAACTTCATTTATTGGCCCTTGCCAAGTACCCAAATATGCACAATCCAGTATCTCCTCAGGAACTGTGGAGCACAGAATGTCCCAACTGTCTGTGCTTACTTCTTTAGGAATCTCTCTCTCACTACGCAATCCAGTTTCTCCTCAGGAACTGTGGAGCACAGAATGTCCCAACTGTCTGTGCTCACTTCTTTAGGAATCTCTCTCTCACTACGCAATCCAGTTTCTCCTCAGGAACTGTGGAGCACAGAATGTCCCAACTGTCTGTGCTCACTTCTTTAGGAATCTCTCTCTCACTACGCAATCCAGTTTCTCCTCAGGAACTGTGGAGCACAGAATGTCCCAACTGTCTGTGCTCACTTCTTTAGGAATCTCTCTCTCACTACGCAATCCAGTTTCTCCTCAGGAACTGTGGAGCACAGAATGTCCCAACTGTCTGTGCTCACTTCTTTAGGAATCTCTCTCTCACTACGCAATCCAGTTTCTCCTCAGGAACTGTGGAGCACAGAATGTCCCAACTGTCTGTGCTCACTTCTTTAGGAATCTCTCTCTCACTACGCAATCCAGTTTCTCCTCAGGAACTGTGGAGCACAGAATGTCCCAACTGTCTGTGCTCACTTCTTTAGGAATCTCTCTCTCACTACGCAATCCAGTTTCTCCTCAGGAACTGTGGAGCACAGAATGTCCCAACTGTCTGTGCTCACTTCTTTAGGAATCTCTCTCTCACTACGCAATCCAGTTTCTCCTCAGGAACTGTGGAGCACAGAATGTCCCAACTGTCTGTGCTCACTTCTTTAGGAATCTCTCTCTCACTACGCAATCCAGTTTCTCCTCAGGAACTGTGGCAACTCAGAGAGATCAGACAAAGTTGGATTCTTTTGTGTGGTGCAGCAGAGGTTGAGAGAAGATGTAAAAGAAGTTTATATACAAGATTATGAAAAGCGTAAATAGAATAGGGAGCCAGTACCTTTTCCCATGGTAAAAATGTCTAATACCAGAGGGTATGCACTTAAAGTGAAAAGTGTTAATATCAATGTAGATATGCAGGGCAAGTCTTTTCTGGGGAATGGAGGTGCCTGGAATGCACTGCCAGGGGTGGTGGTGGAGGCACACATGAACAAGGCATTCAAGATATCCTTAGATGAACGTGCAGGAAGTCAAGTTTGCTGATGACCACAACAGTGGCAGGGCTTATCACCAACAATGATGACACAGCCTACAGAGAGGAAGTAGAAGAGCTTGAGGCCTGGTGCCAGACACATAACCTCTTCCTTATTGTCAACAAGATAAAGGAGATGGTTATTGACTTCAGGAAAACTCACAACGCTCACACCTGCCTTTGTATCAGCACAGCAGTGGAAGCAGTTTCAAATTTCTGAGAGTCCACATCACACTCAACCTCTTATGGTCCCAGAACAAATTCGACACAGTCAAGAAAGTTCATCAACCTCTAATTTCTGAGGAGGCTGAAGAGAGCTTGACTTTGCACATCTATACTCACTTCATTCTACAGGCACAGAGCAGAGAACATCCAAACAAGATGCATCACTGATTGGTGAGAAACTGCACTGCACCAAACAGGAAGGCACTACAACACGTAATTAAAATTGCCCGATGCATCCCTGGCATCAGCATACCTGCCATCAAGGACATATATATAGAAAGGTGTCAGAAAAATGCAAGAAACATAATGAAGGATCCCACACACCCTGCTCATGGACTGTTTGTCCCACTCCCATCAGGGAGGAGGCTACGTAGCATCCACGGCAGGACCATCAGACTCAAAAACGATTACTTTCCCCAAGCAGTATGCTGATCAACAACTTCACCTGCTAACTCAACCATTACTTTATTATTTACTGCCAGTCACCTTATGTGAAGCCTAGTGTCACTTTATAGACATACGATCTATCTAAGTATAGAAGCTATATTATGTATTTATTTTTTGGTTCTCTTTGCACTTATGTACGGGAAATGACATTAAGCAATCTTGAATTTTGGAAGTATGGACATTTTGTAGGGTGAAGAGATTAGATTAGTTTTGGCATTGGATTATTCATTTAATTAGTTTGGCATTACAGGGTGGACGAAAGGTCTATTCCTGCACTGTACTGATTTAAATCCAAGGAAGCATCAGAAATTGTTATCAAATGAGGATTAAAGGGTGTATAGTAGTGAATTTAAGAAAGAAATTAAGAAGAATATAATGGGTCCATGAAGTGACCTTTGCAAGTTGGATTAAAAAGAATCCAAAAACCTTTTCTAAGTATGTTAGAGGAAAGCAGGTAAGGGAAGAAGGAAAAGGTTCCCTTAAGGGAGAGTAGGATAATATATGTGTGGAGAATCTTATTAGTATTCACCAAGGAAAAAGATGTGGAGACTGGACAGTTACGGGAGGAATATGCCAATATTCTCGAGCACATTTGTATTAGGAAGGAGGAAGATTTAAGAAGGTTTGCAAAAATCCCCAGCGTTGGATAGAATTTATCTCAGAACGCTACGAAAGCTCTTCACGTTTCAGTTGTATAGAACTGTGGTTCTGATGCACCTTGCCATTGTATGTAGTTCAGGTTGTCCCATTACAGAGATCATGTGAAGGTTTTGGGGAGAGTTGAGAAAAGACTTTCCAGATGCTGCTTGGATTAGATGGTAAAGTCTATAGGCAGACATGGAGCAAGCTTGGATTGTTCTCTCTGGAGCATCAGAAACCTGATAGAAGTTTATAAAATTAGGAGAGGTATAGATGGCAGCCAGGATCGTTCCCCCAGGGTAGTAATGTCAAATACTAAAGGACATGCTTTAAGGTAAGAACAAGAAAGTTTAAAGGGGATGTGTGGAGCAAATTTTTCCACAGAGATTGGCAGGTGTCTGGAATGCACTTTTAGGGATGATAGGAGAAGCAGTTGCAATAGCATGTTCATGTGGCTTTTATGTAGACACATGCATATGCAATAGCCTTCTGTGTTTTTAATATATTTTTAGGATATGGTGATTGCTGGAATGGCCAGTATTTATTACTCATTTCTAACTGCCCTTGTGGGAAAGGAGGTGACAGTATTAAACCAAAGTGGTCCTTCTGGTGAAGGGACTGCACAACTCTGCTTAATAGGGAGTTGCAGAATTTAGACTTGTCAATGATAAAAAACATATAGTATAGTGATATTATTTCTATATATTACTTGATAATTGTTCCTAAGTTAGAATGATGCTTAAGTTTGAACACAGCTTGAATGTTGAGTGACATTATCCTGACTATACATCTACCCAACCTGTCTCCTGTAAAAATGCTATCCCTTTCCTCAGTTCCTTCATCTCTGCCACATCTGCTCCCAGGCTAAGGCCTTCATTTCCAAGACATCAGAGAGGTCCTATTGTTTCAAAGAACCAGCATCCCATGCCTCCAGCATTGATAATGCCCTCCGTCGCATCTCCTCCATTTCCAGTACATCAACACTCACGTCATCTTCCCGCCACTTAACAGAGATAAAGTTCCTTGACCTCACCTACAACCCCTTGAGCTTCCACATCCAACACAACTTCTGCTATTTTCAACAGGATCCTACCAACCAACACATTTCTACCTCCCCCTGATTCTCTGCTTTCTGTAGGGATATCTCCCTCCATGTCCATTTGTTCGTCCCCACTGATCTCCCTCCTGGCACATACCCCTGCAAGCTACAGAAATGATACACTTGCCCATTTACCTCCTCCTTTACTTCCACTCAAGGTCCTAAATAGTCCTTTCAGGTAAGCCAACACTTCACCTGCAAGTCTGTTGGGCTAGTCATCAGTGCTTCCGTTGTAGTCTCCTCTACATTGGTGAGACCAAATATAAATTGGAGAAGAGCTTAATGAAGGTTGTTCTGATGAAGGGTCTCAGCCTAAAACATTGACCATTTACTCTTTTCCAGAGATGCTTCCTAGCCTGTTGAGTTCCTCTAGCATTTTGTGTGTGTTGCTTTGGAGGATCACTTCATGGAGCACTTCTGCTCCATCTGCCAAAAACAAGAATTCCTGGTGGCCAACCATTTCAATTTATTTCCCCATTCTCATTCCAACATGTCGGTCCATGGCCTCCTATTTTGCCATGTTGAGACCACTGTCAGGTTGGAGGAATAACAACTTATATTCTGTCTAGGTAGCCTCCAACCTGATGGCATGAACATCAATTTCTCTTACTAACATTTTTTTCACTCCCTTTCTCTCCGCCACTCTAGCCTCTTACTGTACTTCTTGTCCTCTCTTGCCTATCATCTCCCCCTGATGTTCCTCCTTCTCTTTCTCCCATGGTCCACTCTCCTGTCATATCAGATTCTTTCATCTCCACCTCTTTACCCTTCCCACCCACCTGGCTTCACCTACCACCTTCTAGCTACTCCACCTACCCACCCCCCCACCCTTTTATTCTGGTGTCTTCCCCTTCCTTTCCAATCTTGAAGAAGGGTCTCCAGCCCAAAACGTTGACTCCTTATCAGTTCCCATAGATGCTACCTGACCTGCTGAGTTTCTCCAGCATTTTGTGTGCATTGCTCTGGATTTCCAACATCTGCAGAATCTGTTGTCTTTATTATGTTCCCACACACCTACCCCATTGTTGTTCTTGGTCAAAGAGGTTAAGGTTATAGGAGATGCAGTCCGTTTAACTTCTGGATGAGTAACTGCAATGCCTATTGTAACAGGCCCATTTTGCAACAACATTAACCAAAACAGAGGGTATAAATGTTTGCCGAAGTGGAAAGGGTGAGAGTGAAGTAGGTTAACTTGTCCTGGAGAGTGTTGAGTTTCTTCAGTGTTACTAGTACTTCACTTACCCAGGGCTGTATTCCACCACGGTCCACTTTGATGTAGTTAATGGTTAGGTATAAGAGGTTAGGAAGTGAATTACTCAAACGCTTAGCCTATGACCAGCTCCTGTAGACGTAGTACGTTGGTATCTGATCGAGTCTCTTGACAGTGATAGCCCATGGCATGTTAATTCTGGGGAGCAGAGCAATGATAAAGCTTTTGTATGCCAAGAACTGGTCATTAGAATCTCTGCCGTGGAAAAGGATTGCTGACTGACCCTTGTGTGGCATGAACCCTACTTGCCACGTCATCACATGCCTGTCTAGATCTTCATTCATCTGCACGTGGAATGCTTAAAGAGCCTTCGATTTGAAATGTTAATTCCATTTCACTTTCTGCAGATGATGCTTGACCTACTGAGTGATTTCTGGATTTTTCTGTGCTTCTTAGGAGTGACAAATGGAATTAAAAACTGAATCGCAGAGGATAAAAGCGAGAGATAAATAGGATGAAAATCAGACTTTTAGTTCAAAACTCTACATCAACCATCAACCACCCATTTTGGCACCAATCCTACACTAACCTATTTTATTCCCTCAATTTCCTATCAAATGCTGTCAGGTTTACCACTCAGCTATATACATTCTAGGAGCAAATTACAATGACTAATTAATTTTCAAATATGTACAATCCTCAATACCCAGAGCCTGGACTGACACCTTACTGCCCTATTGTCCTAGAACCATAGAACACTACAGTACAGTACAGGCTCTTCAGCCCTCCATGTTGTGCCGACCCATATAATCCTTAAAAACGCACTAAACCCACACTACCCCATAACCCTCAATTTTTCTTTCATCCATGTGCCTGTCCAAGAGGTTCTTAAATACCCCTAATGTTTTAGCCTCCACCACCATCCCTGGCAAGTCATTCCAGGCACTCACAACTCTTTGTGTAAAAAACTTACCCCTGATGTATCCCCTGAACTTCCTTCCCTTAATTTTGCACATATGCCCTCTTGTGTTTGCTATTGGTGCCCTGGGAAGCAGGTACTGACTATCCACCCTATCTATGCCTCTCATAATCTTGTAGACCTCGATCAAGTCCCCTCTCATTCTTCTACGCTCCAAAGAGAAAAGTCCCAGCTCTGCTAACCTTGCTTCATATGAAGCAAGTTTATTATTTATTTATTATTTATTTATTATTACTGTTTAATTATTATTACTATTTATTATTTATTGTAATGCCTGCACTGTTTTGTGCACTTTATGCAGTCCTGGGTAGGTCTGTAGTCTAGTGTAGTTTTTTTTTCTCTGTGTTGTTTTTTAAGTAGTTCAGTCTAGTTTTTATACTGTGTCAAGTAACACCATGGTCCTGAAAAATGTTGTCTCAGTTTTACTAGGCACTGTACATAACAGTTATAGTCGAAATGACAATAAAAGTGACTTGACTTGACCTTACAATGTGAGTGAATACTGGAGTGCTGGAGGAAATCTAAGGAGAACATGCAAACTCCACACAGACAGCACCAGAGGACGGGATAAGCTCCTGAATCTGGGAAGCAGCTGCTTTATGCCACTGTGCTGCCTGTTGAGATTATCATTGGCAAACATTTTCCTTGTGGACCTTATGAAATAACAGAAGATGGACAGGTTGGGATGCTGTACTGTGAATCTCCTACAACTGTTGGGCTGACGATTGGGCTGAGGAAACCGGAATAAACATAATCACCTTTCTTTCTACCAGATATGATCCTAATCACTGGAGCATTATCTCTTTGATGCCAATTGACTTCAGCTTTACCAGGGTTCCTTAATACCACACCTAGTCATGTGCAGCTTCGCTGTCAAGAGCACTTTACCTCTGGAATTCGTTCTTTGGTTCTTGTTTGGAACTAGGCTTTGATTAGGTTTGAAAATGCATTGTACTGCTGCAGCCACATGCTGAACATCAATGAACAAAGAAAATGAATGACAACATCGACTTCCTTCTCTTAAGCAATGACCAATGTTGGACTAATGGTGGTAATTTAGACCTGTTGTTAGTTTTGTGAATAGGACGTACCAGGGAGATGAAAAAGAAACAGATCCATTTAGTACACTAAGTGTAGTCAATATTTTCGAGGTTCAGCATGGTAACAGGAGTTATTGCCCCAACGAGCCCACTCTATCCAATTACACCCATGTGATCAATTAACCTACTAACCCTTATGCCTTTGGAATGTGGGAGGAAACTGGAGCAGCTGGAGGAAACCCACACGGTCACAGAGCGAACACTCAGCCTCCTTACTGATAGCGGTGAGGACTGATCGTGGCTCGCTGGTGCTGTAATAGTGTTTTCCTAACCATTACGCTACTACGCCACCCATAGATGTGCTGTTTATAACTTTGTTATAAATTCTGTACTGCATTTAAAACAACTAAAATAAGACTCCATTTTTGACATATCAAATTCCTCCAGTTGTCAGAAAAAATAATATTCAAAACAATCCTAAAAGAAAAACATCTTTAAAAACATATGACTTCAAATGACTGAACGTAGAAACATGAGGGAATGTCTGAATGTGCATTGTGTGATAGAAGTATGTGATTTTGTCTGGCACAAGGGAACAAAATGGCTAGGTCAATTCTAGAGTTTAAGAAATTTTCCCCTTTGATCTATAATATTTTTCTTCCCTTTCTCTTAATGCTATATACATCGTATTGTGCCAATAAGATGAGCTGCCAATCTAATTCTAGACTTTTTTGTCTGTTTTGCTCCTGATTAGATGTAACTGAGACCAATTTTGTACTGTTGATATTATCATAGAAACAGACCTGAAAATATGATTGCAATTTTAACCCTACCTGCCCAGCAGATGTTGGGTGGGTAATATGCTAAGAATTTTTGAGTTCCTCCCCACTCACCCATTGGAATGCATCCCGGATATTGTAATTTTTACTCTGGACAAGTAGTTAAGATGTTTAGCACTTCTTTCACTTGATTTTCACCTATAGCATTCGTACTGGACTGTAATAATAATTATAAAATGAACTTCCCTTGCAGTTTTGTTAAACAAATGAGCATCTCATGACATGTCTAGGGAAATTTTACAAAGGACAGAAGTGGAATGTTTCACTGAGTGTGGTACCCTTCATTTCAGTCTGTATGTGTGAATGGAATGGCAATAGGCTTTTCTGTTCAGGAGTTCAGATGAGTAATTGGTAATTGGTTTATTTCTGTCATATCTACTGAGATACAGTGAGAAATTGTTTTGCATGCCATCCCCACAGTTCATTCTGCAGCATCACTACATCATGGCAGTACAAGGGAAGATAATGACAGAATGCAGAATATAGCGAAGCGTTTTAGCCTTCCAAGAAGTACAGGCATTGGTGTGCGTTCTTGACGAAGGTATCAACATGGTTAAACCGATACACGTGATTGATATTGTTTACACCTTGCAACTAGAAGTTCTCAACCATCTAGTTTGGTCAGTGGCCAGGGAAAAGAGGATGGGACTATGAGCGAACAGGTAGGGAGATCCAAGACATAGTGCCGGAGGAAGCTCTACCCTAAAAGATACCCAACGAGTTTGTGATTGTTGCTCCCTGTGAAGTGAGAATGGGGACTGAGGATTGATGAACAACCAAACTGTCATCCCAGGAAGTCAATCAAAAGAGAAGAGAGATGAGAAATATACTTGTAATTGGGGAATAGACACAATTCGCTGTTATAAGGATCGAGTGTTCCACCGGCTGTGTTGCATGACTGGTGCCAATATTTGACCTCTAGATGAATTTGCACTGGGAGAGGAAAGTTCCAGTCTGATAATCCATGCAGGATTCAATGATATAGGGAGAACAAAGGTAAAGGTCATGTTCAGGGAACTTAAGAAGCTAAAGACTAAGTTAACACATAGAACCATGAAAAGTAATAATCTCTGTATTATTACCAGAGCCACGTGTAAATTGGCACAGGGTTAATAGATCCGGTTTAAATGTGCGGCTCAAGAATTATTGCAGGAATTGAAGGGTTAACGTATAAGAATGTTTGATGGTTCTGGGGCTTTGGTCTCTGGAATTTAGAAGAATAAAGGGGGATCTCATTGAAACCTATCGAATATTGAAAGACCTAGATAGAATTGCTATACAGACGATGTTTCCAATAGCGGATGAGTCCAGAACCAAAAGACTTAGCCTTGGAATAGAAGGATGTCCCTCTAGAACAGAGATAAGGAGGAAATTCTTCCATGCAGAAGTGGAGGAGAATGCCTCATAATCAACCCTTCTTGGTGCACACATATATCAATGCTGTCTCAATTCTGCTCACCAGACCTGGAATATCTAACAGATAAATCTCATCCTTTTTACCTACAACAAGAGTTCTCTGGGGTCATTTTGGTAGCAGTATACATTCCATCTCAGGCCAATGTCAATTAGATCTGAGCAATGGGATCAACTCGCATGAAACAGTGCATCCTAAAACCTTCACCATCATTTTGGGAGATTTTAACCAGGCCAGTCTGAAAAAATCACTAAGCAATTACCATCAACAGATTATTGGCAATACCAGAGGAAACACCACACTGGACCATTGCTACCGGACCATCAAGAATGCCTACTGTGCCATTCCAAGCCCTCACTTCGGGAAGTCTGATCACCTGGCTGTACTTCTATTCCTTGAGTATAGGCAGAGACTGAAGACTGCAGCATCAGTAGTGAGGACCAAGAAAGTATGGACAAGGGAAGCACAGGAGCACCTACAGGACTGCTTTGAATTGGTGGACTAGACTATATTCAGGGATTCATCTCTGAATCTGGATGAGTATGCTGCTGTCGTTACTGACTTCATTAAAACCTGTGTGAATGAGTGTTTGCCTACAAAGACTTACTGTACATTTCTAAACCAAAAGCCATGGATGAACCAGGGGGCATGTTGTCTGCTGAAGGCTAGATCTGTGGCGTTCAAGTCTGGTGACCCAGGCCTGTACCAGAAAACCAGGTATGATTTGTGGAGGGCCATTTCAAGCGCGAAGAGACAACTTCAAATGAGGTTGGAGGCGACATTGGGTGCACGACAACTCTAGCAGGGTTTGTAAGACATTACTTCCTACAAACCAAAACCCAATAGAATGAATGGCAGCAATGCTTCACTACCAGATGAACTCCGTGCCTTCTATGCATGCTTTGAAAGGGAGAACACAACTGCAGCTGTGAAGATCCCTGCTGCACCTGATGACCCTGTGATCTCTGTCTCAGAGGCCGATGTTAGACTGTCTTTAAAGAGAGTGAACCCTCGCAAGGTGGAAAATCCCGATGGAATACCTGGTAAGGCTCTGAAAACCTGTGCTAACCAACTAGTGGGAGTATTCAAGGACATTTTCAACCTCTCATGGGCAGAAAGATCTCACCTGCTTCAAAAAGGCAACAATTATACCGGTGCCTAATAAGAATAATGTGAGCTGCCTTAATGACTATTGCCCGGTAGCACTCACATGACAGTGATGAAATGCTTTGAGGTTGATCACGACTAGAATGAACTCCTGCCTCAGCAAGGACCTGGACCCATTACAATTTGTCTATCGCCACAATAGGTCAATGGCAAATGCAATCTCAATGGCTCTTCGCACAGCTTTAGACCACCTGGACAACACAAACACCTGTGTCAGGATGCTGTTCCTCGACTATAGCTTAGCATTTAATACCATCATTCCCACAATCCTGATTAAGAAATTGCAGGACCTCGGTCTCTGTATCTCACTCTGCAATTGGATCCTCAACTTCCTAACCAGAAGACCGCAATATGTATGGATTGGTCATAACATCTCCTCCTCACTGACAATCAGCACTAGTACACCTCAGTAGTGTGTGCATAGCCCACTGCTCTACTCTCTATATACCCATGACTGTGTGGCTAAGCATAGCTCAAATACCATCTATAAATTTGCTGATGATACAACAATTGTTGGTTGAATCCCAGGTGGTGACGGGAGGGCGTACAGGAGTGATATATGCCAACTAGCGGAGTGGTGTCACAGCAACAACCTGGCGCTCAATGTCAGTAAGATGAAGGAGCTGATTGTGGACTTCAGGAAGGGTAAGACAAAGGAACACATACCGTTCCTCATAGAGGGATCAGAAGTGGAGAGAGTGAGCAGCTTCAAGTTCCTGAGTGTCAAGATCTCTGAGGATCTAACCTGGACTCAACATATTGATGTAGTTATAAAGAAGTCAAGACAGTGGCTATGATTCATCAGGAATTTGAAGAGATTTGGTATGTCAACAAGTATGCTCAAAAACATCTATAGATGTAATGTGGAAAGCATTCTGACAGGCTGCATCACTGTCTGGTATGGAGCAGCTACTGCACAGGACCGAAAGAAGCTGCAGAGGATTATAAATTTAGTCCACTTCATCTTGGATACTAGCCTACAAAGTACCCAGGATATCTTCAAGAAGCAGTGTCTCAGAAAGGCAACGTCCATTGTTAAGTACCTGTAGCACCCAGGGCATGCCCTTTTCTCACTGTTGCCATCAGGTAGGAGATACAGAAGCTTAAAGGCACACGATCAGCGATTCAGGAACAGCTTCTTCCCCTCTGCCATCCAATTCCTAAATGGACATCGAACCCTTTGACACTACCTCACGTTTTAATACATAGTATTTCTGTTTTTTTGCATAATTTTTATTCTTTTCAATGTACTTATACTGTTATTTATTTACTATTATTTTATTTTGTTTCTTTTTCTTCTGTAGTATGTTTTGCATTGTACTGCTGCGAAGTTAACACATTTTATGTCACATGTCAGTGATAATTAACCTGATTCTGATATGATTGATTAAAAATATTATTTTCAAAATTAAATACCTTATCAATATCTTTTGAAATATGCTGCACCTGGAATTTATTCTGATATTAACACAGCACAACACTGCACTTGCCCTTTCTGATGCAGCCTTCCTCCACAGCCCAAATCTGAAGATTCTTAGCAGTAACTACCAACAACATTGAATTACAATGACAAGTGAAAATGCCCTTGTTGAAAGGTTCCAATTGTGTGAAACCATGGATAGCAGACTGAAACTTCACTCTTTAAACTGAGCAACTGTTGAGTATAGGGCAGCAAGTTTGTACCCACGTTGAGCTGGAGACTGCTTTGAGAAAAAAATAGCAGCTAAGAAGACCAACATCGATTAAAATAAATAAATATAGAGCTAATTGTATTCAGTGTTACATAAAAATTTAGTGCTGAAGCACTGCCCAGGTTCAGTTGCTATATAAATCATTGGATAAATAGTTCTGTTGATGGTAAAATCAAAGTCTGCACTGTCTGAGAAATTTAATTGCATTTCAGTTCATAAATCTACAACGTACAACGCAACCTTTCTGCCTCCTGCTGTTAGTTGTAAATGTGGCATTTTTACTAAAACCAGAGGGGGAAAAATTGAGCTGGCATCTTTTCATCATTTATTAATTTATTTTTGCTCGAAATATGCACCTATTCCAAATGATCAGTAGAAATATGACTTGAGGACGCCACAAACTTTAAAATAGATTGGCAAACATAAACAAATCACAGACATCACTAGTGCCTGTGAAATGCACTATAAATATAACAGTATAATGGGAGCATTATTTAACATGCAATTTCCTAAATATTAAAATTTTTCCAAATGTACCATTAAATAAAGTATTTTGGTTTTGTCATTAAGTCATATGTAGTGATATTTTTTGATGGTCTGGTGTCTCCAAACTTTTTTCAACTGGAATTTTTTATCATGTCTGCATTTGCAATCTGACATGGAGCAGTTTCAAGAATGTCTTTGGTGAGCAAATAAATGCTAAAATTCTGGCACCAATCCTCTTCATGCTAAGAATTATTTTTAGAAGGAAGCCGTTACCCTGTTTAGATACATACCTTGCATCAGCAACTACCAGCTCAGCAGTTTCATACTTAATTACACGGACACAGCTATCACTCAGAACAATAGATAAGGTTCCCTCATGTTCATTACTCATTTCAAAATAAAACTGAGAAATGTAGAATAAAGAAGTACTCTGAAAACATCTGATAGGACACCATGGTACAGCTGATAAGATGAATGAGTGCATTTGTCAGGCATTTAAAGGGAGCAGAGCTGTATGATTCAAGAAACAAGACAGATTTAAAGGAAATGCAGAAGAATTTAATATTTTGCTGTCTACATCTGTAATAATTTTCTGAAAAATTCACGGTTGTGTAAAAATATTATCTTAACATGAGGAAGGGAGAGATTAATATCAAGAACCAAGGCTGTGAGCTGCTTTACTCAAATGCCATGACAAGGACAAGTATAGATTCATTAAGTTGGCATAACCTATCGGAATCAAATTCCTACGTATAGAGCAAAACACTTCCTCAAAGTATTATCCTCTCTTGATCATGCCATTTTTGGGAGTTGGGCCTTCTCAACTCAAAGCCTCCTTTCTAGAATTCCCTTCTGAATGTTTTTTTTGCCTCCACCTCCAATACCTCCTTCAAGAATGAACATCTTTGATTGAGCTCCTGTTCCCCAGATTAATCTCCTCTTCTGCTTGTTATTGCTGATGGAAAAGCATTTGAAAGTTTTGCCACACTGATATGTTTTCTGTGATTAAGTCACCATTAATGTTAGGTTGCTATGTTAATCCTCCTGGATACCCCATGAAATAAAACAGGCAATAGATTCTGGGAGCATTGCAGACAAAGGGCCCAAAGTATTCTTAAGGATCCCTATCACTCATCCTACAATCTCTTTGACTCATTACCATCAGGCAGGAGGCATAGAAGCATTATGACTATGACTGCCAGGCTGGATAATAGCTTCTTTCCTCAGGCAATGAATACCCTGCCACCACTGAGGTCTCGTCACTAGGACTGTGAGCCATTTACTGTACTGTTTATTTTTTATCATTTACCTGTGCTATGTCTTACTACATGCACTTTGACTACTATTTAACTTATTTATAGTATATAATATTTTGGTTTATGTGCTGTGTGTGAGGTATGTTGTGTGGGTGCCCTTTGGCCCAGAGGAGCTTTGTTTCGTTTGGTTATATGTGAGTATAGACAGATGACAATGAACTTGAACTAAAAATATTGCATATTTAATGTTCTAAAGTTCTCACTATTTTTCAGATTGCAACATTATGCACATTGATCAATTGTTGAAGGAACAGAGGAAGGACAAATAACAAAAAAAATGGAGCAGTTAGTATAATATCTGTTATTTCTAAGTTACTAGAATCACAGGCACACAACATTACCTAAAATGCATTCAAAAGAAAAACATAAATTAAACATAAATAAAACACAACCTTTAGAAGAAAGAACACAAACAGAATACAAAAAAAATCTATTTTTGTTCATATTGATCAAAGTGGTCATAATGTTCCTAATCTCTAGTGATTAGGTTTGTGTTGATTGTTTCAAAAAACAGAATGGTTGATGGGAAATAACTTCTTGAACCTGTGGTGTGGGGCTTCATTTTTCATACCTCCTGTCTGGTTGGTGGGGATCTTTGATGGTGAATGTTACATTCTTGAGGCAGTGCCTCTTATGGATACTACCAAAGGTTGGAGGGATGTGCCCATGATTTATTGGGCTGAGACTAATTGCTTCCTACTCTCCGCATTTTAATTGCTGTGGCAAACCATAATGAAACCCATCACACCTGAGAATATGAAAGTTTCAGTTGATCAACGAGAACATGGATTTCTAATGGATAGGTTATAACTTAAGAAAATTAATTTTTTAAGGGAGAGGTACAAAAATAGATAAAAAGAAATATCTACTGATATGAACTTGAAGAAGTCATTTGATCACATTCCTCACATGAGAAACTCAGCTAAATTTGAGAATCATGAGATTGGAGGCAAGTTATCTACAGTACCTGGTTGGAAATTTGTTCACCAGCAGGGATAATGGATAGGTACTGTACTCTAATCAACATTTTATGGTTACTGTCATACTACAAGGTCTAATGTGAATAATGTAATCATTGGATGCTGGAATGGAAATGTATCCGTTAACAGTAATTCATGGGTCTCAAGGTCTTAGATTAAAATTTAGCATTTCCCATTCAGTGGGGAAATTAGGAAATATTTTTACACCCAGAGACAAAAATATAGAATTCTCTTCTGAAAATGGCAACTGGTGTGAAATAAATAGTTAATCTTAAAGTTAACGATCTTTGGTAGTTCAGAAATTCATGCAATGAGTATGGAAGCCTATAAATTTGCCACGATCTTGCGGAAAAGGATGGAGGATAATTTGTCTGCTCATTTCTCTGTTCCTACTTCCTTCAATTTTTAAGAAAGGAGTGCTTGATGTGATAGGTGCAATAATACCTCTTAATCTCTTCATGTGGTGTGAGGTGGAATCCTTACACTTTGGAGATGGTCTTCCTTCCTTTGTTGAAACTCAGTCAAAAACAAATGTATATCAATTTTTCTGAAAGTTCAAGCTTTATTTTACTGTAGTTTTCTGTTCTCTGCTTTCTGCCCTGGCTCAGACCCCCATCCTCTAATACAAAGTATCAGGATCATAGATTTATGAAAAATGTAGCACTGAAACAGGATCTTCAGCCAACTCATTGGTGCCAACCACTTAGCCTACTCAAACTAGTCCTACTTGCTTGCAGATGACCCTACCTTTATAAACCTTTCTTTTCCATATGCAGGTCCACACGTCTTTTGAACATTGTAATTGTTTCTACCTCTACCATTTCCTCTGACAGCTCATTCATATACTGATGCACCATCAATAACTCACTCTGAGACGTAAGGCGAGATATCGGATTTTTTATTGACTGAAGAAGGAACCAGCAGTGAGTGATCATCATATTACATCCTGGAGAATGAGGCAGAGGATTAGACCTGAATCGCCTTTATACAGGGGCCTGTGGGAGGAGCCACAGGAGCAGTCAGAAGGGGGCGTGTCCAGACAGGCACATAGTTCACCACATTCACCCCCCCCCTTTGTTTGAAAGAGCCCCCATGTGGCGAAGTTTCTTACAGGTCAAGTCTATCAGGTGGTCGAATCTGTCGCTGCGATCTACGTAGCACCGGCTGTGATTGCACCGATGCTGGCAACATTGGAGATTGCACAGGAGACGGAGGTTGTGCTGGTTCCAGCTCATGCATGTGCGAGGCACCTGGTATATAAGTGTCATGAGGAGTCCATGTAGGGCCTGGTGAGCGCGGTGTCACCTCGGGTACAGGGTTCATAGTTACCGGAGAGTGTTCAGGGTAGTGGTCTGCTGAACCTGCGGGCGCCAGGTCGTGGATGGAGACCGTGTCCTCCAGCCCATCAGGTAAGATCACGTAAGCATACTGGGGGTTCACATGCAGAAGGTGAACCCTCTCCACCAGCGGGGAGTATTTATTGCTCCTCACATGTTTCCGGAGCAGCACTGGCCCCGGGGACATCAGCCAAACTGGTAGAGCGGTCCCAGTGACAGACTTCCTGGGAAAAGAGAATAGGAGTTCGTGAGGGGGGGGTGGGGCCACCATCCGACCTCCTGGGCCCTCCAAGGGCTTGTGCTTGGCTCAATGATCCCCTCCCTAAGCAGCCACTGCACCTCTGACTGAATGAAGGCCCCGTCCCCCGCACTGTACCTCCTGCTTTTAGTCACCACCGGTTTACAGTCAGGGTCAGGTTGGCGAACAGCGGCGGGGGAGGGACCTTGAGAGTGGAGAGACTGCAAGTGGTGTCGGTAGCGCAGCTGTCGTGTTGGATGGGATGTGTGTGTTGCTGTGTGTGTGTGGTCAGTAGTGATGAAGGCCCACAGAACTGAGGATTCTGGACAGTGAGAGGTGGGAGGGGCCCGTCGTATACCATAGTCACACTTTTGAGATGGCTCTGGAAGTCCAGCCCCAATAGCACAGGTGTGCCCAGATTAGGCATGACCAGTAGCGCAAAGTTCCGATATTCTGTGCCGTGCACCACCAAAGTCGCTACACAACCCCCCCGGATGTCTGTGGAATGCGACCCAGAAACCAAATGGATCTTCTGACTTACTGGCCGTGTTGCGAGTCCGCAGCGTTGCACTGTGTCCGGGTGAATGAAACTCTTAGTGCTGCCCGTGTCAAACAGGCAGCTAGTCCTGTGTCCCTCCACCCGGATGTCCATCATGGACCTTGCAAGCTGGTGTGGGGCGCTTTGGTCGGGAGTTACAGTGGCCAGAGTTGAATCGCCGTCGGGGTACCCGGTAAGCATCGGAGGGTCGGGGGCGGGGCGTGCTGACGCTGACAAAGATGGCCGCCCACATCCGGGCATGCAAGATGACGGCCCCCACGTTTCACCCGCAGCACTGCACTCCGCTCGCAGTTTAGACTTACAGACCTAGGCGAAATGGCCCCGCTTTCCGCAGCTGGAGCAGGTCGTTTCTCGCGCTGGGCAGCGTTTACGAGGGTGCTTTTTGTGGCCACAAAAATAACAAAGCACGGGCTTCTGACGGGCCACCGCTGTGGTTGGGTTTGGGGAGCTCGTGGAATCGCGACTGGCAGCGGCGATTTCGCTCGCGGGAGCTGGCGGTGGCGGGGTCTGAGGCGTCCACGGAACCGGCGGGGAATCGCGCGACTGGACAGCGTCGGCATTGTGCAGCGCAGCTTCCAGAGCGTTGGCCGAATCGATCGCCGAGCGTAAGGTAAGATCGGAGTGTTCCAGCAGTCGCTGGCGCATGTACACTGACCTCAGTCCCGTCACAAAGGCGTCGCGTACTAGCAGTTCCGCATGTTGTTCTGCCGTGAGCGTCTTGCAGTCACAAGCTCGGACGAGTGTCTGTAGTGCTCAGAGAAACTCGGCGCTCAATTCTCCAGGCCGCTGTCGCCGGGTAGCTAAATAATGTCTTGCGTAGACGGTGTTCACCGGCCGCAGGTACTGTCTTTTGAGGGCGTCCAGTGCCCCTTCGTAGGTCGGCAGGTCCCGGATAATGGAATAAACTTTTGGGGTGACCCTCGAGAGGAGAATTCTGTACATAACGGCAGGGTCAGTCGCACGAAACTCCGCCAAGTATGATTGGAAGCATGCAAGCCAGTGTTCAAAAGCAAGAGCTGCGTCAGGGTCTTGAGGGTCCAAATCCAACCGGTCCGGACGTAAAACGGTTTCCATGTTTTAAAACTTTCAGTCAATAAAATTGATGCACCATCAATAACTCACTCTGAGACTCACGCGAGATATCAGCTTTTATTGACTGAAGAAGGAACCAGCAGTGAGTGACCATCATATTACATCCTGGAGAATGAGGCAGAGGATCAGACCTCGATCGCCTTTATACAGGGGTCTGTGGGAGGAGCCACAGGAGCAGTCAGAAGGGGGCGTGTCCAGACAGGCACGTAGTTCACCACATATACCTACATGCCTGTGTGTGAAAAAGTCACCCCTCAGATCCCCTTTAAATCTTCCTCCACTCACCTTAAACCTATGCCCTCTAATTTTAGCCTCTTTTACCTTGAGAAAAAGACAGTAGTTGTTCACCTTACCTACTACATGTCTCATTAATTTATAAACATCTATAAGGCCACCCCTGAGCCTCCTTTACCAAAGG
The DNA here is from genome assembly GCF_030144855.1 of Hypanus sabinus. Taxonomy (NCBI): domain Eukaryota; kingdom Metazoa; phylum Chordata; class Chondrichthyes; order Myliobatiformes; family Dasyatidae; genus Hypanus; species Hypanus sabinus. The sequence goes on along the minus strand of NC_082711.1, from coordinate 75,845,245 downwards.
GAGAACATTCCCACACGATCCGGTATTCCCTTGTAAGACAAACCTCTAGAACTGGCAACATTCTTGTAAATTTTCACTGCATCCTCTTCAGCTTAAACCCACCCTCCCTATAACATGACATCCAGAACTACACACAATAATTCAAGTATATTTTCACCAATGTCTTGCAGAGCTGTAATGTAACATCCCAACTTTTTTATTCTATGCCTTGACTGATGAAGGCAAGCTTGCCGTATGCATTCTACAGCACACTTGTCTAAAAGTGCCGCTGTGTTCAGGGAACTATGAACTTGTATCCATATGTTCTACAACACTACCTTGGGCTGTGTCATTGACTATGCACTTTCTGACTTGGTTTAACTTCTGAAACTCCATTTTGCACTTGTCTTAACTAAATTCTATCAGCCATCTTTAGCCAACTGTTCCAGTTAACTTAGATAATTTTGTAACCTCAAACAACATTCTTCACAGTCTACTGTACTATATTTGATGCTGCTTGGCCCACTGATTTGCTCCACCAGATTGTTTGTTGAGTGGGATACATGCTGGCAGACTTTCTTTAGCCAGAGGGTGCCTAATTCTACCTTATCTAAGCCTTTCAATATTCACAAGCAAGAGAACATCTGCAGATGCTGGAAATCTAAGCAACACATAGAAGATTCTGGAGGAACACAGCAGGCCAGGCAACATCTATGGAACAGAGTAAAGAGTCGCTGTTTCAGGCTGAGACCCTTTATCAATCCTGATATTCAATAGATTTCAATGAGATCTCCCTTTATTTTTCTAAACCTCAGTGAGTACAGGCCCAGAGCCATCAAATGCTCCTCATAGATTAATGATTTCATTCCAGGGATCATTGTCAGGAGCCTCCTCTGGACCCTCACCATGTCAGTGCATCCATTCTGAGATATGGGCCCAAAACTGCTCATAATACTCCAAATGCAGTCTGACCAAAGTCTTACAAAAATTCAGCATTATTGCTTTGCTTTTATATTCTAGTCTTCCCAAACAAATGCTAACATTGCATTTCCCTCCCTTACTACCAAATGAACCTGCAAGCTAATCTTAAGGGAATTCTGCACTAGGGCTCCACACCATTTTGGGCCTTCGATTTCTGAACTTGCTCCCTGGTCAGAAAATAGTCTACATACTTATTCCTTCTATATTGCATGATTATACACTGTATTCCATCTGCTGCTACTTTGTTCATTCATTTCATCTGTCCAGATCCTTCTGTTTCCTGCTTCCTCAACACTGCCTGATCCTCCACCTGTTTTTGTATCATCCACAAACCTGGCCATAAAGCCATAACCTCCTTTATCCACATGATTGATATATAATGTGAAAAGAAGCAGACTGAACATTGACCCCTGTGGTACACCACTAGTCACTGGCAGCCCTTTATTCCCACTCTTTCCCCTGTCAGATCCTACGTCCATGTTAATATTTTTCCTGCAATACTATGAGTGCTTAGCTTTTTTGCGGCCTCATATGTGCCCCCTTGACATTTCTGAAATGCGTTATTTTTTCTGCCATGACTCAGTGATGTCCATGTAATGTCATACCTGCTAATTTCTAATTGTACTACAAGATCACCTACCTTATTTCATATACTGCATGCATTATGCAACACATACAAATCTCACTCACTTAGTTCTGTGATCAGCTTTTCAATTTTGCCTCTATGTTACTGGATGTAAATTTCTGATCCCTTTCTGAATTTCTTTTTACCTCTGGAGACTTCCATAATCTCTCCTGCATTCTCCTTCCCTTTTACTTTACCGTACTTTTCCAAGCTGTTGAATCCATGCCCCTATTAGGTAGTTTAAAGTCCTATCCATCTCCTGGGTCATGCAATTCTCCAGGACAATGGTCCCAGCTTGGTTCAGGTGGAACCAATTCCATCAGAACAGCTCTTTCCTTCCTCAGTACTGGTGCCATTGTCTGATGAATTCAGACTCATTTCTCCCACACCAGTCTTCTGAGCCTTGCACTTAGTTTGCTGATTATATTAACCAATTTGCAGGTTGTTCATGTAACAGTTCAGAGATTATTACCCTTTTGTTTCTGCGTCAGATACTCTTCCTTAGGCCCACTCACACAATGGGAGATCAGTGAGGTCTCTGCCTCGTCCTGTCAAAGCCTAAGTTTCCCACTCTAGCACTGGCCCAATCACGCAATGGTCGATACACAATTACCAATGAGTTTAAACCTCGCTTCTTTTCATTAGTTCAAGTGAAACTCACTTGTAATGAGTCATGCTGTTTTTAATGGTTCCCATTCTGGCACAGTTCTTCCTCTTGCTCCTCTAAATTGAAATTTATTCACAATGAGACATGCTGTTTCTAATGGTTCCCTCTCTCACACAGATCTTGTTCTCGTTACATTGTACAACATAGACTATAAAACAGTAGAGTACAAGACAGGCCCTTTAGCCAATGTGGAGAACATGATACCAATTTAACTTAACCCTTTTGCTTGCACATGGTAGGTCTCCTTCCATTCCCTGCCTGGCTAAATGTCTGAGGAATGTTGTGATCATATCTGTTTCCAGCACTTCCCCTGCCAGTGCATTCTAGGCATCTACCACTCTGCGTATCACTTTATGTCCACATATCTATTTCCTAGCGAGCATTCCTGGACTGCACCCAGTCTCTGGGAGACTGAGTTATTGAAAGACAGCCCTTGCAGGGAAAGAGATGCTTGTGGATATCCAACATGGTCAGCTGATGTTTTCCACATGGAAATAGCTTGGCTTTCCATTCTCCTGGCTGCAGCCATAGTGAGGCCATTCTGTATTAGCTTGAGAGTTCTTAAACATGCACATGAGTGAGAAGATTACAGTGGAGTAAAGGGAATTTTAGAAGCATGAGAGAGGAGTTGGCCTGAATTGACTGGCAGGGGTGTTGGCCAAGCAGCAATGGCTGGAATTTTTGGAAGCAATTCGGAAGGCACAGGATAAATGCATCTCAAAGAGGAAGTAATATTCTAAAGGGAAGATGACACAATCATGGCTAACAAGAGAAGTCAAAGCTAACATAAAAGCCAAAGAGTAGGCATATAATAGAACAAAGATTATTGAGAAGCTTTTAAAAACCAACAAAAAGCAACTAAAAATCATTAAGAAGGTAAGTATGGAATATGAAAGTAAGTTAACAAATAATAATAAAGAGAATACCAATGGTTCCTCAGATATATAAAGTGTAAAAGAGGGGCAAGAGTGGATATTGACTGCTGGAAAATGATGCAATGAAGGTAGTAATGGGGGACAACAAAATAGTAGATGAACTGAGTAAGGATTGTGCATCAGTCTTCACACTGGAATACATTAACTGTAAGGTCAAAGTTCCAGGTGTCAACGGGGCATGAAGTGTGTGAAGTTACCATAACTAGAGAGAAGGTACTTGGGAAAATGAAAGGTCTGAAGGTAGATAAGTCACCAGGACCAGATGGTGTACACCCCAGGGTTCTGAAAGTGGTGGCTGAAGATTTCGTGGAGGCATTAGCAATGATCCTTCAAGAATCATTAGACTCTGGAATTGTTCCAGGACACTAAAGAATTCCAGAACTGTTCTGGAATTGTTCCAGAACACTCTAGAGTTTAATAACGGAGGGAGGCAGAAGAAAGGAAACTATAGGATAGCTAGTCTGAATTCAGTGGTTGGGAAGATGTTGGAGTTGATTATTGAGGATGAGACCTTAGGGTACTTGGAGTCATGATAAAATAGGTTGTAGTTAGCATGGTTTCTTCAAGGGAAAACATTGCCTGAACAATTCATTGGAGCTCTTTGAAGAAGTAACAAACAGGATAGACAATGGAGAATTGGTTGATGTTGTGTTCTTGGATGTTCAGAAGGCCTTTGACAAGGTGCCACACATAAGGCTGCTTAACAAGCTACAAGCCCATGGTATTACAGGAAAGATTTGAGCATGAATAAAGCAGTGGGTGATTGGCTGAAGGCAAAAAGTCAGAATAAAGGGAGCCATTTCTGTCTGGCTGCCGATGGCTAGTGGTGTTCTACAGGGATCTGTGTTGGAACCAATTCTTTTAACATTATATGTCAATTACTTGGATATGGAATTGATGGCTTTTCTGCAAAGTTTGCAAATGATATGAAAATAGGAAGAGGGGCAGGTAGTTTTGAGGAAGTAGAGAGGCTACAGAAGGACAGATTAGGAAAATGGACAAAGAAATGGCAGATGGAATACAATGTCAGGAAGTGTATCGTCATGCAAATTGGTAGAAGAAATGAAGGGGTTGACTATTTTCTAAATGGAGAGGAAGTACAAAAACTGAGATGCAAAGGGACTTGGGAGTCCTTGTGCAGGACTTCCTAATGGTTTATTTGCAGATTGAGTCTTTTGTGAGGAAGACAAATGCAAAGTTAGCATTCATTTCAAGAGGACTAAAATATAGAAACATGGATGTAACATTGAGACTTTATAAAGTACTGGTGAGGCCTCACTTGGAGTATTGTGAGCAGTTTTGGGCCCCTTATCTTAGAAAGCATGTGCTGAAATTGGAGGGGGTTCAAAGGAGGTTCACGAAAATAATTCCAGGATTAAACGGTTGCCATATGAAGAACGTTTGTTGGCTCTGGGCCTGTATTCACTGGAATTTAGAACAATGTAGGGTGCCCTAATTGAAATCTATTGAATTGTGAAAGGCTTTGATAGAGTGGATGTGGAAAAGTTGTTTCCTATGGTGGGAGAGTCAAGACCAGAGGACACAGCTTCAAAATAGAGAGGCTATTTAGGATGGAGATGAGGAGGAATTTCCTTAATCAGAGGGTAGTGAATCTGAAGAATTCTTTGCCACAAGCAGATGTAGAGGCCAAGTCTTTATGTATATTGAATGCAGAGGTTTATAGATTCCTGATTGGTCAGGACATGAAGGGATACGGGTACAAGCCAGGCGATTGGAGCTCAGAGGAAAATTGGATTATCCATGATGAAATTGTGAAGCAGTCTCAATGGGCCAAATAGTCTAATTCTGCTCCTATATTTTATAATCTAAAATCTTGGACCTCTTGACAAAAAGACCACAGTCAGTCCATGTTGGCAGCATCATCACTAGCTCCATTGTGCTGAGCACTGGCAGCCTCTAGGGCAGCATGCTGAAGCCCACTGCTGTTCACACTGTTGATATATGACTGTATTGTTAGACTCTGTTCCAACTAAATCATTAAACTTGCCAATGACACAATAGTGGTTAGCCTCATCAGCAACAAAACGGAATACAGAGAGGAGGAAGAGTGGCTGGTAGAGTGGTGTAAACCTAACAACTTGAGTCTCAATGTGGACAAGACTAAAGAGATGATTGTGGACTTTAGGAAAGGGCAGTCGGACCTCTCCGCATGGCACATAAATGGGTCCTATGTGGAGACATTTAGGTGCGCCAAGTTTCTGGGAGGGTACATAACAGATGATCTGACCTGGTCCCTCAACACTACACCTTTAGTGAAGAAAACAAAGCAGTATCTCTACTTCCTGAGGAAGAGCCAAAAGAGCCTCCCCTCTCCTCTCTCACCACATCTAACCAATTCTTTTACTGTACAATTGAGAGTGTACCGACCAGCTGCCTCACCGTCTGATATGAGAATGGCAAGTCTGACTGCAAGACCCTGCAGTGGATTGTGAGGACTGCTGAAGAGACCTTCACAGTCTCTCTTCCACTCACCTGAGAAACATACCAGGAGTGCAGTGTGTGTAGGGCCTTCAGCATTGTCAATGATTCCTCTCATCTGTCCAACAATTTTTTAACCCACTGCTATCAGGAAGGAGGTACCATAGCATTGGGTCAAAGAATACTAGGATGCAAAACAGTTTCTTCCCCAAGCCATGAGACCAATGAACCCTCTGCCATTATCTAGATTTCAACATAATTGAAGCACCAGTAGTGTTATACTATTTACTTTTTAACCGGAGACATAAATGAACCTTATTATTTGTTAATTTATTCATGGTAATATTACTAGGTTGTGTATGAGGTCTACTCACTGTGTTGTGCACCTTGGTCCAGAGGAACTCTTTTTGTTTGAGGGTATACAATATCCAGTATATTGCTGAAAGGACAATAAACTTGAACTTGAACTTGATGAAGACCATAAGACCTAAGATCTAGAAACAGAATTGGGTCATTCAGTCTATCAAATCTGTTGCATCATTCCATCTTGGCTGATTTATTATCTCACTCAACCACATTCTCCTGCCTTCTCTCTGCAACCTTTGACAACCTGAATAAACAAGAACCTATCAACCGCCGCTCTAAAAATACCAAATGAATTGGTCTCCACGGATAATTGTGGTAATGAATATTACAGGTTCACCTCACTCTGGTTTGAGAAATTCCTCCTCACTGATATTTTAAATGGACATCCCTCTATGCTAAGGCTGTGCCCTCTCGTCCTAGACTGCCCGCTATAGGAAATACCTTCTCCACATTGACTTCATCTAGATACTCAACAGGTTTCAATGAAAACCCTACTCAATCCATTATACTTCCGTGAATACAGGCCTAGAGACATCAGGAGCTCCTCATATGTCAAACCTTTCATTGCCGGAATCTCTCTCATGTACCTCCTCTAGACCCTCTCCATTGCCAGAATATTCTTTCTTAGGTAAGGGGCCTAAAATTGTTCACAATTCTCTGAGTACAGTCTGACCAATCCCTTATAAAGTCTCAGCATTACATCCTCACTTTTATATTCTAAACCACTTGAAATGAACGCCAACATTGCATTTGCATTCCTTACCACTGATTCAATTTACAAGTTAACCTTCAGGGAATCCTGCACAAGGACTCCCAGGTCTCTTTACACATCTGATTTTTTATTTCTTCCCGTTTAGAAAATTTTTTCACCTTTATTTTTTCTATCAAAGTGCATGGTCATACACTTAACTTACACTAGATTCCATCTGCCATTTTTTGTCCATTTTCCTCATTTCTGTCAGTCCTTTTGCTGACTCCCTACTTCCTCAACACTATTAGTCCCTTCACCTATCTTTGCATTGCCTGCAAACTTGGCCACAAATCCATCAATTCCGTCATCCAAAACATCAACATATAATGTGAAAAGAATAGGTCTCAACACCAACTTCTGCAGAATAAAATTAGTCACCAACTGCCAATGAGAAAAGGCCCCTTTATTAAAACTCTTTAGATCTTGTCAGTCAGCCAATCTTCTATCATGCTAGTTTCTTTCCTGTAATAAGAGGGACTGTTACCTTGTTAAGCAGCCTCAGGTGCAGCACCATGTCAAAGATCTTCTGAAAATCCAAGTTATCAACATCCACTGACTGTCCTTTGTCAATCTTTTCTGCTATTTCCTCATAAGGTTCCAATAGATATATCAGGCAAGATTACCCCTTATGGAAACCACGCTGACTTCTGCCTACTTTAACGTGTGCCTCCAAGTACCCTGAAATCTCTTTCTCATTAGTGGACTCCAAAATTTTTTCAAACACTAAACTCAGGCTAACTGGCCCGTAATTTCCATTTTTTTTCTGCCTCCCTCCCTTCTTAAACTGTAGAATGACATTTGCAATTTTGAAGAAGTGAGGTAAGTACATTATTTTTACATCAATCTTCTGTCTTTGAAAAATTCATTTGGAAAATTGTAAAGCACAGTGAACACCTTAACTCAAAGCAAACACTTGTGAAAATTGGTAACAGAAGCATCATTATAGCACAAGAACTGAGACAAAGAGGAGTATTTAGGTCTGTTTTGCTCTCCAATGAGATCAGTGTTTCTGTACAATGTCCATAGCCCTGTGTTCCCTTCTAGTTCAAAAATCTATGATGCTTAGTCTTGAAGATATTTACCGACCCATCAGACAATATCGTGTAGTTGAAAACTGATGAGATTCACAGTCCGGTGAAGGAAGGCAAGGTTCACACTGCATTGAGCAGCATTGTTTTTTAAGGAAATCCAATATGGTTCTTGATGTGGATTAATACTGCATGATACAACGGACTGGGAATTCTGGCAGTGCTTAACACAACTGTTCTTATTATTTAACCATTTTTGTCATGATTACATGATTTTGTCATCTAATTACATGATTTTCTATGTTTCAGTGCTCTAAACACTAACAGAAGAACTGTTGTTGACAGAATCTCATTCGGCAAGAAAGAGGCATACAAGAGTTCAAATGATTGGCTGGTTGAGTGGTGTTGTGAAAACAACAAAGTACTCAACATCTATAAAGCTAAGGAATTGTTTGTGAACTTCAGGAAGGGAAAGTCAGGAGAACACACATCAGTCCTCAATGAGGAGTGAGTGATGGAAAGGGTGAGCAGCTTTAAGATACTTGGGGTCAAATTCTCAGAAGATCGCTCCTGGACACAAGTCACTGATGCAATGAAGAAAGCACCTCATTGGCTCTACTTCATTTGGAGGTGCAGCGGATTTAGTATATCATCAAAGACTCTTACAAAGGTCTACAAATGGACCGTGGAGATCATCTGAACTAGTTGCATTACAGCTAGGTACGGAGGCTCTAATGCTTATAATTGCAGGAGGCGGCAGAAAGTTATAGACTAAACCAGACCCATCACAAGCCCAATCTTCCCCACCATCAAGGACATCTTCAAGAAGCTGCATCTCAAGCAGGCGGTATCCATCTCAAAGGTCCCTCACCATTGAGGGCATACCCTCTTCTTATTATTAACATTGTGAAGGAGATATAGGAGACTGAAGACCAATAGTCGGTGATTCAGGAACAACTTCATTCCCTCCGAATCAGATTTCTGAATGGTCCATGAACATTACCTTGTTCTTGTTTTTTAATCAATACTTATTTATTTTTGCATTTTACAGTAACTTTATGTCTTTGTACCGTATTGCTGGACAAAACAATAAAATTTATACCATCTAAGTCAGCAAAATTTAATCTGATCCAGATTCAGATTCAGACATGCAGCTCCACATTTATCAGAAGCCATCCATCATGCTCAGCAAGATAGTGCAGCAGTCAGTGCTGCTATTTCACGACTCCAGAGATCTAGTACCAAGACTGACCTCCAGTGTTCTCCATGAAGAAGTTGCTCTACTATGAGTACTCCAGTTTTCTGATATTTCCCAAAGGCATGTTGCTAGGGAAATGGGCTAACACAAATTATTGTTCAATGTAGTGAACAATGTGTGTTCAATGTTCAATATGAGAGATGGAGCTGCAGGAATATAGAGAAATGAGAAGAGGAATTATGCTAATTGGATTGTTACTTGGATGCCAACATGAATTAATTGGGCTAGATGGCCTGTCTTTGTATCACTAAAGCAAAATTAAGCAAGTATAAGTATTTCTGATGTTCAGTGTGTTAAACTGAGAGTTGAAGGGCCAGTCATTATGCTGTCATATGCTGCATAAGCATTCATCTAGATTTCAAGACTCCAGCTAAACACACTGAAGGCAGCTGCTAGCACTCACAACAATCAAGTCTGGATAATTCTGATCTTACTTCAGTATGTTTGTGATGTGGGAGCAATTTCTCTGGGGGGGGGTGCAACTCTGGATGTTAAAGTACTTGGGAAAAAAAAACAATCAGAAGGTTTTTGTTGTCTGAATAGTTGTTCAGTTTTATTGGTAAGCCAGCAGTTGACATTTCAAATGTGAGCATATGATTTTTAAATGTTGCCAATTGATTACAGTGATGTAAATGGTGCCACATGTTAAACATATAGCTTTTAAGTACATTTTCAGTTGTATCTAACACCAGGCAGTAATTCCTTCCCACTTCAGTTTTAACTGGTTCACAAATTACTCTAAAAATATACCTGATCTTTCTTGGTTCTGTGATGATGTGAAATATAACTGGAGATTCTGATTCCCTGCAGAAGCAAATTCTTCAGTGTAATATTGGGGAATCCCAATGCACTGCTTTTGGAGACCAGCAGCAGAGTGGTGAACCAACATAGAATCATTAAGAGAGTAAATCTACAACACAGAAATCAGAAGTAATAAAGAAAAAAGATTCACTTCTTGTTTATTTCCTAACCTTTATTTGTCCTGACTTCAAACTTTTTCTAATTAATTTTCTGTGTTCCAGTTCTGATTGTATTTACTTCCCACCCTTCCCATTGTGTAGAGAGTTGGGCTCAAGGGTAAGTTTCTGTGCTGTAAAATTCTGACTCTAACCCTGACTGAGAAATTTCAATCCTCACCTACAGCACCAAAAAACCTCCTGTGAAGATTTTGTCCCAGCTCTTATTGAGGTGCAATGTGCTTGGCCTGCACAGCTCCCACCTTCCCCAAACACAGACCCAAACATAATAGACTTTTCACCTACTCTGTCTCTCCAGTGATCTATTGTTTACTATTCTCCTATCATAAACTTAGTGTTTAGGATGCATTACCAAAATGAATTTTATATGCAGTGCCTAAATAAAGTATTTACTCCCTCTGGAAGTTTTCATGTTTTATTGTTTTACAACATTGAATCAGAATGGATTTGGCATTTTGACATTAATCAACGGGAAAAAAAAACTTTGTGTCAAAGTGAAAACAAATCTCTACAAAGTGGTCTAAATTAATTACAAATGTAAAACACAAAATAATTGAATGTGTCCCCCTTTAACACCTCACACCAAATTATCACTGGTTTTAGAAGTCACATAATTAGTTAAATGCGGATCAGTTTTTGGAGACCTGTGTGCAGTCAAGGTGTTTCAATTGATTCTAGTGAAAATACACCTGTATCTGGAAGGTCCAACTGCTGGTGAGTCATTATCCAGACAAAAACTACACCATGAAGACAAAGAGCATTCCAAGTGGCTCCACAAAAATGTTATTAAAAAGCACAGGTCAGGAGATGAATACAAGAAAATTTCCAAGTTACTGAGTATCCCTTGGAGTACAGTTAAGTCAATCATCAAGAAATGGAAAGAATATGGCACAGCTGTAAATCTACATAAAGCAGACCATCCTCAGAACCTGTGACCATGCAAGATGGTGACTAGTGAGGGAGGTCACCAAGAGACCTATGACAAATCTGGAGGAGTTACAAGCTTCAGAGGTTGAGAAGGAAGAGACTGCACATACAACAGTTGTTGCCCATGTGCTTCACCAGTCATAGCTTTATGGGAGAGTGGCAAAGAGAAAGTCATTGTTGAAAAAACTTACAAGAAATTTCAGCTAGAGTTTGCCAGAGGACGTGTGAGAGACTCTGAAGTCAGCTGGAAGAAGGTTCTATAGTCTGATGAAAGCAAAATTGAACATTTTGGCCACCAGACTAAATGCTATGTTTGGTGTAAGCCAAACATCACACAGCTTGAAAAAAATACACACCGTCCCTACCATGAAGCATGGTGGCAGCTGCATCATGCTGGGGGGATGTTTCACTGCAGCAGGCCCTAGAAGGCTTGTGAAGGTAGAGGGTAAAATGAATGAGGCGAAATACAGGGAAATCCTGAAAAAAAACAATGCAGTCTGCAAGAGAACTGAGACTTGGGAGACGATTTGTTTTCCAGCAAGACTATGGCCCCAAGCATAAAGCCAAAGCTACACAGGAGTAGCTTAAAAACAACAGTTAATGTCCTGGAGTGGCCAAGTAAGAGTCCAGACCTCAATCCAATTGAGAATTTGTGGCTGGACTTGAAAAGGGCTGTTCACTCACGATCCCCATTCAATCTAAGAGCTTGAGCAGTTTTGTAAAGAAGAATGGGGAAAAATTACGGTGTCCAGATGTGCAGAGCTGATAGAAACCTATCCAGACAGACTGTGGATAGGCTGTAATTGCTGCCAAAGGTGCATCTAATATATACTGGCTTGAAGGGGGTGAATACTTATACAATCAATTGTTTTGTGTTTTATATTTGTAATTAATGTAGATCACTTTGCAGAGATCTATTTTCACTTTGACACAAAAGAGTCTTTTTCTGTTGATCAGTGTCAAAAAGTCAAATTAAATCCACTGTGATTTAATGTTGTAAAACAATAAAACATGAAAACATCCGAGGGGAGGGGTTGAATACTTTTTATAGGCATATCTTATACCTGATACTACTGCTGTGCTGAGAAAATGTTGCAAAACCTTGTTCTCCACTTGAGCACACACACAGCAATCAATTGTCCATAGCTTGATGTGGTGAAGCAGGGCTGGCAATGGAGCTGTAACGTATGGATCTATTTCTTTCAGAGCAATGATGCACCACCTCTCCTCAGCACTTTGTATTGATCCGTTGTCTGCACATGTGCTGTTGTCTACACATACAAATTGTTCTCGCTGCAATGTGAATACACCAGTTAAAGCATTTGTGCTTTAATTTAATATATCTGTCATTGTGCATAGACACAACAAATTGATAATGAATATAAACTTGAATGTCAGAAAATACCACAATCTGCGCTGATAGTTACGGGACGAAACTGTGAGAATTCAGGATCATGAGAAAACCAAAGGACATGTGAGTAGCAGTAAAAGATGCTGAATTTGAAGTGAAAACAATATGGCAGTGGCTTCCGTCGGGAAAGCAGACGAATTTGATACTGCTAATGATGACTGGGAGTCGTATTCTGAGAGAGTTGTACTGAATTGTAACACAAACAACATGGAGGAGTAAAAGAAAGCTCCTGGGCCCAGGAACATACAGTCTCTTAACCGCAGCAAAGCCAACAAGTAAGATGTTTGACTAAATTGTTACACTTTTTACATAATCACTTGAGTCCTAAACTGATGGCAATAACTGGCATACCAACCGTGAGTTGGAGAGCTACAACAGAGGAGGCGGGGCACGGGTCCCGGAGCGAAGTTTAAAAGGAGAAAGCTTCGTGGAACTCGGCCATAACCAGAGCACTAATAGTGAGTTGGAGAGCAGGGAAGGTTCAGGCAATGAAGTGAGACACTGCCTAGTGGAGCATCATCAAAGGAGTGGTCTGAGGCCGAGTGGTGGGGCTTTGGCTCATTCAGGCTTCGGCGAGGTAAGTGGGTAGGTGGACTTTGTTTTTTTTTCAGAGGAATAGAGTACTGTATGGTTACTAACTGTAGGGTTAGTACTTTGCTCTGGGTGTCAGATGTCGGAATCCCGGGAATCTTCCAGTCTCCCAGATGGCCACATCTGTGCCAGGTGCATTGAGATGCATCTTCTGAGAGACCATGTTAGGGATCTGGAGCTGCGGCTTGATGACCTACAGCTTATTAGGGAAAGTGACCTGGAGATAGATAGGAGCTAGAAGGAGCTAGTCATCCCGTGGCTGCATGAGTTAGACAACTGGGTGACTGTCAGGGAGGGGATGGGAAGAGCTCAGACAGTAGAGAGCTCCCCTGTGGCCCTCCCCCTCAGTAATCGTTATCTCGTTTTAGATGCTGTTAAGGGGGCAGATCTGGCAGAGGACAACCATGGTGACTGGGTCTTTGGCACTGGGCCTGGCTCCATGGTGCAGGAGGAAGAGAATAAGATGAGGCATGTGGTAGTCACAGGGGATTCCATAGTGAGGGGAACAGACAGGAGGTTCTGTCTGCCTGATAGAGATACCTGCATAGTGTGTTGCCTCCCAGGTGCCAGGGTATGGGACATCTTGGATCGGGTGCAGAATATTCTGAAGGGAGAGGGTGAACAGCCAGAAGTCTTGATTCAGGTTGGTACCAATAGCATAGGTAGAAAAAGGGAGGAGGTCCTGAAGAGAGAATTCAGGGAGTTAGGAAGGAAGCTGAAAGGCAAATTTCCAGGGTAGTAATCTCAGGAGTGCTGCCTGTGCCACGTGCTAGCAAGTGCAAGAATAGCATGATCAGGTGTATTAATGTGTGGCTGAGAAACTGGTGTAGAGGGCAGGGCTTTGGGTTCCTGGAATATTGGGGCCTCTTCTCGGGAAGGTACAACCTATACAGAAAGGATAGGTTACACCTGAATCCAAAGGGGTCCAATATCCTAGCAGGCAGGTTTAATAGAGCTGTTAGGGAGGGTTTAAACTAATTTGGCAGGGTGATGGGAACCGGAGTAATAGGGCTGAGGAAGGAGAAAACAGAAATAAATCAAAGATAGCGTGCAACAGAGATTATAGAAACAACAGGCTGGAGATGAGGTATAATCACTGCCAGTGAGATGAGTTACAGGGCAATAGAGGCGTGGTGCAGTTAAAACAGAAAGCAACAAATACTGGACTGAAAAAGTGATATTTGAATGCATGCAACATAAGAAAAAAAATGGATGATCTTGAAATTCAGCTACAGATTGGCAAGTATGACGTTGTGGCCATCTCTGAAACTTGGCTAAAGGATGGCTGCCATTGGGAGCTGAACGTCCAAGGATATACAGTGTTTTGGAAAGATAGGTTAGTAGGCAGAAGGGGTGGTGTGGCCCTGTGTATAAGAAATAATATTAAATCATTAGAAAGGGATGATATAGGATCGGAACGTGTAGAGTCTTTTCAGGCTGAGTTAAGAAATGGCAAGGGTAAAAGAACCCTAATGGCAGTTGTATACAGGTCTCCAAACAGCAGCCGGGATGTAGATTACAAATTACAGCAGGAGATAGAAAAGACATGTCAGAAGGGCAATATCATGATAATTGTTGGGGATTTTAACATGAAAGTTGATTGGGCAGGCCAGTACTGGACTTCAAGAGAGAGAATTTGTAGAATGTCTAAGGGATAGCTTTTTAAAACAACTTGTTGTTGAGCCCACTGGAGGATCGGCTGTACTGGACTGGGTGCTGTGCAATGGTCGGAGGTGATAAGAGAGCTAAAGTTTAAGGAATCCTTAGGAACAGTGATCACAATATGACTGAGTTCACTTTGAAATTTGAGAAGGAGAAACTAAATTCCAATGTGTCAGTACTTCAGTGGAATAAATGAAATTAGAATAGCATGAGAGGGGAAGTGGCCAAGGTTGGCTGGAAAGGGACATTTGCAGGAAGGACAGCAGAGCAGCAATGGCTGGAGTTCCTGCAAAAAATGAGGGAGGTTACAAGATAGATATATTCCAAATAAGAAGAAATTTTCAAATGGAAGAAGGACACTACCACAGCTAACAAGTGAAGTCAGAGCCAAAGTAAAAGCAAAAGAGAGGGCATACAATGAAGCCAAAGCTGGTGGCAAGGTAAAGGATTGGGAATCTTTTAAAAAACTTGCAGAAAGAAACTGTCATTAGGAAGGAAAAGATGAATTATGAAAGGAAGCTGATGAATAATATCAAAGAAGATACTAAAAGCTTTTTTAAGCATAAAAAGGGTAAAGGAGAGTAGAGGATAGATATAGGACAAATAGAAAATGACGCTTGTAATGAGTGACACAGAGATGGCAGAGGAACTGAAAGTGGATTTTGCCTCAGTCTTCACAGTAGAATTCATATGCAGTATATGCATTCAAGAGTTTCAGGGATGTGAAGTATGTGCGTTGAAAATTACGACTGAGAAGGTGCTTAGGAAGCTTAATGGTCTGAGGATGGATAAATCTCCTGGACCTGATGGAATGCACCCTTGGGTTCTGAAGTAAGTAGCTGGAGAGACTATGAAGGCATTAACAATGATCTTTCAAGAAACAATAGATTCTGGCATTGTATCGGATGACTGGCAAATTGCAAATGTTACTCTGCTATTTAAGAAGGATAGGAGGCAGCAGAAATGAAACTGTAGACCTGTTAGCCTGACGTTAGTGGTTAGGAAGTTGTTGGGATCCATTGCTAGGGATGCAATTATGGAGTACCTGGAGGTATTTGACAAAAAAGGCCAAAGCCAGCAAGGTTTCCTGAAAGGAAAATCCTGCCTGACTAACCTACTGCAATTTTTTGAGGAAATTACAAGCAGGGTAGACAAAGGAGATGCAGTAGATGCACTGTACTTGGATTTTCAGAAGACCTTTGACAAGGTGCTGCACAAGAGGCTGCTTAGCAAGATAAGAGCTCATGGAATTACAGGAAAGTTACTAGCATGGGTGTAGCATTGGTTGATCTGCAGAAAGCAGAGATTGGGAATAAAGGAATCCTATTCTGGCTGGCTGCCGGTTACCAATGGCCTTCCACAGGGGTCGGTGTTGGGACCACAGTTTTTTTTTTACAATGTATGCCAATTATTTGGACCATGGGATTAATGGATTTATGGCTAAATTTGCCGATGATACAAAGCTAGGTGGAGGAGTGGGTAGTGTTGAAAACCAAGGAAGCCTGCAGAGAGACTTAAATAGTTTAGGGGAATGGGCAAAGAGGTGGCAAATGAAATACAATGTTGGAAAGTATATGGTCATGCACTTCGGTGGAAGAAATAAACAGGCAGACTATTATTTAGGTGGAGAGAGAATGCAAGATACCCTAAAAGTTAACCTCCAGGTTGTGACAGCGGTGAAGAAGGTGGGAGGCGGGAATGCCATTGTTGGCATTCATTTCTAGAAGTATAGAATATAAGAGCAGGAACGTGATGTTCAGGCTCTATAAGGCACTCGTGAGACCACACTTGGAGTATTATGTGCAGTTCTGGGGTCCTTATTTTAGAATGGGTATCTGACATTGGAGAGGGTTCAGAGAAGATTCACGAGAATGTTTCCAGGAATGAAAGAGTTACTGGATGAGGAACATCTGGCAGCTCTTGGGCTGTATTCCTTGGAGTTCAGGAGAATGAGTGGTGATCTCATAGAAACATTCTTTACGTTAAGGCCTGAACAGATTAGATATGGCAAAGTTATTTCCCATGGTATGGGAGTCCAGGACAAGAGGGCACAACTTCAGGATTGAAGGACATCCATCTGGAAATGCACAAAATTACCCAGAATACTGCAGAAAGCCAAAGATGTTACAAATGCGGCAAATCCTCCCATGATGCTCAGGAGTCCTGACGAAGGGTCTCGGCCCGAAACGTCAACAGTGCTTCTTCCTATAGATGCTGCCTGGCCTGCTGCGTTCCACCAGCACTTTGTGTGTGTTGATCATGTTGTTTTATTTTACCATGCTGACCCGCAATCTGTATTTAGCTTGAAATTAGAAGAGTCCTCCATTTAAGTCAGAAATGTTCCATTCTGCAGCCATGGTGAAGGTGAGTGGTCCTACCAGTCCCATTAGAAAGATCAAACATAAGACAGATTTGTTCTCTCCAGTGAAACAGCACTGAATCCTATGATTTACAAATGAGTGAGTAGCACTAGCCTGCCACTTTCATCTGCTGGCAGTGACTTGGCACTCTTTTTTCAATTGATCTATGTGGGAAATAATCTGATGACATTTAAGTTGAGCCAAGAAGTTAAAATAGCCCAGCCCTCAACTTTTAAACTACTGAGAGCTTCTTGCACTTGCTGCCTAGCTATAATCAATGCCAAGTACCCCTCCTGCACTAACTTTCAACCAAATCCTATGCTCAAATTTTTCAGGGTAAAGTTGAATCTATTGTGTGTCATGCTCCAGCATGCCTCAGCCTTTAATCTAAGGGACTGACTGAACATAATGTTTTAGTTGGGGGGGGGGGGGGGAAGCTTCATATAGCACAAATATTCTTCAGTCAGTGTTTATTCCGAACCAGTTTGAACAAGCAGAGTTTCTCTAAGCCAAGGCATATTAAATTACATCATAGATAAACTTAAATAAAGTGTTTGCAGTAACTTAGAAGTTCAAAATTTAATTGCTGAATTAAAAATGTGACTTTCAGAAGTACAAAGCATATATTAGATTGGTGTCCATTAAGCCTACTTTAATATGAAACCTCTTCTGGGACATTAGACCTTGCATTAAATAGAATTAAGTCTAATGATGCAATTTAATCTATTTTTGGTCTGCAAATGCTTTCCTGCTTCAAAGTTGGCTTGACTGGACCTTGCATATCAGTATAGGCACACTATGTTCAGTGGCAAGAATTGCACAGTCTAAAAAGTATAATTTTCCTTGTAAATTAATATAAGAGAAATTATTTGAAGAAGCTAAAAAGTGGGGCACTGCTTTGTGGCAGATATATATAAAGCTTTAAATTTATTTGTAATAATTCACTATATTGGCTAAGTTATTTTTCTGGTGCATCTTCTGTGCATAAACTAAGTTTCTGCTACTTTTCTTGTTTACATTGCTGCTTCTAAGATACTGTGAGCATTTACCATCTTAATAGCCACAGTGTACAATTTGGCCCAAACAATCACTGGGTCACTTTTCCCCAAAGCAACATTCCAGGAAACATTTCTGCTTCAAGAAGATCTTTTAAAAATCCCAAAATGTGTAATCCCAACACAGGACCTTATTAGAAGCACCCCCATGGTTATATATTAAGTGGTTCATTTTTCATTGCCTTCTACACTCAGTAGCCATTTTATCTGTTACACCTGTACACATGCTCGTTAATGCAAATGTCTAATCAGCAGATCATGTAGCAGTAGCTCAATGCATGCAGGCAAGGTCAAAAGGCTGAGTTGGTGTTCAGACCGAACATTGGAATGGAGAAGATGTATGGTCTGAGTGACTATGATCATGGAATGATAGTTGGTGCCAGATGGGGTGGGTTTGAGTATCTCAGAAACTATTGTTCTCCTGGGATTTTCATGCACAGGTCTCTAGAGTTTACACAGAATGGTATGATAAAAAAAATCATCCAGTGAGCTGCAGTTCTGTGGCCAAAAATGCCTTGTTAATGAGACATGTTTGAGGAGAATGGGCAGACCAGTTCAAGCTGACAGGAAGGAAATAGTACTCACTTAACCACATGTTACAACAGTGGTGTGTAGAAGAGCATCTCTGAAATCACATCTTGTCAATCCTTTAGGTGGGTAGGCTACACCAGTAGAAGACTATGAATGTGTTCTCAGTACAGGAGGTACCTAATGAAATGGCTACTGAGTAAATATTACAATGTATCATTTTCTAATCATTGCAAATTGATCTGATTCCTGTACAACATCTTGTGGTCACTAATGCAAAGCAGTTAATTCATTGAAAAGCAGGATGATATTGGCAGTATGCGTTAATGGACACCTTGTACAGTGCAATGGTTAGGGTTAAGGTTACACTTTGCATACACTTTGAGAAAGAATAAACTATGATGGAGAAGGTTCACAAGAATGATTCTGGGAATGGAAGGGTCATTGTATGAGGAGTGTTTTACTGCTCTGAGCCTGTACCCAATAGAATTAGATTAATGAAGGGGTAACTCATTGAAACCTATCACATGTTGAAAGGCCTAGATAGAGTGGATATGAAAAGATGTTTTCTATAGTGGGGGCATATAGAACCAAACGGCACAGCATCAGAATAGAGGGAGGTCCATTTAAAATGGAGATAAGGAGGAATTACTTTAGCCAAAGGGTGGTAAATCTGTGGTATCCATTGACACAGGAGGCTGTGGAGGTCAGGTCATTGGGTGTATTTAGGTAGAGGTTGATAGGTTCTTGATTACCCGGGGTGCAAAAGGTTACAGGGGGGAGACAGGAGAATGGGGTTGAGAAGAAAATTGATCAGCCATTGCAGACTCAATGGGCCAAATGGCCTAATTCTGATCTTTTTTCTTGTGATCATATGAAACATTATCCACACCTTCTTGAGCTTAATCACATCCTTCCTATGGCATGATGACAAGAACTACACAGGTTACACCAAATAAAAATTAACCAAGGAGTTGTGCAACTGTCACAAGGCATTCCAACTCCTATACTCAATGACTCATCCAATATAAGCAAACATACTCTATGTCTTCCTCAGCACTTTGTCTGCATGTGCTGCTATGTTCATGTATCTATGTACTTGTAGGCTAAGGTCTTACTGTTCAATAATATTCTCCACACCCTGCAATTCACTGTGTATGTCCTGGCCTTTTTAATTTTCCAAAAGTATCATTTTGCACTTGTCTGAGTTAAATTCCTTTTCTGCTTGCTTCATCTGGGTTCTCACTTAAATATAAAATTATCCTTTGTGCTTATTTGGAGGGTACGTGGAACTGGTTTGACCAATATTTCCCCTTTTTTATCTGCACACCATAAATGGAATAGCTGATCGATCATGCATTTAGCTATGTCTAAATTCTCATTATGTTCCAGTTTCACAGTAAGTCACTGATAGCACAGTGCTGTAGAGTGTCTGCAGAATATGACATACAATAAACAAACACAAGCTTAATAGGAACACATTGTGCTTAGTGAATGTTTTGGGGATCTTGAAAGAGATAATCTGCAATGCATTTTTGCAAAGATTTTGATAGTAGATTGGTCCATAAAAGTGAACTATAAAGTGCCTCTGAAATAAAGCACAGTTGATGGAAAGCATAGCTGTACATAACATTAATTCAGGAATGAAGAGAACGTCTTAGGGATCACAGCTGGAGCTGTTGATATAAATAAATGACTTGGAAAGGAGTTCAGAAATGAAACTCCAGGTTTGGAGATTAAATCGGACTGAGATGCATTGTAAAACAGACTAACTTACTGTTAAAAATTTGAATAACTGGTCAAATAAATGATAGATTTCCTCTAATAAGTGCAAAGATAGACATGATTAATCAGGATTATATAAGCCACATATGGTGATTTTGGAAGAAACTCCATAGTAATAATATTTGGGAGAATTGTGTTTGATAATGTTCTAAAAGCATCAGTTGTAAAAGCACTAAAGGATCCAAGTAGGCAGTTCTGTCATATAAGTGAAGCTTCAGTGAAGCTAAGTTGAGCTCAACGTAGGGACTCCAGCTGCGGAGTTCTCCTCAGGGTTTATTCCTGGAACATAACTCATGAGTAGGTACAACTTCAAGGCAGCTGAAGTCTGAGATCTGAGTTTTCCTTCTCCTTGATGAGCTGCCAGCGACAGCTGACGAGCCCCATATTAGTGAGCCACTGGTCTTAAGGTGCCAGTAAACCGACTTTGCTCCTTCTCTTGTCGGTAGAAAGGGATTACTAGCTAAGCTGCACATGAAGGGTAGCAGCTGGACTTGGTTGCCAAAGGCAATTTGAAACACACTTCATTGGGAACATTTAATAGGTAGTGGGAGCTTGTCCCCACTACTCCCCTGGTCTACAACAACCTTAACCCAGGCAACCTGTTCATATTCTATACCTTCACAGTATGGTCTGGGTCAATTTTGACCCAGCCCAAGAATTGCCTCTTAACAAGTGTCTATACCAAATTTTGAACCACAGATCGATTTAGAACGTATAAATAGCCCATCTGACATCAATAAATGGATGATTAATCCTCAATTAATGTTTCAGAGATCTAAAATCCATTTCAATAGATACGGGTCAAATTTGAACTGGAGCAGCATCTAGAGGAAGTGGAGATGTTGCAGGGCTTTTTTGTCCATGGATGTTAATGTGGTTGGACCAGGACAAGGCTATTGGTGACGTTCACTCATAGGAACATGAAACTCCAAACTCTCTTAACCTCAGCAGCATTGATGTAACTGAGAGCTTCACATTGTCCCCTTCATGTAGTGCACCAGCTCTTTTGTTTTGCTGACGTTTGTTCTGGTATGACAGTAGGCTCTCTGTCTCCTCACTCATCAGTATTTCAGATTCAGCACTATTATGCCACCATCTGTAAACTTGAGCAGCATCTGGCTGCACAGTCATAACTGCACGAGAAATAAAATAGAGAGCTGAGGATGCATGTTGTGTGGCATTAGTAATAAGGATAATTGTGGTGGAGGGGGAGTTGCTGCATATCCGTTTTGATTGCAGTTGCAAAGGGAGTGGGTAACTGCCAGATCAATACATTTAGAGATGAGTTTGCTTGTACTGTTTTATTAAAGGTGGAGCTGATGTCAATGAACAATAAGCGTCTCTACTGTCCAGATGCTCCAGAGATGAGTGTTACCCTAGGGAGGTTTTCAGCAGTAGATGAATTACAGTGGCTGAGGCTTTTTTGGAGGCTGAGTTAAACTGTGTCATGACCAGCTTCTCAAAGGACTTCATGATGGACAATGTCAGAGCCAGTGAGCGGTAGTCCTTAAGGCACGTTACCTTGTTTTTCTTAGATACCAGGGTGATAGTTGTCTTCTAAAAGCTGGCAAGAACCTCAGATTGAATCGGGGAGAAATCAAAAATGCTCTGCACACGGGATAAGCCAACCAGACTTGCAAAAATAAGTTGCAGGGATCATTACAGACAAACTTGTTCTGATTGTCAATCGTCCATCACTTGCTTTATTCACAAGTATACTATAAACTTGCAAAAAACCATTAAGGATGGTGATGTCTCGAAGGCAAATTTGGCCAACAAGTCCTGATGGCCATTGACCTTGTTCCAGTAGGTGGCAAATATCCACCATCATCTGACATAACATGCTGAACTTGAAAATGGAGGTGAATGAGAAATAAATTGAATTTGAAATCAGTTTACTCATGTTGGAGAAGTTTATCTTCCAGTTGTACATGCCAGATGTTGCGTACTATTTTCTGTGAGCTACACCTTGCTATTATGGCTGTCTCACACACAGTCTTGGGATTAGCCGGCTGCTGCTTGTGTTTTGTTGGCCAGATGACCTCTATCTCAGTTTGTGCCTAAAGCAGCATAAAAAGCATCCATCATGATCTGTTAAGTCACAGTTCAAAAAGTCACAGCTGTGTACTGAGCATGCACTGCTATTAACTCTGAGATTGATTCATACCCTCAGTAGTTGAATAGTACTTGCCTTGCCTTTCAGTGAAAAGTTCTGTAATATTGAGTAAACCCAAGAACCCAACATCAAGAGCAAAACATTAGATAAATATCAATCTAGTTGAATGGTTTGCAAATCACGATTTGTATACTACCAGTCCTAAAGAGGCTGCATGAAAGTAACTTAACATATCCTGGTAAATCAGACGTCAGGTTTTCAAAGGCATCCTCTCAATGTATTAATACTTCTGCTATCATTAATACTTGCTCCTTCTACATACCCAAGCTCAAACCATCTCCACCTATGTTGAAAATCCTATTGCTTCAGGTCTCCCCATCTTTGTATTTGTGCTTGTGTTATTAAAATGAGTTGAAACCTTCAGCTTTCACAACTTGGAAGAACAGGGCAGATGGGAAATAAATGATATTTAAAGTTTTGTTAAAATAATGATCTAAATTAATTACTTACACCTATTTACCTACACACACCCTTGAATAGATAAGTAATACTTAATCTAAAATGTTTATTATAGCACTCGCATTAACTATGCAAGACTGAACAAAATCCCCTCGTACAAATGTATTTCCTGCAAAACTGTACTAACCAGAATAAAATTTTAAATTGAAAATGAGAATTCTTTTGAGAGATGGAATAATGTTTGGTTATTTCAGTTTAGTTTAGCACTTCACCTGAACTTGCTTATTGGCACCAAGTATGAATTACAGGAACAGCTTGCAAAGAACCACACTTCTGAAAAGGCATCTGACTATTTCTGTCAGGAAAACCACAAACAATATGAATATAAGCTTTCAGCTCTTTTATTTTAATTCTCGCAATAGCTACGTCCTATTGGGAGCAACAACAGTAATGCTGGGAATGAGCTGCAGATGCCATGGTAAACAACAACATGGATACCAAGGAATAAATGAAGTAATATGTACCATGTTTAAAACTGTGAAAGCAATGTGGGAATTATGGATATCCGTTCCACACCTGTTGTGGTTATATTTCATATGTTCTGTCATCCAGATGATTATTATCAGTCAAAAGAGTTATTTTAGTTTGGAATTACAAGGCACGCAGCAACCCCACAATGAGTATGTTCACCTGTCAACATTTCTCATTGTCTAATTATTGGATCATGTAATTAGACAAAGGTAACTATTTAAAATAAGATTTGTTCAAAAAATGACTTTGACTTATCCTTGTTCGAGAATATGGAAAAATAAATTTCCAGCCTACCATGCTGACATTGATGGAACATTTTAAACAGTAGGCTTATTCAAATATTGTTGATAATTTTGTTAATGCCAAGATGTTATGTTGGAATCCAAACTAATGTTAATTTTTTACATGCTGTTTAGATGAAGACTCTTACAAAAATGTTAGCTTGTGCCAATTAACACAGAGCTGCTTGCTGAAATTGTATGATGTTCTTCAGTTCATGGTTTTTTTTATCATGATCTTGATCTGGTTAAATAAACTGTTTTAAACTTCATTAAACATGTTCTAGAAGGATTTGCTGTGTTTCAAGACATTGATTGTTGCCAGCAGTAAGAGCTGCCCAATAGCTCATCACAACTAGACATAAATGGTAAACTAACTGTAAGGAGTTGTTGACTGCTTGTAGCAACATAGCATTTTGCTGCAATATTCCAGCAATTTAGAGTTGAGAAATGAGTGAAAATCCTTGTAGGATGTCTAGAGTAATTCAAGATTAAAGATAAGACCCCCAGTAAGACAGAGGAGCAGAATTAGTCCATTCAGCCCATTGAGTCTGCTCCGCCATTCTATCATGGCTGATCCTGGATCTCACTCAACCACTTACACCTGCCTTCTCGTCATATCTTTTGATGCCCTGACCAATCAAGAATTAGATCAGGATAAATAAGTCGGCCTCACTTATATAAGATTATCATGCTGTGAATGCCTGCTGTGCTTTAAATACCTGTGAAGTTGATTTTAATTTGGCAGGTAGGCCAGGGAAAAGGGGCATAAGGAAGTTTTTATTGCAGGGAGGAATATAGGATTTAGCAGCAGAAGTAGGCTATCTGGCACTTTGAGCCTCCTTCACTATTCATTAAGATTGTGGTTGATCTACAACCTTGCCAATTTTCTGTCCTATACTGCAATGGTTTCATTCCATTCATATCCAGGTTTCCATCATCTTTGTTTGAATGAACTCCATGAATGTCTCCACACACGCTAGAGTGGAGAATGGCGAAGATTCATCACCTTCTGAGTGAAGATATGTCTCCATATCTCAGGCCTAAATAGCCTGCCTCTCATTTTGAGACATTAGATCATAGCTTCCTCAGGCAAGGGGAACCTCCTCTCTGTATCCAGTCTATTGCAACCTGTCTGAAGTGTGAATATGGTAAAAGGGTGGATGGAGTTGGGGAGTGGGATTGGCAATATGGCAGCAGGCAAGAGAAAAGGTGATTAGATGGGTGAAGAGGTCATTGTAAGTTGATCTAAAAATAAGTAAGGGTATGGATGTTTGAGAGAACAAGTACTGTCAAAGCATAATAGGAAAGGGGCAAGAGCCAATAACCATGAAGTACAGGGTGGCTGGGTGTGGTTACAATGATTAGGAGAAAACAGTGACTGGGGGATGGGGAAATGTGAACAGGAGTGAGTGTGCAATGGGGAGCAGGTGTAGCCAAACTGAAAAATATTGAAGGGGTTATGTGAGCCAGTCAATGGACTTCAGTCCTCTATTGGATTTATGCCAGTTCAATACATTAAAATAAACCTATTATTTTGATCACAGTCTTTAATTGTGCAGTTAGGGACTGTTGAAGAGACGATAAGTGTTTCACTATATCCTGAAAACATTCAATCCAGTGCAAAACATACTCTGTGCGTGGTTTGCACAGGGATTAATTGTGTGTGTGCTCTTCATTTCACCATGGGGTCAAGAAACCTTTGCTGCTCATTGCCTGACAAATAAGGTGATTAGGCACGCTTCAGTTTCTTGGCCTTTGGCTCCAAATTATAGAGAAATCATCACACCTACCATTAATAGCTCACCTTACATCAGTGTGCTTCAGTTATGCATATTTGTTGATACCAGCACCGAGAGTATATTGGATGGTAAGGAACATAATCGCTACCCTAGCCTAGAAGGGATCAAGACAGACATGGTCTTCAATATAGAGTGATAATTAAATAAATGTAATCACTTCAGACATGTTAAACCAAATAAGACATTAAGTAGCACAAGTGCTACAAAGAAACCAACCCAAAGACCACAACAACGCTATTCAAGAAAATAATGAAGATGACACCCCATCCCAAAGTGATGATGAAAATAGAATTACTTCAGCAACTGCTCCACAACCTGAGGGTGATAGCAACAACACAGACGTAGAGGCTCCACAGAATGCTGATGACGAAGCTGAGGACAGAAAAAAAATCCTAATATTTAACACCACAGTAACAGAGTACATGGGCACTGAACAAACCAAAACAAAACTCATCAATACTCTCAACAGTATTATATTAGCACAATATTTAGGAAAACCTGAAACATTTGAAGAACTATGCACAATAACATACTGCACAACATTAAAAACAGTGCAGTGCAATGGCTGCAAAATCAAGGCTTTCATTAATAGAAACCCCAAAACTGAGTAATGAAATGAGAACTCTGAAATGGCAGGAGATTAAGAAATGAAATTGAGCCCAGTTCAGTGTGGGGAGTAAAACAGGAATTAACTCATTTTTAAATGCTTTGTACCACTCTGCCGTATACCCATCTGATCCTGGTGACTCGCTTAATTTAAGCCTACTAATTGCAGCTTTTAATTCAACTTCAGTTATGTCAGCAGTCATCCTTCTATTTTGTTCTTCACTTAAAGTGGTTAACTCTAGAGAATTCAAGAAGGTGTCCATTTGGGTTATGCTTCCCCCTGGAACCTTGGAATATAGTGTTTTGTAAAACACTTCAAAAGCTTCTTGAATTTCACTTAGCTTATTTTTATCATTTTCGTTCTTGGGTCCCTAATTCTATGAATTGTATTTTCTGCTATCTTTTTTTTCAGTTTCTGCACCAGTATTTTCATAGATTTCGATCGACTTTCATTATGTCTCTGTTTCAGAAACATTAAGTTTTTCCTGATTTCTTGCGTAGCCAAATTATTTATTTCATTCCTAATTCTTTTAATTTCCCTAATGTATCCTGTGCCAAATTCGATTTGTGTTTTTTCTCTAGTTCCTTCAGCCTATTTTGTAATTCCTCTAATGTTTTATTCCTTATTTTTTTCTTGTATGAAGATATCACTATAATTTTCCCTCTTAAGACCGCCTTCAGAGTATCCCATAAAATGGGTGGTGAAACCTCTCCTTTATCATTAAATTCTAAATAGAGACCAATTTCTTTTTTAATTTGTTCCTTAAAGTACAGATCATTGAGTAGACTTGAATTTAGTTTCCAAATAGTATTCTTTGGTTGTAGGTCAAAATCAAGAGATAAATATATAGGTGCATGTTCACTTACATCTATTGTCCCAATTCCACAGGTGTTTATTTTGTCTTTGGCTTTTCCAAATGTTATGAAATAGTCTATTCTTGTATATACAGAATGTGGAGCAGAATTATGAGTGTAATCCCTTCTGTCAGGGAAAAGATCCCTCCATATATCAATTAAACTAACATCCTCAAAAAGTGTATTAACTTTCTTATGTAAAGATTTTGTTTCATAGGTTTTTCTATTGGAAGAGTCTAAGTTTGGTTGTAATTGTAAATTTAAGTCTCCCCCACATATCAGACCTTCTGTTTCCGTTACCATAATATCAGGAATTTTCTGAAAGAAACAATATCACTTTCCGAGGGTGCGTAACTGAATTGCTGTCTATATTTCCCCTTACCAGAATATATCTGCCTTCTTTATCTCCCATTTCGAATATCTTTTCAAAATTTAGCTTACTTGAGATAAGAATAGCAACTTCTCTCCTATGTCCTGATTTATATGAGGAGAAAAACAGATTAGTGAAGCCCATTCTCTTTAGATTTTTTATGCTCATTATCACTTAAATGAGTTTCCTGTAGACATACTGCATGGGCTTGTTCTTTTTTCATTTTGGATAAAATTCTCTTACATTTGATTGCATTTAATAGCCCATTTACATTAAAAGAAATGAATTTTACCTTGTCCTTAGCCATCTGTATTTATCTGTCAATGTATCATTGAAATTAGAATAAAACTTAATCGATCTACTCCCTGAACAAATAAGAACCAAGAAACTCAAATAATAACAAAAATGGCAACGAACGTGTGATTCCAAGGCTGAGGTCTCTAGTAGATGACCCTGCGTTGAGCTAGAGGAAATGTCTAGCTGTGGGGGATAACCCCTCCTACTTGTGAGTTGAGGGCCCCCATTGCAGTATTCATAAAAGTCAGTGAACAAATCCATTACACAGAAAAATTTCCCTGTGTACCCCTCCTATATATACATATATATATATACACACACACAAAAAATATATATATACATACATATACACACACAAAGACACACACACACACACACACACACACACACACACACACACACACACACACACACACACACACACACACATACACATTACACACATACACATATATGCACACATATATATATATATTCTCATTTTGGTGGCTGAACATACATCAGCAGCAAGGACTATGCTATTACTGCTGCTGAAAGAGGGGTTTCAAAATGGCAAAAATTAGCATAGACTGATCCTAAGTAGTTTCTTTGTAATCTTTAAGACACATGTTTACCAACATTTAATTTCATAGTAGTCTTGCGTGAATATATTGTTTTCTTGCTTGAATTTTCCTGCTGTTGATTTTAATGATTGTTCATTTTTTCAGCTTTGCATTAACTTGAGAGAGAAATGTAAAGAGATAAATGGGTCAGAGGTTACTGGATGTAATTCAGGAAATGTGACAGGGAAATTTATGAAGGAAGACATGGCACTTTGGTGAAATCAGTCCATAATATATGGTCAGATAGGTAGAGAAAAGCCGCCTGTTCAGTAAGTAAAACCATAGCACTAACCTTTGGAATTCACAGCTTTTCCTTCAAATTCCACTTGTTCCCATCATTCATGAGTGCCAGACGTCTACAATTACAGAGCTGCAATTTTACTCGACCTCTAAAATAAAATGCTTTGTGAAAACCACCTGTCTCAGCTCCCAGTGCCTGGAGTTTTGAGGGAAAAGGTCCAAGAGCTCCGGTGGTCTAATCAGGAGGTGTGTTGAAAGAAATACTTCAGAGATTAAAGAAATCTGTTTACTCTTCATAGTCTTTAAAGGATTATCAATTTTATATTTGAATTTTATATCAATTTTGTCTTTGAAAATCATTATCACATTCAAATTTCTAGGCAAAAAATAATTGAAATGTTCATTTGTGTAAGGTCTACATAGGACTGGAGATTCTATTAAAGGTTCAGAAGCTGAAAATTAGAAAGAGAAAATCGGACAGTCATCTGGTTTATAAATGTAAATTTGTGGTAAGGCCAAAGTTAGATTACTTATGACGTAGGAGGACATTTGGTCCTTCATGTTCATTCTAGGATTCATCAGAATAACCCTTCAATTCCATTTCAGTCTCCATAGTTCTCTATAGTCCTGGAACTTATTGTTATAACATATCCATAAACTCTCTTACAATAATTTCTGCCACTTATCAAGAAATAAGGGGCATTTACAGAAGCCAATTAAAGTACCAGCATGGCTTTGGATACTGCAACACTCAGAGGAAGCTCATGCAGTAAGAAAGAATGTATAGTATCCACGCTGTGTCTCTAAATAAATTAAAAAAACACTTCTGTCACCTGCTCTATTTACCCAATAGGAGATCTAATCTTTAATTTCTTCATCTACAATGTCCTGTTGGAATGCTGCAAGTTTGAGGCAAAGGAAATCTATTGCCTTTAGGACTGCTAAGGAAATGCGTCCTTTGACATTATATACATTGAAGCACCCAGAGGGATGACGGTAGATGCTACAAGATGTCCAGGAGAATGGGAGTGAGATTCCGTTGAATGCTGAAGGTGCAGCCATTCTTCACCCTACCCTCCCATAATGAGGGTGTGATGTTGGTGCGTATTTTAAAATCACGTGGGCTTGTAATGAATGTCCTCACTGTCCTGGCCTGTAATGTTGAGGAATCAAGAACTCCAGCTCAACAGAGAATGCACCTCAAAATGATACAAAGCATATTATATAATACAACTACTATATACAGACATCCACAGCATTGTAATTTTTTTAGTTGTCCCATTCAGGTCAAAAGATTTCATCACTGTGGAGGCTTTCTTACTCATAGAATAAAATCTTTCCTGTCAAGGCAGATAACTCTGCTGGGCAGGAGAGACTTGTGCTTGTGAAACAAAGTCAGATTCAGGGCCTCCACCATGGTGATATTTGGAGTTGAGTCTGAGACTTTAGGAAACTGTTCTGACACTTCTTGACACCCTTCTTCTCCTTTTCTCTCTCCTGATCTATTTCGATCCCTTTCTTTTTCCTTTTCACATTCTCTCGCACTTTCACATCTTTCTCTTTCTCATTCATATTATTTCTCTCCATCTCTTCCCTTCTTTATCTTTTTTCTAGTTTGTGCATTTTGATATTGGACAAGAACATTTAGTTCACTGGACTATTCCCTCATTAATCCTTCTAGGGCTCTCTTTACGATCTGATCTCTCCTCTTGGTTACCTCATCTGACAAATCCTCTGCTTTTGTACCTCTATTGACACCTTTCTTTTTGGCCTTCCATTCATCCAGCGGGGCTTTGGTCTTTGCATCTATTTTTAAAAGCAGTTTTTTGTCTCCTTCTTGAAGTTCATGCAATAACTTTAATGCATGTTCAATAGATTCTGATTCTTTATACTCAAAAAATCCAAATGCCTGCAACTTTCCAAGAGCTCCTTGAACTCTCTACCAGGCTACATTAAAACCAAGCCACGTTTTGCACATAATTGTCTGATTAACATATCAGAAGATTTTTCAGATATGTTGCCTACAAAAACTGTTGTTTTTGTCACTTTTATGCCTACTCTGAGTAGCCTGGCCCTTCCTGGCTCCAATATGCTTTCCAACCAGAGGCACAGAGATTGATATGAACACCTGTTTGCCCTCTGTTAGGTAACGATTTACGGTGTACGGTATGGGGACAGTGATGACATTCCTTAATTCACTTTTAGTTGGCTTTACTACAGGGGATGCAGAATGGTGGATGGATCTCCAGTCAAATTGTAGTTGTCTCAGCCAATCACCTCCCCACAGTGCTGGTCCTCCTGTTTATACCACATACATGCTCAATGTGGCTTGTTGGTTGTTATATCTGGCAGTTCCGGATGTCATTCCCAAATGAGTTATCTTTTCTCCAATATTAGTTTTTACCTGAATATCTGCAGGTTTAGTCTGGTATCTTAGAAATGCCATTTGCCATTTCCACTTTGTGGAAAAACCAAAACAGCAGAGCCAGTGTTCAATTCCATTTCCATTTTGAATAATTTGCAATTCACTTCTGGCATAAGCCATATGGCTTGAGTATCGTTAAATTTCACACAGGTAATCTCAAGGCTACACAATCCTGTGTCACTCTCATCATTATCAGATTTTTCATCAACAGCGCAAATTAGTGCTCTTTTTGAAACTGCAACTTGACTTCTTAGCATTTTTTCTGCCCTGTGCAGGTCCATTTGTTTTTGTGTGCCCAACACGCTCTCTGTATGTGTCCTACTTTGCTGCATTTTTGCAAGTTTCACTGAATGCCTACTGTGCTAGTCCATGC
Source organism: Hypanus sabinus (assembly GCF_030144855.1). Lineage (NCBI taxonomy): Eukaryota > Metazoa > Chordata > Chondrichthyes > Myliobatiformes > Dasyatidae > Hypanus > Hypanus sabinus. The sequence goes on along the minus strand of NC_082711.1, from coordinate 75,813,966 downwards.
CCTCACTTCAGGAGGTCTGATTACCTGGCTGTATTAGATGCTCCCTGAGTACAAGCTGAGACAGAAGACTGCCACACCAGTAGTGAGGACCAAGAAGGTATGGACATGGGAAGCACAGGAGTGCCTACAGGACTGCTTTGAATCGGTGGACTGGACTGTATTCAAGGATTCATCTTCATCTTCGAAACTGGATGAATATGCTACCTTTGTTACTCACTTCATTAAAATCTGTGTGGATGAGTGGGTGCCCACAAAGACTTACTGTACATTCCTAAACAAAAAGCCATGGATGTACCAGGAGGTATGAAGTCTGCTGAAGGCTAGATCTGTGCCATTCAAATATGGTGACCTAGGCCTTTATCAGAAAACCAGGTATGATTTGCGAAGGGCTATTTCAAGGGTGACCAGACAATTTCAAACAAGGTTGGAGCAAACATCGGACGCACAGCAACTCTGGCAGGGTTTGCATCCTACAAAGTGAAACCCAACAGCATGAATGGCAGCCATGCTTCACTACCAGATGAACTCAATGCCTTCTATAAAAACACAAAATGCTGGCAGAACTCAACAGGCTAAACAGCATCTATGGGAGGAGGTAGTGACATCGCTTTGGGCTGAAACCCTTCATCAGGAGAATTTATTTATTTATTTCCAGCATCTGCAGATTAACTCGTGTTGCCAATGCCTTCTATGCATGCTTTGAAAGGGAGAACACAACTACAGCTGTGAAGATCCCTGCTGCACCTGATGACCCTGTGATCTCTGTCTCAGAGGCCGATGTTAGGCTGTCTTTAAAGAGAGTGAACCCTTGCAAGGTGTAGGATCCCTTTGGAGTACCTGCTAAGGCTCTGAAAACCTGTGTCAACCAACTAGCAGGAGTATTCAAGGATATCTTCAACCTCTCACTGTTACAGGTGGAAGATCCCACTTGCTTCAAAAAGGCAACAATTATACCAGTACCTAAGCAGGATAATGTGAGCTGCCTTAATGATTATCACCCGGTAGCACACACATCGACAGTGATGAAATACTTTGAGAGGCTGATCATGTCTAGACTGAACTCTTGTCTCAACAAGGACCTGGACCCATTGCAATTTGTCTATTGCCACAATAGGTCAATGGCAGATGTAATCTCAATGGCTCTCCACATGGCTTTAGACCACCTGGACAACACAAACACCGATGGTAGGATGCTGTTCATCAACTATAGCTCAGCATTTAACACCATCAAACCTACAATCCTGACTGAGAAGTTGAAGAACCTGGGCCTCTGTACCTCCCTCTGCAATTGGATCCTCAACCTCCTAACCGGAAGACCACAATCTGTTGCGATTGGTGATAACATTTGAATCTTCCTTGCTGACAATCGATGCTGGCACACCTCAGGGTGTGTACTTAGCCCACTGCTCTACTCTATATACACATGACTGTGTGGCTAGGCACAGCTCAAATGCCATCTATAAATCTGCTGATGATACAAATATTGTTGATAGAATCTCAGGTGGTGATGAGGGTGTACAGGAGTGAAATATGCCAACTTATGGAATGGTGCCACAGCAACAACCTGGCACTTAGTGTCAGTAACAGGAAAAAGCTGACTGTGGACTTCAGGAAGGACAAGATGAAAGAACACATACCAATCCTCATAGAAGGATCAGAAGTGGAGAGAATGAGCAGCTTCAAGTTCCTGGATGTCATGATCTCTGAGGATCTAACCTGGTCCCAACATATTGATGTAGTTATAAAGAAAGCAAGACAGTGGCTAAACTTCATTAGGAGTTGGAAGAGATTTGGCATGTCAATAAATACACTCAAAAACTTCTATAGTTGTACTGTGGAGAGTATTCTGACAGGCTGTATCACTGTCTGGTATGGAGGAGCTACTGCACAGGACTGAAAGAAACTGCACAGGGTTGTATATCTAGTCAGCTCCATCTTGGGTACTAGCCTACAAAGTACCCAGGACATCTTCAAGAAGCGGTGTCTCAGAAAGGCAGCATCCATTATTAAGGACCTCCAGCACACAGGGCATGCTCTTTTCTCTTTGTTACTCCCAGGTAGGGGATACAGAAGCCTGAAGGCATACACTCAGTGATTCAGGAACAGCTTCTTCCCCTCTGCCATCTGATTTCTAAATGGACATTGAAGCTTTGGACACTACCTCACTTTTTTAATATGCAGTGTTTCTGCTTTTTTTTGCACATTTTTAATCTATTCAATATACATATACTGTAATTGATTTACTTATTTATTTATTGTTGATATTATTTTATTTTATTTATTATTTTTTTCTCTCTTCTATATTATGTATTGCATTGAACCGTTGCTGCTAAGTTAACAAATTTCATGTCACATGCCGGTGATAATAAACCTGATTCTGTTAAATCTGCATTTGGTGTATGTGGGCCCCTACCACAATGGCAACACAATTTGTTTGACCAGGCTAGCATCTGCTTCGATGCAAAAAAATTTGTTTGGGCTCGCTTTCATTTCTGACTGCAACTCAATTTATATCTCTGTCTGTGGTTTCCATTGAAATAGTATTTTCCAATGCTCTTTTCAATGTGAGCTGTACTTCAGTTAGGAGCCATCTTTAAATGTTTTCTTTTGAGATTTTACAAATAAATGACCTCTCAGTTTATCATGAGGATCATTACTGAACAGACAATATCAGATAATGTCTTCAATTCACCCACGTACACTGAATTGAACTTCCCTTCCTTTTGATTCCCACTTAGAGCCAAAGCCATTGCGTTCAACAATGGCTTTGGCTCTAAGTGTCCAGCATCACTTTTACAATATCAGGAAGCTCATTTCTGCTGGTCTGGTTATAGCAGTGAAACTCCAAACCAAACTGTATGCCTTTAAATGCAATACTCATAGCAACATTTTGTGTGTTGCTGCAAAATTGGCACTTGCTTCTTGTTGAATACTTCATTTACTTTAAACCACTGTTACAATAGCCAGGAAAACATGTGCTAATTACCCAATGTATAAACCTAAATTGTCTATCTTTCCAATGTAGCCAGTCATTTCTGATCTCTTTATTTCAAATTATTTCTATCACCCAGTACTCATTCTTTATAAACCCAGTTTAATGCTTTAAAAAAATCTTGATTGTACCTTCCCTTCCAAGGAAGACATACTTTTAGTAACTTTTCCATCTCTCAGTTTTTTTTTAATTTTGAAAATTTTGCTGCACTTTAACAGGTTGCTAGTCATCTCATGTTCATTTTAAAAACACCTCATCTTCAATGTTATATCTTGTAACTGCAAAACATTAAATTAACTGAAAGGAAGATATGGGAATCTGCAATGTGGGTGTAACTTTGAATTTACTTTCAGTGTGGTGTACATATATCACATGGTAGTGTGAGGATTTATGCATGTATTTTACATATAACCTATTGAACCTAAATGAACAAGAATGCTTAATTAAAAAGAATATATACAAGATTACTTAAACATTATTGAAGTATTAAATACACAGCAAAAGGGACCTTTCCGAACTTTTCAGCAGTTACATTTATCACAATTTATTAAACAAATAGCAAAAGACCAATAAAAAGAAGCTAGGTTAATGTAGAGTGGCCATTGAGTGGGTGGGCCAGTATTAGAGTGAAGGATTTGAGACTTTGGCTCAAAAAGGCGAAGGCTAAGTTAAGTCTCTAGTAAGTTTCTTTAATTATCTATTAGTGCACAGCTAGTGCATTGAGAATGGGTCCAGCGTCAATGCTGTCTTTGTCATGATACATGTGGGAATTCTTGGAAACATCCATTCTTCCAGATAACTACAGAGTGAGCAAGAGGTAGATAAGATCTACAGCAAGGTAGTCATCCCAACGTTGAAGGTAGTATGTAGTGGGATCATTTTTAAAAATTATTTCTCAAGTGCCTTCAATACCATACAAATTTCATTGTTGGGGGAGAAGCTCTGTTGAATGCAGTTTGGCACTTCCCTTGTATCCTGGATAATGGACTACCTGAGTGGCAGACCACAGTATGTGCGGCTTCAGAGCTGTGTGTCAGACATGGCTATAAGCAAAACTGGGGCCCCACAGGGTACAGTATTGGCTGCTTTCCTGTTACCCTGTGTACCTCGGGCTTTAGATACCACACTGAGTCATGTCATCTGCAGAAATTCTCTGATGACTCAGCAATAGTTGGATGTATAAAGGGAGGATGGATACAGACCCTGGTGGAGGACTTTGTCAAATGGTGCAAGCTGTATCAGCTGCAGCTGAACATCAGTAAGACGAAGGAGATGGTGATGGACTTTAGGAAGACTAAGCATGCTCTGCTCCCTGTTACTATTGATGGTGAGGATGTGGATGTGGTGAGGACCTACAAGTACCAGGATGACAGACTTGAGTGGAGCACCAACACAGAGCCTGTGTACCAGAAGGGCCAGAGTTGCCTCTATTTCTTAAGGAGACTGCGGTCCTTTGGAGTATGCAAGCCTCTCCTTCACATGCTCTACCAGTCTGTTGTTGCCATTATAATCTTCTATGCGGTGGTGCACTGGGGCAAAGGCATCAACATGGGTGATGCCAACAGACTCAATAAACCGATTAGAAAGGCTGGATCTGTTATAGGAGTCAACTGGACACACTAGAGGTTGTGGTGGAACAAAGGACTCTATAGAAAATCCTGGTAATTCTGGACAATGTTTCTCACCCTTTGCATGCCACCTTGGCTGATCAGAGGAGCACTTTTAGTAATAGACTAAGATAACTGTGCTATTCCAAAAAGCATTATGTGAGGTCATTCTTAACCTTGGCCATTAGGGTTTATAATCATTCAACCTAGAGCAGGAGAAGTGATGACTCCATCCTGTCAGACTGGTTGAGGTAACTTAATTTTTTATTCTTTCTTACTTCTCTTTTAATATTTGTATATCGGCGCACTTGTAATGCTACTGTGACACTGTAATTTCCTCTGGGATCAATAAAATATCTATCTCTCTATCTATCTAGCTGGGTGATTGTCAGGAGAGGGAAAGAATATAGGCATACATAGAACATTGAACAATACAGCACATTACAGGCCCTTTGGCCCACAATGTTGTGCCAATCCTTAAACCCTGCCTCCCATATAACCCCCCACCTTAAATTCCTCCATATACCTGTCTAGTAGTCTCTTAAATTTCACTAGTGTATCTGCCTCCACCACTGACTCATGCAGTGCATTCCATGCACCAACCACCCTCTGAGTAAAAAAACCTTCCTCTAATATCCCCCTTGAACTTTCCTCCCCTTACCTTAAAAGCATGTCCTCTTGTATTGAGCAGTGGTGCCCTGGGGAAGAGGCACTGGCTGTCCACTCTGTCTATTCCTCTTAATTTCTTGTATACCACTATCATGTCTCCTCTCATCCTCCTTCTCTCCAAAGAGTAAAGCCCTAGCTCTCTTAACCTCTGATCATAATGCAAACTCTCTAAACCAGGCAGCATCCTGGTAAAACTCCTCTGTACCCTCTCCAATGCTTCCACATCCTTCCTATGGAGAGGTGACCAGAACAGGACACAGTACTCCAAGTGTGGCCTAACCAGAGATTTATAGAGCTGCAGCTGCGACTCTTAAACTCTATCCCTTGACTTATGAAAGCTAACACTCCGTAAGCTTTCTTAATTACCCTATCTACCTGTGAGGCAACTTCCAGAGATCTGTGGACATGTACCCCCAGATCCCTCTGCTCCTCCACACTTCCAAGTATCCTGCCATTTACTTTGTACTCTGCCTTGGAGTTTGTCCTTCCAAAGTGTACCACCTCATACTTCTCCGGGTTGAACTCCATCTGCCACTTCTCAGCCCACTTCTGCCTCCTATCAATGTCTCTCTGCAATCTTCGACAATCCTCTACACTATCCACAACACCACTAACCTTTGTGTCGTCTACAAACTTACCAACCCACCCTTCTACCGCCACATCCAGGTCGTTAATAAAAATCATGAAAAGTAGATGTCCCAGAACCGATCCTTGTGGGACACCACTAGTCACAACTCTCCAATCAGAATGTACTCCCTCCACCACAACCCTCTGCTTTCTGCAGTAAAGTCAATTCTGAATCCACCTGGCCAAACTTCCCTGGAACCCATGCCTTCTGCCTTTCTGAATAAGCCTACTGTGCGGTACCTTGTCAATGCAGAGTACCCTTCAATAACAAGTATACCACTTTGAATACTGTTGATGGGGAGCAACCTACCATGGGAAAGCCATATCATTCAAGTCTCTGGCTCTGTGGTTCAGAAGGGAAGTGGGGGAGAGAGGAATGCAGTTGTGATAGGAGATTCAATGGTTAGGAAGTGGAACAGAGGTTCTTTGGATGTGAGAGAGACACCCGGGTGGTATGTTTCCTCCTCGGTGATATGGTCGGGAACAGCATTCTAAAGAGGAAGGGTGAGCAGCCTGAAGTTGTCGTACATATTGATGCCAATGGCATAGGAAGTAAAGGTCGCAGAGATAAGATCCAGAATACAGGGAGCTGGGTAGAAAGCTGAAAAGCACAATTTCAATGATAGTAATCTCTAGATTGCCATGCGCCAGTGAGGGTAAGAATAGTCTGATTGCCAGATAAATGTGTGACTGTGGAATTGATGCATGGGGCAGGGTTTCAGATTTCTGGATCTGGTATGATCTGCACAAAAATGTCAGGTTACATGTGAAATTCAAGGGGAACCAAAATTCTTGCAAGCGTTTGCTCAAGCTGTTGAAGAGGGCTTAAACTAGTTTGGCAGGAAGTGAGAAGCTAATTGATAGGTCAGAGAATGGAGCAGTTGGTATAGAAGTAGATGCAGTGTGTAGAGTCCACGAGGAAGGATAAGTAGTTGTCCTTCAAGAGTATGATTAAGGAAAATCCCAAGATGGGACGAACAGGAGGATGACCCGAGTGATGGGAGGACCAGTCAGGGATAGTACAAGAAACATTCCAGGATGTTGCCCACATGAGAGGGTATGTCTTATGAAGGTAGATTAAGTGAGCAATTGAAGGAGGATAAGAGGTGACTTGATAGTGGTGTGAAGTATGATAAGAGGTTTACTTACAGTACATAGCTAGATATTTCCCCCAGGGTAAATATTGCTAAAACAGGTGGACATAACATTAAGGTGATTTGAGGAATGTATAGAGGTATACTTTCAGAGGTTTGTGATATCACTTGGTGCAATTTGATGGTGGTCTATGTCGGAATCTTCCATTCCACCAATGATCTGGATTCAATATAGAAAAAGTTTTCATTGTTGTGGTAAACTATGTATACCTGTCTGGACACACCCCTCTGCTGACTGCTCCTGTGGCTCCTCCCACAGACCCCTGTATAAAGGCGATTGGAGGCACTGCTCTTCTCTCAGTCTCCAAGATGTCGTGGTCCCTTTCGCTGCTAATAAAAGCCTATCGTTCACTTCCAGTCTCCGAGAGTTATTGATGGTGCATCAATTGTCTAATCAGGAAGGGGAGCGCAGATACACATTCTAGAATGCACCATGCAGTATGACATCTAATAAGACAAGGTGCTGCAGCAATAGTGCATTCATAGGACAACTCTATGTAGTCATAGGGTTCCTTAATCAGAATCTTCAGCCAAAAATCATGCAGTACATAATCTTACTAAATTTACTTCTGTTAGCAGTGTGCATCCTATGTTTATTCATACATTGTTCTTTCCTTTTTAATCCTGCATGTCCTTTCTGAAAGACCTATACAAAACTTTAATAACATGGCACTCATGAATGGGAATCTTTTAATCGCTTGTAACATCAGAGAGATGCTGGTATTTCCTCGTGATAAAATATAAGTGCAAATAATGTATTGAACAATGGGCAGAGTAATCCTTCTTGCTCTCAGTTGTGTTCTCATACCTTCACTTTCTTTCCCTTTGGAGGGCAGTGCAACATTTTGTAGGCAGCTCTACTCAGTGGCCACTTCATTAAGTACACCTGTACAGCTGCTCATTTTTGCAAATATACAATCAGCTGAACATATGGCAGCAACTCAATGTATAAAAGCATGTGGACATGGTCAACAGATTCAGTTGTTGTTCAGAGCAAACATCAGAATGGAGAATAAATGTGACTTAACTGACTTTGACTGTGGAATGATCGTTGATGCCAGATGGGGTAGTTTGAGTACGTCGGAAACAGCAAACTCCTGGGATTTTCATGCACAACTGTCTCTTGAGTTTACAGAGAATGGTGCGAGATGCCAAAAAAAAAGCCAGTGAATGACAGTTTTGTGGGTGCCAATGTCTTCTTAATAAGAGAGGTCAGAGGAGAATAGCTTGATTGGTTCAAGCTAACAGGAAGGCAACAGTAACTCTATGTGCGTTCCAACATTGGTGTGCAGAACAGCATCTCTTAATGGACAACATACTAAAACTTGATGTGGATGGGCTTCAGCAGCAGAGGACCATAAACATACTCTTCATTAAGTACAAGAGGTACTGTACCCGAGTGTATAGCAGATATGCACTTCAGTTTTTGTTTTTAAGCAAGTTTTTGGAAACAATAAATACTGAACTAGTTACGTTCCTAACAATCTTTTAGATATAATTTCAGAATCAAATTCTTTTGGTGCAATAGTGTTGAGCTATTGACTGAATTTAAGGATAACAACAAGAAAAAAAACGATTCATATTCTAAGACTGTTTGCTAAACAGTCTGTGTAGTCTTGTCATAACTAAAGCACACTCTTCTAGAAACCTCCTCATTCCAAATCTTCCTTGCTTCCATTTATATGTGGAATATGTGTCAGCCTTCACCTATAGAGGCATTGTGTTCTGAAAATACCGCAGGTCTGTCCCATTAATAAACTACTCAATAATGAAGGAGCTGTACCTGTTGTGCATCATGTTGCAGACTACTTCAGCAACCCAGGGAAGAAGTCATCAGAAGCTGAGCGTGGAGCACTATCCAATGGACAATGTGATTGTCTTGGATGTTTTCATTCTTGTTTTAAGACCCAATTCAAAGTTTAAATTACATTATTTTTGAAGTATGTATATGATATACGACCTTGAGATTTGTCTCTTTATAGGCAGCTACAAAACAAAGAAACCCAATTGAACCCATTAATAAAAAGAGCATCAAACACCGGATGTGCAGAAAAAAAACAACTTATGCAAACAATAAAAGTAAGCAAATAGCATACAGAACTGAAGTTCATAGAAGTGAGTCCGACTGCGACAAAGCCCATCATCACTGCAGCCAATTCAGGGACCTATTAGAGACTCAATTCAGTGCAGAGATGGGTAAATGCCCTGGACTGGTGAACTGAACTGGCCTGCCCTCTCCTCTGGTCCCAATATCCTGACCTTTTTAATCTGCCTGGCACTTAAATCAACTAAACATCCAGTTGTTTCTCACTTTTGGACCTGGGCCTTGTTGCTATGATATGTTTTTGGTCCTGGGCCCCAGCTCCATGATTTGGCCTGTACCTGAACTTTCCAATTCAGCCTGGTGCTCCAGGTTCTTCCTCACCATGCCTTGGTTCTGCTACAATGAATCACCTCCTTTCGACAGTTGGGGAGCCGCATGGCCTCAGCTGCGTCACAGACCAGGCCTCATTCTTGCCTTGGGGATATCGGTTGCAGCCACTGAGTTAGGGGATGCTGGAGCTGGCTGTGTGTTGATGGATTCCACATTGAGTTGGAGACTGGCTCCTCTCATCGGTGCTGCCCTCCAGCATTCGATCAGTGGGAGAGATGCTGGATCGCTTTCATCTGCAGCAGCACTGACAAGTACGAGGAACTGCTGCAATTGTTCTTGCAGAAACGTGGCTTCAGGACAACATCCCGTGCATCATCAATCCACAGGTCATGACAATCAGGGCACTGGGATATAGTTTTTTTTGTAACTTCGTGTTTTCTCCTATTTATATTTATATGTGTGACTGTTGGTTCTATGTTTTGCACCTTAGCCCCAGAGGAACACTGTTTTGTTTGGTTGTATTCATGTGTTTGGTTGAATGATGCTTAAACTCGAATCTGAACTTGAATCATTGAAAAAATGCAGAACTGCACCATCTCTCTGATCCCATTGGTGGAGACTTGTCCTCCTTGTCTTCTGCATGTTATCTGAGTCATAGGCTTTGTTTGGTCTTGAGCATGGTCTCTTAGGAGGTTCAGATATGTACAGGAGACATTATAATCTCAGCAGGATTTCCAAAAGCTCTGTGACTAATTATTGCATTTGCCGGTACTGAGTGACCTCTCAAAGGAAAGTCGAAGAAGCTTAGCCATCCACAAAACCATTATAACTGCATTATCTCCACGACACTACAATGTATTTTCATTGCCCCTACTACAGCGTGATGTTTGTCTAACCTCTATCAGCCACACTAATAGTCCCTCTCACACAAGGGTTGATTGATAGTTCCCCTAATTACTCCTCTCATGACCTCTGTCTCTCATTAAAGGACCAAGGCTCTTTCCTAACATACTTCTCATATCTTGCCATTTTTGAAAAGTGGCGAAGTGATTACACCTCTGTTGCTGTAAGGTGCCTGTTGATCCTTCCGTCTACTGTTCTTGAGAGTGGTCTTGCTCTTTAAGATCTTCAGTTTCTTCCTGTTGTCTTTTGATATACTATGAACACTGCACAGGCTCATAGTTTGAATGCCCATTCTTTTTCTGATCAATTCTTTCCTCAATAAAATTTACTACCCCTTTGAAGAGGGCAAGTCTCCTTTGGTGAGGTACTCTACCAATAATATCCATACTATTGCTGTGCAAGTCTTGCTTGATACATCTTTATTTGCATCCAAAATACTTCAATCTGATATCTCACAATTTTTTTTTAAACAGACCTTGAATGTCAAAATTATTAGTCAGCAAGATTCTGTCTCACACTCCTCTGTTATCCACCTCTGAGTGTTGATTTGATCAAGTAGCCACCCCCAGTTTAATACAGTATTGGCTGCTTCATCTTTTCCTTCTGGGTTGCCTACCATTGATTTGCACTAGACATGATATACGGCGGCAAATAGTTCACATAAGAAGTTGAAAGTTTATTAAATTTTAAACTGAGTGTTTAACAATGGGCAACTTTTGGTAAACAGTTCACAGCCCTTAGTTTCTGGAACCCTTCAGATACAGGGAATGCTGTCTTCACTTTTTTCTTCCTTGGGATGATCCATGACACTATGCAAATTTTCCTTTTGAGTGCTTTGCTCTATCCTTTAAACCACAGACAAGGTTCTCTCAGTCAATGTCCCTATGTGTTTTACACTGAGTCCACAATGCCATTGTTTTTAGTGGTCAGAGGTGTCCCAGCCACTGAAAACACACCATGACCCTTTAACTCCACCCATCTTAGCAACCAGCAGTAGCTCAGCCATTCTTTACCAGGAATGTTGTCAGACTTCTTAATACCTGCTGCCATCCAGCACACATACATGTCCTGCTGCCCCACCACCCCAGTCTCCACTCCCAAACTCACAGCCATGGTCTCATCCTGCACTGAGCACTTTCCATCTCTTATTGCTGCTATTTCACATATTCATATGATTGCTTATTATGAAAGCACCTCATACTTTATGTCAACGTATTTATGTCCCCTGAAGGACTTGTGCTAATTTATTATTTTGTAACTGCATGTGCTGGATTGTAACTATATATGCTGTGTGAGACTGTATGTACTGTGTTTCTCACTATGGCCCCAGAGGAACAATGTTTCATTTAGCTGTATACATGTGTATAGTTGAATGACAATATACTTGAAACTTGAATCACTCTTGACCACTGGTGCTGTCTCAATAGACAATAGACAGTAGGTGCAGGAGTAGGCCATTCAGCCCTTCTAGCCAGCACCACCATTCACTGTGATCATGGCTGATCATACACAATCAGTACCCCGTTCCTGCCCTCTCCCCATATCCCTTGACCCCGCTATCTATAAGAGCTCTATCTAACTCTCTCTGGAATGCATCCAGAGACTTGGTCTCCACTGCCTTCTGGGGCAGAGCATTGCACATATCCACCACTCTTTGGTTAAAAAACATTTTTCCGCATCTCTGTTCTAAATGGCCTACCCCTTATTCTTAAACTGTGGCCTCTAGTTCTGGACTCACCCATGAGCAGGAACATGCTTCCTGCCTCCAGTGTGTCCAATCCCTTAATAATCTTATATGTTTCAATCAGATCCCCTCTCATCCTTCTAAATTCCAGTGTATACAAGCCCAGTCGCTCCAATTTTTCAACATATGACAGTCCCGCCATTCCCAGAATTAACCTTGTGAACCTACGCTGCACTCCCTCAATAGCAAGAATGTCCTTCCTCAAAGTTGGAGACCAAAACTGCACACAATACTCCAGGTGGGGTCTCACCAGGGCCCTGTACAGCTGCAGAAGGACCTCTTTATTCCTATACTCAATTCCTCTTGTTATAAAGGCCAGCATGCCATTAGCTTTCTTCACTGCCTGCTGTACCTGCATGCTTGCTTTCATTGACTGATGTACAAGAACACCTAGATCTTGTTGCACTTCCCCTTTTCCTAACTTGACTCCATTTAGATAGTAATCTGCCTTCCTGTTCTTGCCACCAAAGTGGATAACCTCACATTTATCCACATTAAACTGTATCTTCCATATATTTGGCCGCTCACCCAACCTGTCCAAGTCACCCTGCATTCTCATAACATCCTCCTGACATTTCACACTGCCACCCAGCTTTGTGTCATCAGCAAATTTGCTAATGTTACTTTTAATCCCTTCATCTAAATCATTAATATATATTGTAAACAAATGTGGTCCCAGCACCGAACCTTGCGGTACCCCACTGGTCACAGCCTGCCATTCCGAAAGGGACCCGTTAATGACTACTCTTTGTTTCCTGTCAGCCAGCCAATTTTCAATCCATGTCAGTACTCTGCCCCCAGTACCATGTGCCCTAATTTTGCCCACTAATCTCCTATGTGGGACTTTATCAAAAGCTTTCTGGAAGTCCAGGTACACTACATCCACTGTCTCTCCCTTGTCCATTTTTATAGTTACATCATCAAAAAACTCCAGAAGATTAGTCAAGCATTAGTCAAGATGAGTCTCCCTGGAGTTTGTAAGCTCTCCATGAAATCGCTTGGGTTTACCTTTAACTCCATCACAGAAATCATTCACAACCAGTATTAATCCATTCTTCATTCAAGTATCCAACTTCATGAATAATTGTTCACTTCCTCTTGTTCCCACTGATGTAAAGATCCAACAGGTTTGGTCTAGCTCACCTTTGTTCACAATCTTTCAAAGTAATAGAATGCACTAACCTTTTACAGAGAAAGAACAGACTTCAGCAAAGAGAGATTTACATCTTGTTTTAGTTCTGCAACATCAACTCATGTAATCACAAAACCAAAGATCATTCATGCAGTTAGTACCAGCACATGCCTAGTTTACATGTTAGTTTACATTGCGTTCATTTACTTGGCCAAGTGTCTCCTTATACAAGGCAATTAAAATTTTACACCAACTTACAAATTAAAAAATAAGATGTTTGTACAACATTGTAAGTATTAGGGGTATTTAAAATCCCTGTCATTACAAACCTACAGTATTACTTCTGTGTTTCTTATGTTAATAAATCTAAGATAAAATTGGCTAATTCCTTAGAAGATATATATATGTAGCAATTTTTATACATGATTAATGTGGAACATTCCTAGAACGGTTGCCTATAATTTTACGTGATTTTTACGTGAAACCAGTGCTCCTTATTGCTACATTCATTAGAAGAGGGCCCAGCATCTCACCCCTTTCTCCTCATTTGGATTCACCTATCACCCACCAGCTCTTGTTCCTCCCCCTTCCTCCACCCTTTTATTCTACCTTCTGCTCTCTTTCTTTCTGAAAGACCCTGAAGAAGGGCCTCAACCCTAGACATCAACTGTCCATTTCCCTTCAAAGTTGCTGCCTGACTGACTGTGTTCCTCCAGCAGTTTATGTGTTGCTCCAGATTTTCACACTTACTAAATTATTTCCTCCATTTACAACGTGCAAGTCATGGCATGACACAGTATTCTCCTCTTCCAAAAATGCCTGATCATCCCTGGCATTGAACTCCCGAGAGAATTATTTTATCCTCCTTGGGGATGCTTGACAGATTCACATTTAGTCAAGCCTAGAAGACTTTTTATCCATACTCATACGAGTCCAGACTTGATGCATAATCACTCAGGAGAGCTGCCAACTGGATCATCAGGAGACAGTCACTGATCCCCTCCGGAAGTTCAGAGAGTTGACTGACAACACCATGGGTCCTGGGCTTTTCATCTACCATCCCTTTCCAGAAGAAAGTGTAACCACCCTTTTCCTCCTTCAGTTGTCCTTCATCTGTCAGATGGGTTTCAGAAAGAACAGCTAAGCCAATCGAGCATCTCCTCAGTTCTCTGGTGTGTACATTCCAGGCTCCGAAGGTATGTTTCTTTGTTTCTGTCCACATATGTGATCCCTCTGAATGCAGTAATGCAGTCAGGATGCAGCCACTACACAGGGCTTGGCAGATTGGGGTCAGGATCCAGTGGTTTGGAGTGCAAGACAACTCAGGCCCTTCAGTTGCTGCAAGGAAGGTACTGGCAACATCAACTCAGATGGAGTACTAATTCTCACCATATGTGCTGAGCAGAATGTTATCATTATGAACACTCTTCTGCTAGAAAAAAAGCAAATTCAAGGCATTGCCAGTCTCCCCAATCTAAACAGTGGCATCTCATTGACTATGCCATTGTCTGAGCTCAGGATATATGTGATGTGAATATCAAAAGGGCTATGAACGACTGCTGGGCAAATCACTACCTGATCCATCCACCATGTCCATCAGACTTACAAAAAGAGAAGAGTTCACAAGAAGTAGACCAGGCCAAGACTAAAACTTGAGAACCTGTTTGATGCTGCTACCCAACAGAACCTTTGGGCCTTGTCTAGAGAAAAAAACTCCTCCAGGAATATCCAGAAGATATTGATGAACACTGGGGTCTGCTTAAATCCAGTCATTTATCCAGCCCTCCATAAAAGTTGGTAATACCTCCCTTGAAAACTTAGACCACTTTCTCTACTGTCTCTCCTCAAAAGCAGACATTGACTCATAGGTCAATCACTGCTTGAGCAGTGCAAGTGGTGTCTATGCAAGATTAAGGAAAAGAGTCTTTGAAGACTGTGATGTACAGGTACAAACAGATCTTCTGGTCGATAGAACAGTCATCCTTTCTACTTTACTGTATGGAACCGAAAAAATGGACCACCAACCATAGACACTTGAAAGCCCTGGAACAATATCACCAAAGAACCTTACAAAAGACTTTGAGGATCAGCTACTGGAAGGACAGATGCACAAACACCATTGTATTGGAGGAGACCAACATGGACAGCATCTTTACCATGATAAAGCTGTTGTATCATTGCAACCACATATCAATTAAACAAAAGCATGTGTGCAGGAGATGGCTTTAACTGGTTTGTTCACATTGCAGTGAGGGGGGTGGAGGAACCATGTGCAGACAACAGATCAACACGCATGCATAGACAACAGTCTACATGTAGTGCTAAGGGGAGTCTTTGCTCTAAAAGAAATGGATCCATACATTACCAAAGCAACACCAACTCTGATGGACAGGGCATGTCATCTGGATGCCTCATTCACGTTGCGTCAAACAAATAGTTTTCTCCTACTTGAAGAAAGGTCAGTAAGCCCCTGGTAGCAAAGATAACATCAGAAATCAGCCTGAAGATATTCAACATTACATGTAAAAACTGGGAAGATATTGCACTTCATAGACACACCGAGAGGAAATCCGTTCAACATGAGATTGACCTCTGCTATGCCACAGAGAACCAGTGACAGCTGTGAAAGGAGAGAATGAACAACGAAAACACCAGTTACAGCCATCACTTACCCTTGCCCATACTGCACTAGAATATGGGGATTCTCCACAACCCCTTAGGAGAACATCTTACTTGATGCATGTGATTACACTTCAATATTCACCAGTAAAGCTCTACGAAAACCTATGATACTTGGCGTGATCCTAGATAATGCTTATTGCCATTTCAGCCAATACATCTAATGCTCACTTCTTCCATCACAAGTACATTAGGACTGTAGCGTGTACTGTCTACAAAATTGTAATGAAGCCTGGGCAACTTGCTTCAGTCTAAGTCAAAACCTTTGTAACATAGAAGGTGGAAGTCAATAGTATCATCGTACCACTTATAGACTCGCCTTCATATCAACCCATTTCCCAAACCTGGAGAACTGTATTTACCACCTCTTCAATATCCTGGGTCAAAATCCTGGAAATCCTTATGCAAGAACGTTACAAGACAACTTTCATCATGCAGATCACAGTGGTATTTGACTACCATTCTTTCAAGCAAAATTATGCTTGGATATTAAATATTAACCATATATTAATGTCACATTTCATAGCTGATAAACATATGAAAGTAAAATTTCACAGATATAGATCATGAATTGTAAAAGCACTTTAGTTTAGGACACAATTTTGAGGGACATTTCCCAGCAATTACTAGTGTAGACTATTAAGACTGAACTGGGAATTACCAAGAAACTAAGGCTGAAAAGAACAGTTGTTAAAAAAAGACAGATCTGGAAAAATGAACCAAAGTAGTAATACTTTCTTTAAGAATATACAGAGAATACAACCTTTCACTGACCATAAAAAGAAAAATCTGCATGCTTGTATGAAGGGCAACCATCAAAATATCCTTTTTTTCTCTTCTGCAAAAAAGAAATGGCTTGCTACTTCCAAAAGTTGCTGTTTTTATTTCATGCTCCAGAATTTTCAGTTACTTTTTGTTCCAAGCTGTCATATAAGTATTTTTTGGCCTGGGCAAAACTGCAATCAGTGCTACAAAAATGTCGTTGGACAGTGCACAGCCTCCCTGTTGAATATTTTGTTTCTTAAATCAGTAAATTCTCAGGCATAGTTTTTGCCTATGTTTCATATCAATTGATGAATAGCAAACACTCTTCATTAAACTAAACTATTTTAGTAGATGTTGAGCTGCAAAAGCATTCACTAATTGAGAATGGCTTAATATGAGCTTGTCAACAATACTGGTGAGACAAATGCTAAACGTAATTTTTGATATATATATATATATATATATATATATATAAATAAAATAATGCATGCCATTTTCTTTCCTCCTGAAGTACAGAAGTGTTCTTCTTGAAGTAACTATCACAAAATCATACCTATATATTTTTTTGATTTTGCCAGACAACACTCACACTCTCTCTCTCCCTCCAGTATTATAATGGAACTACATATCCAAAAAAAAACTCCACAGCTGAAGCATATCAGAGTAGAAATGTCAAAAATACAAACATACTAAAAACACTGATCCTAATCTTTACTTGGCTGAGATTTCTATACCTGAATTGAGAAGAATTCAGGCCAAATATCTCAGAGTTTTAACGACATGGTCTGAATCTTTAATGTTTAAGATAGAAACCCTATCTGAGTAACCAGTCCAATTGAAGGCCCTAGCAGAAAGACTGTCCTTAAGTAACAGAAAGAGGTCACAAGAGGAAGTCTATCAAAGCTTCCAGGCAGATCTGGACCATTAAGGAAAATGGCTGAAAATGGGCAGATGGAATTTAATGCAGACACATGTGAGGTGTTGAACTTTGGGATGACAAACCAGGGTATGATTTACACAGTGAATCGTAAGACATTGAGAAGAGCAGAAGAACAAAGGGATCTGGAAATACAGATCCATAATTCCTAGAGGTGGCATCACATTGGCCTTCATAAATCGGGTACAGAGCACAGCATTTAGGTTATTGTATTAAAGATGTACAAGACATTATTGAGGTCAAATTTGGAGTATTGTGTACAATTATGATTAAATACTGTACCTACAGGAAAGATAACAATAAGATTGAAAGAGTGCAAAAGAAATTCACAAGTACGTTGCTAAGACTTGAGGATCTGAGTTACAGGAATAGTTGGAATAGGGTAGTGTAGGTTAGGACTTTAAAGTGCAGGAGAATGAGGGACATTTTAATATAGGTATACAAAATTAGGAGAAGTATAGATAGGGTGAATGCATGCAGAATTACTTCCCTCAGGTTGGGTGAGACTAGATCTACAAGTCATTAAATTAGGGTGAAAGGTGAAAATATAGGTGGAATCTGTTGGGGAGCTACTTAACCCTAAGGGCAGTGTGAGAATGAAATGAACTGCTAGAAGAAGTGTCAGATGCAGGTTCAGTTGTTACATTTAAGTTTATGTAGGTACATGGATGAAAGAGGTATGGATGCCAGGTAGATGAGACTAAGCAGAAAACCGGGCCTGCATGGACTAGATAGACCAAAGGGCCTATTTGTTTGTTGTAGTTCTCTATGACTCTAAGTAGAGTTGGGTATGTATCTAGCTTGGTTGGCAGGCTTAGAGTATGGCCTTAGGGAAGGAACAGTCAGATGTGGGGCATATGAGTTATCTAGAGGGTGATGGTTACAAGGACCGATTGTGTTGAATCTTGGGTTGTCTTGGTGTTTGCAGAGTTGGAGGTGATCTTGACAGATTCATATTATTCATTGTGAAACCAATTATGGAATATTGCAAATATTTCCATAAAACTCAAGTGTGCCAATACTACGGTGGGATGTAGAAGAATCCAGTCATGCATATTCATCATTCCCAGGAAGGGAAACAAGTGAATTGATGGAGTTGAGGATGCAGATGGGAATGGGATCTGCTCTTCCTGGATTACCTGGTGTGCCCATGGAAATACTTTCATACTTCACCCCAGATGGCCTCTTGCTAACTTCGTATTTTTAACAATTGCAGTCTTTTGATCCGTGGAGGAAAAGCTCTATTTCCGCTAACAGATTCCTCAGACATTGTGACTTTTGTTTTCATAGCAGCTTTTGTATTCCATGAAATGTAATCCAGGTTTTGGAAGAAACAGAAATGTCAAGCAAACAATAAAATGAGAGCAACACGCACAAAATGCCGGAGGAACTCAACAGATCAGACAGCATTTATGGAAAGAAATAAACAGTCAAAGTTTCAGGCTGAGACCCTTCATTAGGATCCCAAACTACATCCCACCACAGTATCATAAAAAGCCTATGATTTG
The DNA here is from genome assembly GCF_030144855.1 of Hypanus sabinus. Classification (NCBI taxonomy): domain Eukaryota; kingdom Metazoa; phylum Chordata; class Chondrichthyes; order Myliobatiformes; family Dasyatidae; genus Hypanus; species Hypanus sabinus. The sequence goes on along the minus strand of NC_082711.1, from coordinate 75,794,875 downwards.
CAGAGCTCACAGGCTCTTCTGCATTATTAGACATGGTTCCTGGACAGTACTTTACCTTCCTGGTGCCAGGATTAGGGATGCTATTGAGTGGCTACAGAACATCATGGAGTGGGGGAGGGGATGGGTGGAAAGCTAATTGTTGATAATTACAATGCAAACAGATAGAAAAAAAAGAGGTCTTGCAGGCCAATTATCAGGACAAAGAAAATAGATTAAGGAGCAGGAATTTAAATGTAGCATTCTTTGGAGTACAACATGAGGAAATCTGCAGATGCTGGAAATTCAAGCAACACACAGAAAATGCTGGTGGAACACAGCAGGCTATGCAGCATCTATAGAAGGAAGCACTGTCGACGTTTCAGGTCAAGACCCTTCGTCAGGACTAACTGAAAGGAAAGATAGTAAGAGATTTCAAAGTAGGAGGAAACACAAAATGATAGGAGAAGACTGGAGGGGGTAGGTTGAAGCTGAGAGCTGGACAGGTGATTGACAAAAGGGATACAGAGCTGCAGGAGGGAAAGGATCATGGGACGAGAGGAATTCTTTGGAGTACTCCTGGTTTCACATGACACGATGATAGAAATGGAGGGCACCGCGGATAAAAAGCATAGATGGAGAAATGGGGCAGGAAAAAGATTGTAGATTCCTGGCATAATGACAACAGCTTTTGATAAATTCTTAGCAGGCGGCTGAGAGGCAGGTTCTATATTACCGGCAAGCAGTCGTAGGGTAGCACAGGATGAAAACAGGCCCTTCGGACAGCTCATGCATGTCGACCTTGCAGTCCAACAGAGGTAGAAGATCAAAGTTGTAAACATTTCAGATAGATGAGATTCTAGCAGCTGAGGATCTCAATTACCCTAACAGTAGCAAGCATCCAGTCTATGTAGATGGTGGAGAGGGTACAGAATTCATGAAGTGCATTTATAACTCTTTTAGTCAGTCAGTGGCAAATTCAACATGACTGGATGTAATTCAGAGCCCATGGAAGGAGTATCATTGAGAGCATATTAGTGTGGTAGTGACAACAATCCAGTTAACTTAGCATAGTTATAATATATAAAATAACACATGTAAAATCGGAGGAAAGGATCTAGATTGAAATCTGGTCAATTTTAACTGGTGGGGAAATTATTTGGCAAAAGTTCATTAAATGGATACTTGAAGGTGTATAAGTATCGGTGCAATGGGAGCCACTTAAGAAGGAGATTCAAGAGGTTCAAGATAAACATGTTCCAAATTCTGTAACGCAGTTGTTCAACTAGTACAGCCACTGTCTCACAGCTTCTGTAACCTCCATTCAATCACGGCCACCAGTGCTGTCCAGGTGAAATTCTCCCTGGGTTCCTTTCAACCACTCTTGCTTCTTTTGAAAGCCCAGAGACGTGCCGGTTTGTTAGTTCTTTGCCAATTGTAACTTGGCCCTAGTGTTGTAGTTAAGTGGTAGAATTTGGGTAAAGTTGATGGAAGTACAGGGAGAATGTAAAATAAGATTAATGTAAAATGGTGCTTACATGCTGTATGATAAAGTCTCTTTGATTCCAGTTGAAAAAGATCAACTTTCCAAATCAAGAATCCCCTCAGTGTAAAGGTACAAAAGGTAAAGGGAGAAAGGAAAAGCTATGTTAGAAACTGAAAGCTTATGTAAAGTATGTCTGCAATTAACAGTGAACATAGGAAGGCAAAGAGCAGACATGAAAATATTTTGCCAAGTAAGATCAAAGAAAAGCCATTTTTTCCTGTTTGTTATGTACATTAACCTTAAGAGAAATAACAACGAAAAAAATAGGACCTGTTAGGAATAAAACCATGAACCTGTGTTTGGAGGTAGAGGATATAAAGATTCTTAATGGATATTTTGTTATTGCCATAGCAGAAATGGTAATGGTGTTGATCTCAACATAATAGTTGAAAGCAAATGAGTGTGAAATATTACATGATATAAATGTAGCAAAGGACAACATACTAAGAGACATTACCTTTGAAAACTGATAAATTGACAGGTATATATAAGAACACAGGAGCCAGAAGCAGGAGTGACCCTCAGGCCCATTTTCTTGCTTCAATGTTCATTGTTGATTTTATACCTCAACACAACTTACCTATGCTAGCCCAATGACAGAGCCTCACACTTATCTTGCCAAGAGAATTTCAATGTTTCACTAGCCTCTGGATGATGAAACTTCTTCTTGACTCAACTCTGAATGGCCAACTCTTCATTTGCAGTAATAATCACTCCAGCGAGGGGGAACATCACCTCAAAATCTATTCTGTCTAATTCAATAGGAATTTTGTATGCTTCAGTGACATCATCCTTGACTTTTCTCAACCCATGAAAATATGTGCCTGATCATCTTATCTCCTCAGAATCAAATATCACAACCTATGCATTCATCTGATGAACCTCAGTTTCACTTCTATTGCATTTGTATCCTTCTTTCATTAGGGAGACTCAATATTCTGGGTGCAGTCATATCAAAACTCTATGAAAGTAGGTAACTTTATGCTTGTACATATTGTAAATTTTTTCAGTAAAGACCAACAAATGGTTTACTTCCCTAATTAACTGATATATTTGCAAATGAACTTTCAGCGATTCACACTAATCCCTCTGAACACCTGTGCATTTCAATCTCACCATTAAAAATTATTTTGTTTTTAATATTTATTTTTACCAGATCACCCAAACATTTACAGATTATATTCTATTTGCTATGTGCTTACATATTTTTTATATCTATTCATACTTTGAGATCTGGCATTACCAGCAAACCCAGCATTATCCATCCCGCAACTGCCCTTGAGAAGTGAGCTGCCTTCTTGACCAACTGCTGTTCATGTATCCTATTTATATCCCCCCGAACACTCTGCACCTTTTCACAGCCCACACTAGGTAAAACCTATTCCTGGATTAAATATAAACAAAGCTGTTAAATCAAGCATGGGATGAATTTACAAAGGTTTTTACTGCAGATTTTTTCCAATCCTCTCAATGACAGGAATGACAACAGCAAATTTGAGGACTGTAAAAATGATCTCAATGTTCCAAAGAAAAATTGGAAGGGATAAACCAAGTTAGTCTATGATGATTAGTGAAGTTGGCTGGTGGGCAGATTGCTGCAGTCAATTTCTTGGAAAGGCTAGACTAAACAACAACGACAGCATGTATTTCTTAAGGAAAGGTCATCTCTGGCTTTTATTCTTTGAGGAGACAGCATGGAGGATCAATGGGGGCTCTATAATTGATGTAGTCTATGTAGATTTTAGTGAGTCTTTTGATGGTCACACTTGACAGACTGTTGAAAAAAGTCAAAGCCCGTGGAATACAAGGGAGAATGGAACCTTAGATCTAAAATTGTCTCAGTGGCAGGAAACAGAAGTTATTGAGTGACAAGTATTTTCAAAATTGCAGTGCTGTAACCAGAGGGACTCCACAAGCTTCAGAACTTGATCTTTTTCTTTTGTTGCATATATTGATGGTAATATTTAAACATAGGGGAAAATAGAGAACTCTGCTAATGGGGCAAAAATTGTCCATATGGTTGACAGTGATAAGAAAACCATAAACACAAGAGATTCTTCAGATGGTGGAAATCCAAAGCAAACACACAAGATACTGGAGGAATTCAGCAGGTCAGGCAGCATCTATAAGGAGGAATAAACTGTCACCATTTCAGGTCATCAGAACTGGAATGAAAGGAGGAAGAAGGGGAAGGTGTACAAGCTAGCAGGTGATAGGTGAAGGCAAGTGAGGGGGAAGGTGGGTAAGTGGAGGAGGGAGGAAATAAAGTAAGAAACTGGAAGTTGATGGGTGGAAGAGCTGAAGGGCTGAAGAGAAAAGAATCTGACAGGAGAGGAGAGAGGACCATGGGAGGATGGGAAGGAGGAGGGGGCAACAGAGGGAGTTGATGGGCAGGAGAGTGCCTTGCTTCAATCGAAGCAAGAGGCTGAGAGTGGAAGAACCAGAGGTCATGGGTTAAGGGTGAAGGGGGAAAAGTTTAAAGGGAATATTAGGGGGGCTTCTTCATGCAGAGAGTGGTGGGAGTGTGGAATGAGCTGCCAGCTGAAGTGGTGAATGTGGGCTCACTTTTGACATTTAAGAAAAACTTGGACAGATATATGGGTGAGAGGGGTTTGGAGGGATATGGCCCAGGTGCAGGTCAGTGTGACTAGGCAGAAGAATGGTTCGGCACAGCCAAGGAGAGCCAGAAGGCCTGTTTCTGTGCTGTAATGTTCTATGGTTCTATGGGGAGGAGAAGAGAAGGGGCACAAGGGGAGTTAGAATGATAAATGGAAAAATAAAGAGGTAGAGGGGAAGAAATTACCAACTGTTAAGGAAATTGATGCTCATGCTTTTAAGTTGCAGGCTACCAAGACAGAATATGAGATGTTGTTCCTCCAACCTGAGAGTGGCTACATACAAGGCCATAAACTGACATTGGAGAAAGTCCAGAGGAAGTTTACGAGAGAGATCCCAGGAATGAAAAGGTTGATATATGAGAAGAATTTGATGGCTCTGGGCCTGTACTCACTGGAACTTAGAAGAATGGGGGGAGGGGGCAGGTATGGGAGATTGATGTCATTGTAACTTATCGAACATTGAAAGATCTGGATGAGTGGATGTGGAAAGGATGTTTCCTATAGAGGGGAGTCTAGGACCAGAGGGCACAGTCTCAGAATGAAGGATGTTCATTTACAACAGAAATGAGAAAAAAATTTGTTTGGATAGAGGGTGCTGGAATCCATTACCACAGATGGCTGTGCAGGCCAAGTCACTGGGTATACTTAAGGCAGAGATTGATAGGTTCTTGTTTGCAGGGAGAAGGTAGGCAAAAGGGGTTGACAGGGTATTAAATCAGCCAAAATGAAATGGTGGAGCAGACAATAGACTGAAAGGCCTAATTCTAGGTCTAAGTCTTATTTCGGGAGATGAACCCGACAGAAGTGTTGCCCCACCTGGAAGGACTGTTTGGGGCCCTGAAATGGTGGTGAAGGAGAAGGTATAGGAGTAGTTGTGTACCGCTTGCAGGGATAAGTGCCTGGAGGGTATTTCCATTCCCCATTCCTGTTCTCATTTCTCTCCTTCTCTTTTCTTCACCTGCACAACACCTCCCTCTGATAACGCTACTCCTTCCATTTATTCCACAGTTCTTTGTTCTCTCCTATCAAAATCCTTCTTCAACTCTTTACCTCTTCCACCTATTTTATGTCCCCTCTCCCCCACTCACTCATCTTCCATCTCACCTGGTTTCACTTACGACCTGACAGCTTGCATTACTCTGCCTCTCACTATATTTTATTCTGCCTTCTCTCCTCCTTTTATTGGAGTATTGGAGTATAAAAGTATAAATTTACCAAAACTATGAAGTCAGTTTTGAAACTAGCTACAGAAAGAGCTTGCTATTTGCTATGCATGCACCCAATTTAGTAGGAGACTGAAATCTTAAGAATGTAGAAGACAATGGTGTGTTAATGAGGGGTAGCTAAGAGATGTAGATTAGAACATGATTAAATCAATTGGTAGAAACAATGGTGTTGGGATGTACGTGTAGTACGTGTAATACGCAACTATAGATCGATTACATATGCTATTACAACTGGACAAATACTATAAAAAAATGCTGTGTCCGGAGATCGGTGGGCAATCAGCGACTAGCTCAATGATTGTCTCAGCTTTGACTTGCAAATTAAAGTTTAACCCTTCTTGAAGAATCTTCTGCGTCTCTTGGTCATTTGCGAGGCACAAAAAACCACAACACTTTCCAGTCCTAATGTAGCATCTTGTCCCAATACATTCACTGTTTATTCCTTTTCACAGATGCTGTCTGACCAGCCAAGTTCCTCCAGCATCTTGAGTGGTAAGGAAAGGTTTGGACTGTAGGAAGATACTCGCAAATAGTATAATCAGGTGCTCTCTGTATGAAGATTGCATAATCCCCCGTGACTATTAGAGCTTTTATCCACTACTCCTGGTCCTCTTACATCCCAAGAGAATGTTTCTAGGTTAACTAATTACTGTAAATTGTTCATTAGAGTAGGTCAGCTGAAAATATTCTAAGAACAGATTTCTTGAACATGCTATACCAGTACAACATTAATGTATGAGCCTCAAAGAACAGCGAAACTCTTTGCTGATCTAAATAAGAGGACATGCAGTATGGCCACCGGGCTCTGTGCCAATGCTGCCTCCTCAGAAAAAAAGACCAGTTTTAGTCAGATGGTTTTGTTCTGCGTTGACAACTGTGGGAGGTTGCACACTTTCTCAAACTCTGTTAGTTAATGAAATGAGTGACAATGGTAACACTCTGAAAATGCTAATGTCAGATGATTGGAGACAGCAAAATATTTATCCGTTACTGTGGATGGAAACTTTTAACTGACATTAGATAATGGTATCCAGTTTAAAGCCGTGAAAAATATAACAGTCCCAAAATAAACTCTGAATGTTCAACACGTTTTATGGCATTTGACCCTGAAAATGTTAAGAAAGGACACATTACCCTAGGAGAATAGTCAATGTAATTTAAAATTATTATGAAGTTTGATTTTATTTTAATAAAATTGATGGTATTACTTCATTCTTATTGTATTGAAGTGACATAAATAATAATTGGTAAAACACATTTCAATGACTTAGAACTTTAAGTTAAAAGATGAAAATCTCAAAACTAAATTGCCACAGTAGTTTCATGATTTGTTAATACAATAGTGATTTATTAGAATTCATCTAATTAGTGTAAATAATATTGTATTGATAGGTTCATTAAGGATTTTTAATCCAGGGGTATTAATGGGGATGAACTCCCACTACCTATTAAATGCTCCCAATGGAGTGCATCTCAAATAGCCTCTGACAGCCAAGTCTGGCTCCAGGGCTTCATGTGTGGTTCAGCTACTAAGCCAGTGGGACCATTTCTTCTGATGTGAGCAGCAGCAAAGGCAGGTCACTGGTGCCTTAAAACCAGTCGCTTCAGGCAGATGGGGCTCATCAGCCGTGGTTGGCAGCTCATCTAACAGAAGGAGACTCTGATTTCAAACCTCAGCTGCCTTGCGGATATATCCACTCATAGAAGTCTTCGGAAGTAAACTCCGAAGAAAAATCCAGAGGTTGAGTCCCTAAGGCAGCCCTATGTTGAGTTCAACGCTGACTGGCAAATCCTGCAATGCCGCTGGTGCCAAACTCTATCAGTCTCTGCCATTCCTTTTGATTACTCAGTTGTGTGGAGAGGGAGAACCTGTTACATAAGCAACAGCATGTTCTGAATCGTACTGCACTGGCTTGTAGACAAGTGGGACACAGCATCCATGGAGGCTGGTATCCCGCCATGATGCCAGGGATAGGGTTCCTCTTGTCCACCAGCCTCTGTATCCAGCACATAATTCACTGAAACTTAAGTCACCTCAAGCTGGATCCCACCACCAAACACACCTTTCCCTCCCCCACAGGGATCACTCCCTACGCGTCTCCCTTATCCATTCGTCCCACCCCACTGATCTCCCTCCTGGCACTCACCCTTGCAAGCAGAACAAGTGGTACATTTGCCCCTTCACCTTCTCTCTCACAACTATTCAGGGCCCCAAACAGCCCTTCCAGGTGAGGCAACACTTCAGCTGTAAGTCTGTTGGGGTCATATACTGTGTCCAGTGCTCCCGGTGTGGCCTCTTGTACAATCAATGAGACCCAACATTGATTGGGACACAGCTTCACCGAGATCTATGCTCCGTCCATCAGAAAAAGAGGGATCTCCCAACGGCCACCCATTTTAATTCCAGTTCCTATTCCCATTATGATACGTCCATTCATGGCCTCCTCCACTGTCAGAATAAAGCCACATTTACCCAACATCTTATATTCCATTTGGGTAGCTTCTAACCTGATGGCATAAACATTGATTTCTCAAACATCCGCCACCCCCTTCATCATTTCCCATCCCCTTGTCCCTCTCTTATGTTACCTCCTTTCCCGCCCATCACCTCCCTCTGGTGCTCCTTCCTACAAACCCCCTTTTCTCTTTCTTCCATAGCTTTATGTCTTTCACCACTCAACTTCCTAGCTCTTTGCTTTATTACCCCCACCCTTCCAAGATTCACCTATTGCCTGCTGTTTCTGTCTCCACTTCCCTCACCTTTCAAATCTACTCCTCGTTTTTTTTTCACCAGTGCTGCTGAAGGGTTTCGGCCCATAACGTCAACTGTACTTTTTCCCCATCGATGCTGCCTGGCCTGCTGAGTTCCACCAGCATTTTGTGTGTGTTGCTTGGATTTCCAGCATCTGCAGATTTTCTCTTGTTTGTGAACTTACTTCCTTGCCCACTTTCTTCCTTTTCTTTTCATCTCTTTCCCTTTTATTTACATTTTCTTTTTGTCTTTCTCTTTCTTTGTAACCTAGTTTTTTAATTAGATAATTACAGTACCTCATTCTGAAACGTAATTCCTCTGCAATTTTTGTTGAAGCTTGAATTATTAATTTGATTGAAGCCTTCATTCTGGCCTGAAGTGTGCAGCCCAGCTGACCCTAATTAGCATTTCCCTTTTGATTATTTTACTATTTTTCTCTAATTAAAACACAAATCTGAAGTATTATTAAGGGGCAAGGCAGTGAAGCCCCATGAGCTGAAAAAGTCATTGACAAGTAGACATGTGCCAGGAATAAGAGGAAAGGGGTTGAATGAAACAGTTGAAGACTATGCTTGCTTATCTTTTGGAACAGAATCTTAACACATCCCAAAGCCAAAGTAGCACTCCCGTCACAGGAAATGAGCAAGATTAAAATTCAGCTTTCATGAGTCAGGGTGTATAGTCACAGATGCTAACAAACGTGTGAGTACAGCATAGTAACAGCGAAAGACGTGCTGAATTTAAAGTGAAAATAATGTGACAAGGGCTTCAGTCGGGAAAGTTGACAAATTTGATAGTGCTAATGAAAGCTTGAAATCATATATTGAGGGGGTGGAACTGTATTATAATGCAAAGAACATGGAGAAGTGTAGGAAACCCCCTACACTGCTTAGCTTAATAAGTGCAAGGATGCACAGTCTCTTCCACAACCTAATAACCCCTGAAAAGCCAGCAGCAAAACCTTTGATGAAATTGTTACAATTTTACAAGATTACTTGAGCCCTAGACTGGTGGTAATAGCTGAGGGATTCAGATTTCAAAAGGAGCCAGTCACAAGATGAAAGCCTTTCTGAATACATTGCAGAAGTTCACAAACTTCCCCAGTAATGTGACTTTACAGATGAACCTTCTGATGCATTAAGGGGCAGGCTTGGACGTGGCATACGTAGTGTCAGAAACACACTGAGTCTCAGCAATTTGCAGAACGGTAAACTTTATTTTTCGAGTCTGCAGAGTCGGACCCAACCAGCTCCTGCTAGATTGAGTGCCGAATTACACTTTGCACAGTTTTTTTATACCCTACTTGTTTACAACTTTGTGAGTTGCACCCATGTGAGGTGCAGACATTCTTCCTTAATCTCATTACAAAATTACAAATGTGACTACCCTTTGGCCCACTTATCAGCCTCAGCGCATTAACACCGTTATTGTTCAACCGTTAAGCATGTCTTCCCGTTACCTGTATCGCTTCTTTAATCAGCAAGCTATTGTTTCATCCTGATTTTGCAAATTGGTTTATACGTTGCCCTGCAAGTTGCTTTGCACGTACGTCAAAGTATTCGAACGAGACTACTGTCCGATAGACACCTAACCTTAGAATGGGCATTGACCATTGCAATATCATTAGAGACTGCAGAAAAGGATGCAGCAGAACCAGAGAAAAGGTTAGAATGTGAAATGCTCCAAATGTTCTTGAATGTTGCAAAAAGCCAAATATATTATTAATGTGGGAAATCCTGTCATGATGAAAATAACTGTTGATTGAAAGATGTGTGCAGAAAGTGTCACACAGAAGGTCACCTAGAGAGTGTGTGCAAGGCGGACAAAAAGCATAACCAAAGAGAAAAACCACACCGATTGAAGAGTGTGACACACAACACTAAGAAAATGCATAAAGTGACCGAATATGAAACAGACAATATGAAACAGATTCATATGAATATGAAACAGATTCTGAAGGTGCTGAGCTGTCTGCCTAAAATTGCATAGTATTACTGAAGCAGATCACAAAATCATCTGGATCACAATAGATGTGTCTGGTGTAAATCTGAAAATGGAGCTGGATACAGTGTAGGCTTTGTCCATAATTCCAGAGGCTGACTACAACAGACTGTTTTCTAAGATACTATTAGAGAAGACTTCAGTGATGCTAAAGACCTACACTGATGAAAAAGTGTCTCCCAAAGGCAAACCGAAGGTAAATGTGATGTATGGAGGCCAAACACAGCAGTGAGTGCTTTATGTATTGAAAAGTGGAGGGCCAGCACTTTACAGACATGAATGGCTGAGAAAAATCCAACTAGACTGGCACTTAGTCAAAGCTCTCAGTATGGCATCAACAGGCAACCGCAGTCTAAATGATAGCACTAACCAAAGGCTGTCACAGCTGCATAATGCTAATGAGAAGGTGTCTGAGAAAGGAATAGATAAACAGATCGAAGACTTGGTCAATATCTGTTTGAGATGCTAGAAAGTTCAAAATGCACCCCACAGGCACCATTACCTCCATGGGAGTGGCCATCACCATGGCAAAGAGCTTGTATTGACTTTGCTGGGCCATTCATGGACTCTATGTTTCTGATTGCTGTGGATGATCATTTGAATTGGCCGGAGGTTATACCAATGAATTCAACCACCTCAGCAAAGACTGTTTCTGCTTCGAGGACTACTTTAAGAAACACTTACTAGAAGAAATTGTGACAATGGACCACAACTAACTTCAGAAAAACTCTGACTGTTTATGAAGAAAAGTGGCATCAACATTGCAAGCCAGCTTCTCACTACCCAGCAATGAATGGGTTAGCTGAAAGGTTTAGCCAGACCTTCAATAAATCCATTAAAGCGATGGACCAGCTGGACATTTCTCTACAGTACAACTTCCTTTTTGTGTATTGGAACTCCGTTCATGCAATGCAAATCAAACACTTGCAATGCTGTTCATAAACAGGAATCTGTGATCTCGCATAGACCTCTGGATGGAAGCGCAGAATAAACAGCTCAGCCAGTTGCCAAGTGAAGCAGCAAGGAGCTTCGAGATTGGACAGGTAGTCCAAGTGTGTGACTACCAAGAAGACAAGTGGATTCTCGGTAGGACCACTGATGTACAGAGTGGATGTTGGAGATCAGACATGGAGACGTCATGTGGACCAGATACTGAATGCTCAACAGAAGAATACACCTGAGTCGACTGTATCCAACAGGATGGACACATTACAGTCAGCTGACCTAACTCTCAGTGATGATCATGTCACTGACAGCAACATGACACCAAAAACCAAGAACGCTGTCTTAGGCAAGACACCAACCAAACCTCATGTCATTCCACAGGTCCAGAAGCACTATCCTGAAAGAAGCAGAACACCACCCAAAAGATTGAAACTTTAGAACTGTGAAGTTAGTTATGGACTGTTATTGTGAAAGCATGTTTATTTGGAATATGGGTTGTGAAAGGGAAATTTTATGTTACATTTATCTAAAGGGGAGGAAGTGTAATGTATGGATTTATTTCTTTTAGAACAATGACCCACCCCGTATTGATCTGCTGTCTGCTCATGTGCTGAGGCCTATGCATGTGCATTGTTCTCTCTCTCTCTCTCTCTCTCTCTCTCTCTCTCTCTCACTGCACTGTTACCACACTAGTTAAAGCCATCTCCTGCATGCGTGCTGTTATTTAATATACATGTAATTGTGCACAGACACAACAATACTATGCTCAAAAGAATTTGGATAATTGAATGCGTCACTCTTGAGCTGTCTGTCGAGAGCAAGTAAAGTGCAGACTGTGAACCGAGTGAGTAACAAGGAGCAAGCAGCTGTGGGGTGTACCAATGGAATGCGGTGCTGTGCTGTGAAATGGATATCTTAAAACTGCATGGTGCTCAGGGGACATCCAGTGGGGAGTGGGAATGCATGAGAGGGGATTCCCATGTTTATATTTGTCATGCCGAGACACTGGACGAATGAACCATTGACAAAAAATTAGCTTGTACAGTAACGCATAGGGCTACGCCATTTGGGAATCAATCACCATCATACCACAAAAGTACCACAGTGTAGTGACACTGGGGGTATAGGGTCAGTATCAGAAGATATGGATGAAATGGGTTATTCTAGTACCAGGCTACAAACATGTGCAGGTTGTCTTTAACCTGACTGCTTTATGACTCCTAGTTTTTGCAGTCTTTATGAGCCACCTTGTCCAACATTGACTCTACAGGCACATTACTCATAATGAGTTTAGGACTGAAAAGCAGAGAGGGAAAAGGAGCCCGATAGAGTTGAGGAGCGGAGGTCTCCACAGTCAATACTTTAGATATGGTGGAAATAATAATGCAAATTATTTCCTTCTGGTGGAAGCTGAAGGGGAGTATAAAAAAAATCAGAATTGGAATCAGGTTTATTATCATCGGCACATGATGTGAAATTTGTTCACTTAGCAGGAGCAGTTCAATGCAATACATAATCTAGCAGAAAAAAATACTCATAATAAATAAAATAAAAATAATAATAATAAGTAACAAGTAAATCAATTACATATATTGAACAGATTTAAAAGAATCCGCAAAAACAGAAATAATGTGTATTGAAAAAGTGAGGTAGTCTCCAAAGATTCAATGTCCATTTAGAAATCGGATGGCAGAGGGAAAGAAACTGTCCCTGAATCGCTGAATGTGTGCCTTCAGGCTTCTGTACCTCCTACCTGATGGTAACAGTGAGAAAAGGGCATGTCCTGGGTGCTGGAGGTCCTTAATAATGAACACTGCATTTCTGAGACACCACTCCCCAAAGATATCCTGGGTGCTTTGTAGGCTAGTACCCAAGATGGAGCTGACCAGATTTACAATCCTCTGCAGCTTCTTTCGGTCCTGTGTAGTAGCCTCTCCATACTAGACAGTGATGCAGCCTGTCAGAATGCTTTCCACGGCACAACCATAAAAGTTAGTTCTACTACTCTACTGGCTTGACCCAAGTCACCATAAAATTCTGGTGACTTGCAACAAGCCAGTAGAATAGGGAAGCAAGGGGCAGAAGTGGCGTTGGAAACTATGTAGTTATTGCAGCCATGACAGGATATAATGCATGAGATTATTAATAGAATGAACAATGACACCCAATCCCATGATAAAACTACAGTTGGTACAATACTGGCTTTTGTCTGTAGTTGGGTCAGACACTCGGCAGTTAGAAGATAACAGAAGGGTCCTGACGAAGGGTCTTGGCCCGAAACGTCGACAGCGCTTCTTCCTACAGATGCTGCCTGCTGCGTTTCACCAGCATTTTGTGTGTGTTGCTTGAATTTGCAGCATCTGCAGAATTCCTCGTGTTAACAGAGTCCAAGACCGGATATCCAGCTGAATGAATTGGTGGGTGAAGGTGCTTCAGCACACCACATTTGAGATCTCTCTCTGAACAATCATGTCCTGGGAAGCTTCAAAAGTAAGAGGAGTCTATTGAATTTTGCAGCAGTCCTCCCCATTCCTTGACATGGTGACATTCATAAGAGAGTACTGTCTTAAAATATCATAAGGGAACTTGGACCTCTCTAAACAACCTGCCAACCTATGCAATCGAGTTACACAACTCCAAAAGATGGGGGTGGGGTGTCGTGAACTTGATGCAAAGTCACCAAAGGGGGAGTCATTGGGCATGTCCAAAGGAGGCCATATGAAGCAGCCCGACTGAATGTGGTTTTGCTACGCTTGTCCATACTGCTAATTAATAATGAAACCTTCCCGAGGTATACTTTGGTGAACAAATTTACTACATCATAACATCAGCAAGGGCATCTTATGAGAGGTGGCTGCAATGCAGTCTAACTGGCTATAATGTGGCTATCAGTGATATCTCAAGCAAATTAATGCTTGCAGGGCAGAACTTGCCTGAGCCAGCTGCAGAAGGAACACTGTAGCTTCAGCTCAAGATTTATGGTAGTGACAGAGACAAAGCATTGCACAAGTACGTAGCCACAGATCTACTACCCATTCCACACTTTTACTGCTGATTGGGAAAAGATCATCCGAGAGGATGAGCAATTTATTAAGAAATGGGACGTACTGTCAAAAAGGATAACAGATCATGAGGATGAAGCCAAGATAACTCTAGAGAGCCCCTCCTTTCAGGAGACTCTTTGGAATTGGGGTTTGAATGTACAAATCCACCCCTAGATTTAACTTATCTCTGATTTTATCATTGCTTTTATAGCTGATTGTTTTCATGACTGTTACTATTTTTTCTGTATGCACGACAATGCAGGAGAAGTGTTGGCATTAGGGGGAATTATCATTGTCAGCCAAAAAGGGTACTGTTAGGGATTTCATCTTCAGGCCCTATTGCTCCAGAGCTGATATGCTATTAATTTGTTAAGCGGGGTGCCGTGTATAATCCCAGTCTGATGAAAAATGGATGTGGGAGCACAGAACATGGAGGAACATCTGGAAATCTCCAGGAAGCTCTTCTTCGTTGCTGCTGCTGTGAGGTCCGGATCTCTGCTGAGAAGAACAGGCCCCCAGTCCTCGGGGTGGCATTGCTGGTGGCCACTGCTGGGGGCGTCTTAATACGCTCGGCAAAGGATGGTGCTCGGAGAAGTTGTGCCGGAGGGGATGGTTGGAGGTTCGACGGACTCAGAGTCCGCTGCGGTCAGGTCATTTTCATTGTGTGCTGCGTCTGCAAGGCTGAGTCGGGCAGCACCGTGGAAGTCCTTTCTGCTGCCTGTGTGGGATGACGAATCTATCGGGACCCTGAGGACTTGTGGAAACTGTGTGGTGGTTTCTTTTCAACTTATAGCCTTTTAACATCTTTAGTCTGTTTTTTTTTAATCAAATTATGCTATTGTTTGCACTGTTGTAACTATATGTTGTAACTATGTGGTTTTGTGCAGGTCTTGTAGCTTTAGTTTTTGGTCTTGTTTTGTCTGGTGGTTTTGGAGCTCCTTTCCGGGGGAACGCGCTGGACGGTAGCGCGATATTAATACGCAGCAGCCTCTCCGACTCTGGATTGGGGATTGCCAAATGTTATGTGGATTTTCTGGTGTAGTCTATTTTGTCATGTGCTTCGTTGATATCATTCTGGAGGAACACTGTCTCATTTTTTAACAGCATTGCATTTGTGGTTTTTAAATGACAATAAACTGAATCTGAATCTGAATTTTATGCCAGGGGCCTAAAGAGGGAGGACTGGTGCAGCGGAAGGTATAGTGAGGGCTAGTAACGGTTAAAAAGGAATGTGGATTGTGCTAATGTGGTAACAGGGAACAGCAGACAAAGCCTAGAACTAGACCATGTGATGAGTCCAAGGTTCAGGAACTTCATCAATTATAGCATGCACCCATTTTTGTAGTAGAAGATTGGATTTGTCATTAGACCTGTAGACAATCCTTTTACCCTATCATCAGGACCCAGTCCATTACTTAATTACGTCTTTCTGTAGCCAAAATTCTGTTATCAAAATGTAGTTTTATTGGTAATCTCATTAACTGAAAATGTAAAAGCTCTATCAAATTCCTGCTCAGGTAGATCAGCTCTGTCTGGTGCCCTGGTGCATACCAGTTTTTAATAAATTGCCGCTTATTTAGAACAACAATTCTGTGTGATCTTTCAGTTTGCTCCAACACTTTTATAAACATGGGCTACTAGAAGGACAAATAACTCTTCAAAATAATATTCTTTGTATACACCTCAAACCTACATTTGTGTATTCAGTAATCAATTATATAAGCCATTAAAATTTTTGGAAAATAGTTAGTTTTCATATAAAACTGAGCTATTTGGGATATAATAAGTGTTGATTTTCTGGTTCCACTGCCAAGATTAAGCACATCAAAGCATAAGTTTCTGCTTAGGCCTGTAACCTAACGCTGACCATTAAATGCTTTGCAATCATGCTTCTTAAGGTACGATTGGAAATTTTGCTGGGATTTCCCTGCATGTCCACTGAAACTTCAATGGAGAATTTAGTAAAAACTGGGAAGATTGAGTAAATGGCAAAAAATTTATTTTGTGGAAACTCCACAGCTTTTCCACTGAAATTACAGTGGACACGTGGGAGAATCCAAGGGGAAATTCATCTTAAATTGTCCTTTGATGTCTGTAATTTCAACAGATCTGTGATCAACTAGTGTGTTTTTGTGATTTTATTATTCATGTCTGAACTTTAAACGATGTGCTGGAGGTTAGACTAACATAGATTGTCGGAGTTAGGAGATCTAAGGTCTGCCAGTTATGTAATTATGCAGATTCTTGCATTCTTTGTCTGCTCTGAGGATAACAGAGTGAAGTTATAGTGGGACAACCCTTCCAGGAATTCTTCTTGCAGACTGAATATTTCTTGTAATATGCCAAATTCAAGTGACCTGGAAAATAACACAGAAGAAAGAAGCCCTGCCAAAACTCCACTCCACCCATTGGAAATACAGTACACCCACCAGCATTTCAATGAAATGGCCCTCTGATTTCCCTTCACCATCACATAAAAGTGTTGGAGTAGCATGTAAAAGACTTATACAGAGAGAAAGAGAGAGCAAGAGTGCCTAAAACTTTTGCACAGTTGTGTGTTTGTGAACATGGAGGGGAGAGCAAGTTTGTTCATCTGGAGGGAGCAAAGCTTGTTGGGTATGTCAAGGGAGGAGCACTGCAGGAGGAATACCCAGATAAGTGCGAAGTGGTTCATTTTGGTAGGACAAATATGATGGCAGAATATAGTATTAATAGCAAGACTCCTGTTAGTGTGCAGGATCAGAGGGATCTTGGGGTCCATGTCCACAGGACACTCAAAGCTGCTATGCAAGTTAACTCTGTGGTTAAGAAGGCATACGGTGCATTGGCTTTCATCAATCGTGGGATAGAGTTTAAGAGCCGAGAGGTAATGTTGCAGCTATATAGGACTTTGGTCGGACCCCACTTGGAGTACTGTGCTCAATTCTGGTCGCCTCACTGCAGGACAGATATGGAAACCATAGAAAGGGTGCAGAGGAGACTTACAAAGATGTTGCCTGGATAGGGGAGCATGCTTTAAGAGAATAGATTGAGTGAACTTGGCCTTTTCTCCTTGGAGCGACAGAGGATGAGAGGTGACCTGATAGAAGTGTACAAGATAATGAGAGACATTGATCGTGTGGATAGTCAGAGGCTTTTTCCCAGGGTTTAAATAGCTAGCATGAGAGAGTATAGTATTAAGGTTCTTGGAAGTAGGCACAGAGGAGATGTCAAGGTTAAGTTTTCTTTAAAACGCAGAGAATGGTGAGTGCATGGAATGGGCTGTCAGCCATGGTGGTGGAGGCAGAAACGATAGGGTCTTTTAAGAGGATCCTGGATGGATACATGGAGCTTAGAAAAATTAGGGCTATGCGTAAGCCTAGGCAGTTCTAAGGTAAGGACATGTTTGGCACAGCTTTGTGGGCCAAAGGGCCTGTATTGTGCTGTAGGTTTTCTATGAATATGGGACAGCTGGCAGAGAAGCAGTGCAAGGGTCGGGGTGCAGACACACCAAGCCCTGAAACATTAGGCAAGGTAATTTGATTTCAAACAATTGGTTTGTTGATCATTACAGTGTGTCTCTCTGGTGCTTCCAGCTCCCTCTGCTCTCCCTTCCCCTTTTCCCCTCTTGCCCCCTTCCCACTCTCAGTCCACAAATATAGACCCATATCAGAATCAGGTTTATCATCACTCATACGTGCCATGGAATTTGTTTGTTTTGTGGCAGCAGTACAGTGTAATACATAAAATTGCTACAGTACTGTGCAAAAGTTCTAGGCACGCTATCTATGTTTGTGCCTAAGACTTTTGCACAGTATTGTGCATGAAAACATACATGAGAGATGTTATTTGTCTTAACAACAACCACACCTAAGGATGAGCTGGGGACAGATCACAAGTAGTGTCACACATTCCAGCATCAATGTAGAATGCCATAATGTTTAGCAGATAACACAAAAACCCAAAACAGAGTACAAAAAAGCAACGAAATGATAACCAGACAGATCCTGTCCTCCATCCCACCCACCCATCCACACACAAAGAGTGTCAAAGTTAAGGATTGAAGTTTATTCAAAATTTTAAACAATAAATGATGGATTTCCATTTGGGAATTAACAGTTTCTGAGTGAAAGGTGTATGCCTGAGGCCAAGACTGAAGCTCGAAGGCTGTGTTAGGATACGTGAAGAGAGCAGCTGACCAGCAGATACTTACGCCATGGAGTTAATTAATCATAAAGAAATTATCTGGAACTGTCACTAAAAATGGTATTTTATAAACCCTATTTTCCCCTCATCAGGTGGGCCAGCTGACAGAATCAGACTCACAACCTGATTTCACTGTGGTCTTTGTCTTGTAGGTGCAAAAGTAACATATACTCACAAACAGCCTCCTGTTACAGCATTCATGTCAGAGAATCAATTGTCACCAGGATGTTAAATGGATTATAGATATCATGTTCAGGTGTGTTGTTGAGTCATTTAATTCTCCTTAGACCATGGGTAGCAGAGGTAACAAGAAACAATGTAGGTGTGTCTGTGTCTCCTGCCCTGGAGCAGCGGTGGCTGAGGGGGGGTCTGACAAAAGTTTATAAAATTATCAGAGGCAGAGATAAGTAAGACAGCTGATATCTTTATCCCGGGGTCAAACTCTTTAATATTAGGATTTAAGGTGAGAGGGGAAAAGTTCAAAGGAGATGTGCAGGGCAAGCACTTTTATACAGAGAGTGGTGGGTGCCTGGAACATGCTGTCATGGGAGACAGATATGACAATGTTTAAGAGGTACTGAGATAGGTAAATTGAATAAGCAGAGAAGGAAAGATATAGGCCACGTGCAGACTGAAGGATTGAGGTGCTATTATCTTAATTATTTTGGTACAACATTGTGGCATAAAAGGTCTTTTACTGTGTTGCACTCTTCTGTTTTCTATGTGTGAGAGAAAAAAAGTCATCTTAGAATTAGAATCAGATTTATTATCACTGACATGTTGTAATTTGTTAATGAATAATCTTATATTGAGGCTGAGATGAACAGATATTTTGGACTATGAAATAATCAAGGCTGTAAAGGAGAGAATGGAAAGTTGGAAAGTGGTGGTGAGGCCAAGATTAGATCAGTTATATTTGACTTGTTGGCAGAGTGGGCACAAGTGGATGTAGCTCCTATTCCTGTTCCCATTTCTTTTGTTCTTATGAAGCAACCTACCTGACATTGGCTGCAAGGTATGATTTTTTTGTGTGATTATGTTAGGTTATTACACAACAGTGGAATAGCTATCCTTACTCAGGCAAAGAGTATGGAGATACAAGAGTGAAATTCAAAGCAAGATCTCAAGGGTTATAATCTCTAGATTATTGCCTGAGATATCTGTGATCTGGCATGGGGTTTAGAGGATTATGGAGGTGCACATCTGGCTGAAGGAGTGGTATGAGAAGGAATTCTATTTCATGAAGCACTGGCACCAGTTTTGGGGACAAGAA
Source organism: Hypanus sabinus (assembly GCF_030144855.1). Lineage (NCBI taxonomy): Eukaryota > Metazoa > Chordata > Chondrichthyes > Myliobatiformes > Dasyatidae > Hypanus > Hypanus sabinus. The sequence goes on along the minus strand of NC_082711.1, from coordinate 75,775,309 downwards.
GCAATTGCTGCCCTGGAATGTGTTCCATCTGAAGCAGATTCTAACCATGTCTTGAAGAGAAGGTTATTTTGAAGGTCACAACTTCAGGGACTAAACAATTGTTTCAGAATTATCCTAATATGATTAAGTTCAATCTTGTGTTTGATAGGGAGAAATCTAAAACAGCTAGAAAGCTACTTGATTTAGGTGAGCCTTGTATGTGTGATGATTTAGACTGAATGAATCTAATAAATCATCTGATGAATAAAGTAACACTAAATGGAAGGAATTCAAAAATTTTTAATACGATACTGTATCAAGATCTCACCCTAAAGGGAGGAAATGCTGTGTGACATTAAACACAGGGTAACATAAAATTGAAGAAACAGCACAAAATACCACTGACCCTGGTGAAAGGTACAAGGATCCCTAAAAGCCAAGGCATCATATAGCAAAAGTTACAGAAAGGGCAATAAAAAATTACGGCTCAACGAAATAGCAATTTGTATTCAGTAAAAGAGGGTTGGCAGGAACAATGTGGACCTCTTCAACAATATTAATAGCTATATTACAAATGAAAATGAATTCTGATACATAATTACATTGCATCAACTTTAAAAATAGAAAAGCAAAATCACATGATGAATATTCCAAGGAAATAAGCAATGAATTAAGGAAAGGCTCCATTGATAATGAAAATAATGAAGAAAATAATAGAACACTTTGTTGACCATTGCCAGGTGAAAGTAATTCCTATTTAATCAAAAACATATGAAATTATTGAAGAAACCCAAACTACAATCTTCTAGGGTTCTTCAGATAGAGTGTGATATTTCTTCAAAATGTATTTATCTTCAGGGTGTGGCATTGCCAGCAAGGCCACCAGTTATCGTTCATTCATGATTTCCTTTGAGAAGGTGGTGACAGAAAACTTTCTGGAATCACTGGCATTCTTCTTGTGAAAGTATACCCATGATACTATGCTGGAAGTTCCAGGATTTAGATTCACTGAGAATGAGGGATCAACACCATATTTCAAGTCAGGCTGTTTCAGTAACTTGGTGGAAGTGACAGGTAGCAGTGTTGCCATATGCAGCCGTCTTTCTTTTCCAGGATGGTTGGACATTTGCACGGACAGAAAAGGTTTAAAGGGATATGGCTCAATAACTCTAACTTGCAGATCTAACTCGAGTGCATTTGTGGGTGGTGCACACTGCAGCATAGTTCTTGAATTGTGTGCTTATATTCCAGTTAGGAGAATATATTATGCAGAGTGCAGACATGAAATTGTTTATAAATCGATTCAACCTGACATGCAACGTTTATCTGAAAATGAAAACATAATGCCAAACTTCCTTTATCATTGCATTAGTTAAGAATTTATCAATCCATTCAATTGCTTTTATTTGCCAAGCAGCAGCTGAAGTATTTTGGAATCATTACCATTACTGTATTATTGAGAAGACACAGACAGAACATGCAGGGGAACCACAACAACAGATGGAAATAGTTTTTTACAGCTGTTCATTACTTCAAAAAGAGAGCCAAGAAGCAAAGTTAATCAAGGTTCTAAAAGAGAGAAAAAGACTTTTCAATTTACTGTGTCAATGATAGAGCTCCAACAATCAGCCACCCCAGCCAGCACTGGAAACAAGATCAATGGAAACCACACAACCATTGTTTACTTCTTCATAAGATCTGAAATAAAGCAAGTGGAAGTGGTGAAAGAAAATTCCTTTGAAATTAAGTAAACAAATGCTCATTACCATCCTAATGCTAAAAAGCAGAGAAAATATTTGAATACCATTGAAACAGAGGTACAAGAAATTCCTATGCAGTCGACGTTTTTACTTTCTATTGCATTCCCACTAAGCTAGATTCATAAAATTATCTGAGTTAGAATAGGTCAGGATAAGATCCTTAAAGAAGAATAACTTTTGCCAGACTGGGTTCAAGTTTCCATTGTTATTTTTTTCAGGTCATAACTAAAACTCAGAGTTGAAACTAAAATAATTGTTACACATAGATGCTGTCTGACCTGCTGAGTTCCTACAAAATTTTGTGTGCTAAAGCATCTGTTGCCAAAAAGTATCTTATCTACAGTATTTGTACAATGACTCTAACACATGATAAAGCAAGTAATTTCAATAAGTATACACGAGAGGATAAATTGTCTAAGTTTGGTATGTAGCATGTAAATAGCAAGTTGTCCTTTAATGTCAGGGATTGCGGTACTCTAATGAGGAAATGTTGCTAAGACTGTGCTAAGCTTAACCAGAGGAACAGACCTTTTGGCCAAACTCATTCATACTGACCAAAATAATCTGCCTTCATTTGGCCTATATCCCTCTTACTTATCTGTCAAGATGTCTTTTAAAAATCAATGGCTTGACCAATGAAGGCATGCAGACCATATGCTGTCATCTCCACACATTTTCTCATGATTTTTAGGGAATTGTGTACTTGTACCCCAAGATCACACTGTTTAGTAACACTTCCTAGGGCCCTGTTACTCAACTGTGTATGATCTGGCCTTGTTTCACTCCCTAAAATCAACCACTTCACAATTTTCTGAGTCAAATACCATCAGCCATACACTTGTCCATTCACCCCATTGATCTATATCCTGTGGTAACTTTAGAAAAACATCTTCACTGCCCACTATACCACAGATATTTTCAACTGCAAACTTACTAATCCTGCCGCCTACATTTCCTTCTAAATCACTAAAATATATAATGAACAATAATGGACTCATCGCTAATCCTGGCAACATGCCACTTGTTATAGTTCTCCAGTCTGGAAACCAATTCTATGACCAAATCAGTTTCATCTCAATTTGCTCTCTCACTCAAGATCATGTGTGCTACTTTTCTGGCCAACCATGTGGGTCCATGCTAAAATCCATGTCCATATAGACAACAAAACTCAATCCAATTTGTGAAACATGATTTCCCACACACAAATCCATGCTACCTATCCTAAGCAGTCCTTGCCTGTCCAAATATAAATAGGCCCTTAGAATTCTTTTCATTAACTTACCCTTCTCTGATGTAGCTATAATTTCCTAATCTGTCCTTGTAGCCCTTCTTGAATAAGGTCACTTTAGTTATCCTCTAGTTTTCTGGTACTTCATCTGTGGCAAACAAAATATAAAAATCTCTGCTAGGGCCAAATTCAACAATCCTATTATCTCTCTGGATGTTGTTAGACACATTGAGTTCCACCAATAGTTTATTTTCTTCATAAGCTTCCATGACAGTTTCCACAATAAATACAGATTTGAAATATTCATTTGAGATCTTACACATTTCCCATGGCTCCATTCATAGATTACCATACCTTCAAGGATGTATTCTCTTATTAGTTACTATTTTGCTGCTAATGTAGAATCTTTTTGGATATTTCATTAACTTATCTACCAGACGTAAGTCATGGCTACATTTTCTCTTAATTTTTTTTCTTGTGTACTTTTACATCTCTTTTGCTTCCAAGGGATTGGTTTGACTTAAGCTACCTATACCTGACAAGTGCCTCTTTCTTTTCCCTGACCCAAGGTTCCTCAAAACTGCAAGCCCTGACCTTCACACTAACGGGAATATATCTCGCTATGTACTGTTACCAACTTACTTTTAAAAACCTCACACTTGCCTGAAATCCCTTTCCCTGGTGACAGCTTCTCACAACCAACCTTTGTATGGTCCTGTCTAACAACACTAATATTGGCTTTCCCCCCATTTAGCATTTTAATTTGAGGACCAGTGCTATTTCTTTTCACTGCTTGAAATAATGGGAATTATAGTCACTTCCCTAAAGTGCTTTCCCACTGACTCATCAGCTGCTTGGTTAAGCTCATTTGGCTAACAAGTGTAGTTCCTCTCTGGCAGGGCCCTAATTTGGTATGTATTCCTCCAGAAAACTTTGCTGGACATACAGTATTGAACAAGTTCTGCTCCCTCTAATCCATTAGCTCCCAGAAATATTAGGAGAATTAAATGCTTCTTCTGTTACAATGTTATTATTCTTATACAAATCTGAGATTTCTCTACATTCAAGATTTAAGATTCAGGGTTATTTATTGTTGTTCTTCAGTACACAAATTTAAAGGAGAATGAAATAATTGCTATTCTGGATCTGAAGCAGCATAACAAAAACATGATTAAAGAACATGATTAAAAACTAAAAATAAAAAACACAATAAATATAAATATAAAAGCAATTCTAGAAAGCACAATGCACAAGTAACTACTATATAATAGACTAATTCACAAAGTGACACTAGCTAATGTGTATGGAGTGGTGCTGGGGGTGGATTAATAAGTGGAGGTGTTGATCAGGCTGACACTTTGAGGGAATTAACTGTTTTTGAGTCTAATGGACCTGGTGTGGACGCTGCATAGCTTCTTCCCTAATGGGAGTGGGATAAACATTTTATAAGCTTTCCTAATTCCTATTGAATATTAGAGAATGTTTGAATGAGAAACTCTTGGTTCACAATACAAGATACAGAACAGAAAATGTTGGAAGTGTTCACTGGGTGAAGCTACACCTGAAGAGAGAATAGAGCTAACATTTCAGAGTGGTTAACTTTCACGATAAGTTCATCCTAGGATCATAAAAGTGGAAGCTAATGGGATAGTTGATGAATCTGTTTTAAGTTTCCCAGAATTCCTCAGACACCAAGAAAGTTCTATTAAATTGAAAAAGTCAAAATAGAACTCCTTTATTCGAAAAGAGAAGAAAATAGAATACAAGAAACTACAAGCCAGTTTGTTTAACATCTATCTTTGGGAAAATATTAAAGGTGGCATAACAGAGCACTTTGGGAAAATAAAACAATCAGGCAAAGTCAACATAATTTGGCAAAATGGAAATTATGTTTGACCAATTTATTTAAGTTCTTTGAAGAAGTAATATTTGGATACAAGGAACTCAGTGGATTGCCATGCTTAAATTTCCAGAAGGTATTTGATAAGATGCTGAATTAGAGATTATTATGGAAAATGAAAGCTTGTGGAGTGGAAAGTAAAATATTAGAATAGGTAGAAGATAATCCAACTAGCAGGAAACAGAAAATAGATACACAAGTCTTTTTGTGGTAGGCAAGATGTGATGAGGAGTGTGCAATGGAGTTGCTGTATATTATTATCCTCCTTACTTAAGCAAAGATGTGAATGTTTTGGAAGCAGTTCCGATGGCACAAGTAAAATGCTGCAAATAAGGACCCTCAGCATATTTTACATTTTAATTAATTATCACTTACTTAAACTTCAGGTGACCTTGTCATACAGTTGTCCATGTTCCAATCTAGAATATTGCATACAATGCTTACAATTTGGTCCCCTCTGCATTCGAGAAATCAATGCTGATAGGGAGATTGCACTTCTCTTGAGTCCCCAGGAGCAATTCTGAGCTTCCATGTGTCTGGCACTTTAATTCTCCATCCCATTCCCAATCTAACATATCTGTCTGTGTCCTCCTGCATTGCTCCATTAAGGCATAACAACAGTATCACATCCTCTTCTGTCAGGGTATCCCACGAGACACAATATTGTATTTAGCTTTTTTTGGTAACTGGCTTTATCTGTTTTTTTTTTCCAAAAATGGCCAGATCTGCTTGAAAATTTTCTTTCTCTAATATTAATTCTGTCTTCAGAGACACGGCTGACCTGTTGGGCATTTCTGGTATTCACCTTTTGGTTTCCAATTGCTGCAACACCTCTAACCTGCACTTGAAGATGCAGGAGACTGCAGTTGCTGAAAGAACTCAGGAGATGAAGCAGTGACTGTGGAGACAAAAGGATGGTCAATGTTTTGGGTTTACACCCTATATCAGAACTTCTGAAAACAAGAAGAGGAGAAAGAACTGAATACTGTAATGACAGGTCTATCTGAAAGTAAGTGGTGTTGTGGTGATATTTGACAGTAATCTTTGTTTAAAAAAAAGCTATGTTTTAAGGCACTGCCTAAAGTTAAGAAAAAGAGGGGGAGAGTTCAGGGGTAAATGCCAGGAGTAAGTGCATGTTGGTCAGTGGTAGAGCAATTAAATGTAGGAATGATCAATAGGCCAGGCTTAGGTTACAGAGTTAGGGAAGGGAAGGACCATGGATGTATTTGAAAATAATTTCACAATTTTAGAATCATAGTATCAGCAGCTAATGTATATTGCAAATGTAGTTGTGATAGGCTAACAGGAAATTGCAAATATTAAAAATAATGATAATCATGATGACGATGTCGACTCAGGTCTGAGAGGCCAGCGTTGGGCATTCTTATGTCCTTCAAGGAGCGGAATGAAAGACTATGTGGTGCACCACTCCTCACACAGACATTTTGCAGTGGTTTTCTTTATTTTACAAGGTCCGGTTGCGAGCTCCACACTCAACCTGGCATGGATGGAAAGTGTACTCGGGAACGACCCGACTGGATTCGACCCGGGAACCTCCATTCCGGAGTCCAGCACTGATGTCACTGCGCCACCAGCCGACCAGCTTATTTAAAAATAAAGAACATTCATAATAAGAACAAATGTATAACAAGATGTTTACATAAATCCAGAGAGGACATTTTGAGAATGCACTTAGCTCTGGTAAAAATTCATCTGGAGAGTGGGTGTAATTTTGATCTTCTTGCTGTGAAAAGTATCTTCGGTTTTGAGAGTGTGTGGGAGAGGAGAACAATGATTGATCCAGAACATATGATAATAATGAAAGCAGAATGCTTGACCACCTTGGGTGATCAAGGGAAGACAGAAAATATATGATAGAAATGTAGACGATGAGGATTGGTAAAATATTGGATCCATGTGAGCTCTGTGAAATTTCAACACAAAGAGGTCCCATTTACAAACCTAAAGACTCAAAATGAAAATAGGAAATAAAGGAGGGACAGTTATATAGAAAGTGTGATGAGTACTTAATTCCAGTGTGGGTGGAACAACATGAAAACTTAATGGCTTTCAGATCTGAACTCAAAGGCTTCTTGTCAGCAAAGTTTCAGAATAATTAGGGATGGGCCGATAAAATTTTGTTCAAAGGTATGCTCGTGGACAGTAGGTCTTCCACTTATTGAATCGGTCCCTGTGTTATTATGTAATGTTGCTAGTGTAAACAGAAATTCTATTGGGAACAAGTATTATGTCTGAAATTCAAGGAAGGTTTTGTATATATGTCACCTGTGATTTCTTTGATTTCAATGTATTCCACATTTTACTCACTTCCATTGAAAATCCTCTCAATATACAGTACATTACACTTCCTGCTGCACATGAGAAAGCTTGGTTTTATATAGGAAACAATGAGGCATGAATTCGGTTAGGAAAATGAGCTGGAACAGATTAAAGCCACCTCCAATGAGAACAACGTAAGCCATTCACAGTAAGCCAGCTGCAAGACAGATTCACTGTTCTGCACAATGCATATAAAGAGTAACTATAGATTTATTTAGTGAATGAAAAATAACAAAGATCCTTCTCTGATTCCACGTGGCATACCTCTACATCAACTATTCTGTTCTTTTCACTTCCTCAAACTTATAACCCATCTGGAAAACAGTGGTTCTGAATTGAAGACCGCAAGTTTAAAAAAGGGACAGTGAACTAGTTAGCCACAGCAAGCCTTGAATCAACCTACTAAAGGGTTTCCAATGTTCTCCAGTTGATGCACCATCAATAACTCACACTGAGACGTAAGGCGAGATATTGGCTTTTATTGACTGGAAGAAGGAACCAGGAGTGAGTGTCCATCATACTATGTCCTGGAGACTGAGGCCGAGCGTCAGGCCTCAGATCGCCTTTATACAGGGGCCTGTGGGAGGAGCCACAGGAGCAGTCAGCAGGGGGCGTGTTCAGACAGGCACATAGTTCACCACACCAGTACATGGAAACTCATGTTTGAAGAGGCCTTTCTTGTGATATACTATGGCACTGCAGTGACTACAAACAGATTGAATGTGTGTTTAGAGAGGAGGTAAATTGGAGAAGACATCAGTGGCTGATTTGCCTAATCTGGCACACGTAATGGAGCTTTTCAATTTACATAGAATGCGCCTTTTTTTGTTGACTGCCAGTGATTGCTGGTGTTGGGTCTGGTAATCTTCACATTATATGTTAATGATCTGTGTGACCAAATTGGTGGCTTTGCGGCCAAGTTGGCAGAGGATACAATGATAGATGGAAGAGCAGATAGTTTTGAGGGAACTGGGAATCCATAGAAGGAGTTGGACAGATTAGGCAAATGGACAATGAAGTGGCAGATGGAATAGTGTCGGGAAATGTTTGGTCATGCACTTTGGCAGAAGGAATAAAGGCATAAACTATTTTCTAAATGGGAATTTCATTCAGAAATTGGAGACTTCAAAGTCCTTTGGGGCCCAAGTTCAAGATTCCCTAAAGGTTACCTTGTGGGTTGAGTTGAAATAAGGAAGGCAAATGCAAAGTTAGTGCTCATTCTGAGAGTACTGCAATATACGTAAAAGCAAACTTGTAATGCTGAAGCTTTATGAGACATTGCTTATACTGCATTTGGAGTTTTCTGAGCAGTCTTGCACCTCTTATCTAAGAAAGGATGTGCTGGCATTGGAGAGGATCCAGAGGAGGTTCTCAGGAATGATTCCAGGAATTAAAGGGTTAACATACAAGAAGCATTTGCTGGTGTTTAAAAGAATGGGAGGGAGGTCACCTTGAAATCTATTGAATACTGAAAGTATTCAGAGTGGATGTGGAGAGTAAGTTTCAAAGAGTGAGAGAGGGTACAACTTCAAAATATAGGGCACCCCTTTAGAAGAGAAATTAAGAGGAATTTCTTTAGCCAGAGGTTGTTGAATCTGTGTAAGCCATTGCCACAGATGCCTATGGAGGCCACATTATTGGGTATATTTAAAGCAGAGGTTGATAAGTTCTTGATTAGTAAGGGTACCAAAGGTCATGGGGAGAAGGCAGGAGGATGGGTAGAGAGGGAACATAAATCAGCCATGATTGAATTGTGGAACAGACACAATGGGACAAATGAATAATTCTGCTCTTATTTCTTATGGCCTAAGTTTAACTCTTATTAATTCCTGCTGTGCTCTTGAGGCTCATATGAGTTGTAGAGATTTGCATAAGTGAAGGCAACACCATCAGCATTAATCAACATGCTGCAGAACCTGGGCCTCTGTACCTTCCTCAGCAACCAGATCCTTGACTACCTAACCAGGAGACCACGTCAGTGTGGATTGGAAATTACATCTCCTCCCCTTTGACAATCAACAATGGCACATTTTGAGTAAGTGTGCTTAGCCCACTATTCTACTTTCTCTACACCCAGGTAGAGGAACCTGAAGACACACACTTAACATCTTAGGAACAGTTTCTTTCCCACTGTCATCAGATTTCTGAATGGACAACGAACCCATGTATACTACCTCATTTTTTTTCTTCTTTTTTTGCTCTCTTTCTGCACTACTTATTTAAGATAAATAATTACGTAATACAATATATTGCTGCCTCAAAACACCAAATGTCATGACATATGCCAATGATATTAAACCTGATTCTGAACTTAGTATCTGCAACACACACAAATGCTGGAGGAACTCAGCAGCTCAGGCAGCATCTATGGGGAAAAAAGTACAGTTGGGCTGAGGCCCTTCAGCAGGACTGGAGAAAAAAAGGTGAGAAGTAGATTTAAAAGGTGGGGGAGGGGAGAGAGAAGGTGATAGGTGAACTGGGAGAGGGAGGGATGAATTTAGTGTTCTGTGCACATTGATATTACTGATCAAGTCCAGCAGTTTCTGTACAATAGCACATTTAATAAAATGCTGTAAAAATCACAACCAACAAAATTCTGCTCAAACCAAAATCTGGACATGCCTACTTTAATGTTTGTATTACTCGTAAAATTACTGTATTTACTATCCCTAATATAGTAAGCTATATAGTGAAAATGACTATTCCATAAAGCATTGATATAACGCCATCTGAGAAGAAGCAGAACTATTATATGCGGTAATGTGATCAAATATTCTCTGGTTGCCCTTACAGACATAGCCACAACAATCCAACAATCTAGGACAAAGCAGCCATTTTGGCCATCAACCTAGATGTCCATATCCAGTATTACTGCAGAATATCGCTACAAAGTACACCATTCTGTGGATAACTTGCTGCAGTATAACAAAGTTGTTTCACCGATTTCTCTGAAGTTATCGATCCTGTTGACCTAAATTACCAAAGGGTAACAAATGATTTTTCAGATATCAGCACTTCATGTTCTTCCCTATCCCTCATCGTAAATAGGACAAATTTCATTTATTGTGACATAAAACTTCTGATTTAAATGCATTTTGTGATAATCTTAACCAAATGCAGCAAAAAGACTTATAACCACCTTCTAAAGACAACAAGGGATGGACAATACAGTAACTGCTCATTTTTTTGGCATATCCAGTTTTCACCAATACATGATTCTAAAGGAGATTGGAAGTAACCTATTTTCAGATATTTGTTAAATTACCTCAGTAGGTGTGTTGTTTAGTGAGTTCAACAGCACATACAGACTCAATAATTCCCAAAGGTGATTAACCCTAACAAAATCATAAATTATGTATATATTTTTTCTTCTGTTAGCAATGTACATTCTTCAAATGTAATAACACAAAAGATCACCTATTTAGGATTAAAACATATTAAACCTGCAATTGCAGAATTAAAAATGTGTTAACAAATTATTGGCCTACACGTTAACGAAGTTTGCACCCTAGCAATACAGAAAGCAGGTGACTTTGCCTTTCCAGTCTGCTCTAAGTCAGACAGCTTTCGTCAGTTACGTTACTTCTTGAGTGGGTTTCAAAAAATAAGCATCAAGACTGCAAAAGACTAGAAATTATTCACTAAATCATCATGGTCTCTCATGAATCTAGGAAACTGTGGATATCAGTTGAATCCAACGTCAGTGACTCTCTGAGGTGGCCCAGTGAGTCAGACACTCAAGAGATTCATGGGAATCATTCACTGTCTAGAGTGACAGAAAATCAGCGTGTGCTGCCAACAGTCAAATATTTTTTTTTCTGCTTTTGGACATAATTCTCTATTTTCAGTTAGAATAAAATAACATTTTTGCTATACTGCATATATTTTTAATTTAAATAGTTTATTACAAAAATGTTTCATCCACCTTCTGTGTTAGATGTTTCTTTCTTCAGATGTGAATCCAGGATAAACAGATGAAATTTACCAGAAACCAGAGGAAGTTTCCCACACTGAGAAGGTAGACAGCATACTTAAAATACATGATGCCAAGTCAGATTGTGCTGAGGATCCTCCACAAGACAGATGTTGACTGCCCCTCGCCAGCACAATTTTAGGAAGTAATAAACAACAACAATTTAAGTGCTCACCTAGATACTTCTGAAATGTCGTGTAAGGACCTACTTCTATCACTTATCCAGATAGGGCATTCCTGATAGCAATCAACTTCTTGAGTGACTAAAGTCCTAAATCTTCACTAAACCTTTTATCCTATCCCATTAATCTATATTATTTAAATTTAAAAACCTTTGTTATAGTGAAAAAGATTTGCATTACATGCACATTCTATGTCCCTCATGATTAATCTTGTATTGATAGTAAAGTGAAATCAGTCGAGTCGAGTTTGATGTTCTCTGAAAGGGCTGTCCGCTGTTGGATCCTCAGACGGTGGCAGAAGACAATTTGGATTCCACACATTTAGGGTGACTTTCTTTAATGCAGAATGCCTGTGTAAGGAGCTCTTCACACTTGTTTGGGGCGCCAGAGAGCATTGCGGTCTGAGGTTTTTCAAGCACCTGAATTCCTTAATTGTTGTTTAGTGAAAGAGATTAATCATTTAGAGTTCCTTTTGTGAACTGAGAACTGGCAGATGGAGTTCAACCCAGATAAGTATGAGGTGGTTCATTTTGGTATGTCGAATATGATGGCAGAAAATAGTATTAATGGTAAAACTCTTGCAAATATGGACGATCAGAGGGATCTTGGGGTCCGAGTCCATAGGATGCTCAAAGCAGCTGCTCAGGTTGACTCTGTGGTTAAGAAGGCATATGGTGTATTGGCCTTCATCAATTGTGGAATTGAATTTATGAGCAGAGAGGTAATGTTGCAGCTATATAGGACCCTGGCCAGACCCCACTTGGAGTACTGTGCTCAGTTCCGGTCGTCTCACTGCAGGAAGGATGTGGAAACCATAGAAAGGGTGCAGAGGAGATTTACAAGAATGTTGCCTGGATTGGGGAAGCATGCCTAATGAAGACAGGTGGAATGAACTCGGCCTTTTCTCTTTGGAGAGACAGAGGATGAGAGGTGACCTGATAGAGGTGTATAAGATGATAAGAGGAATTGATCGTGTGTATAGTCAGAGGCTATCCCAGGGCTGAAATGGCTGCCTCAAGAGGGGACAGGTTTATGGTGATGGGGAGTAGGGACAGAGGAGATGTCAGAGGTAAGCTTTTTTTTTACATGCAGAGAGTGGTGAGTGCGTGGAATGGGCTGCCGGCAACGGTGGTAGAGGCGGATGTGATAGGATCTTTTAAGAGACTTTTGGATAGGTACATGGAGCTTAGAAAGATAGAGGGCTATGGGTAACCCTAGTAATTTCTAAGGTAGGGACATGTTCGGCATAACTTTGTGGGCCGAAAGGCCTGTATTGTGCTGTAGGTTTTCTATATTTCTAGACACTGTCTAACCCATGAATTCCTCCAAAGGCTTGTTTTATGCTCCAGACTGCAGGATCTGCAGTCTATTCTGTCTCCATTTGTCAGTCCTCCGCCCATTTTACCAGCTAATCATTATCAGCCTGTAGTCTAAGACAATCCTCCTCTCTATCAACAACTCCACCAATTCTAGTATCATCTGCAGACTTACTTGCTCCTTTTATGTAGCAATCTCTTTAAGATGCCTTAAAATTTGTTTCTTCCTTATGTGCGGATTCAGCCCAAGCTAATCGACTTTTCTATTATTTCTAGACATTTCTGGTGTTTTCAACAACATTAAATTTCATTCATTGTCTCCCCGCAAAGGCAAAAGCAAATCCTCAGGAGGTGTAATAAGGCATGTACAAGCTTTGGCCCATCTATTCCCATCTATTCAGTGGTGCAATAGGAATGATTGTAACTTTTTCTTCTGTCCAAAAGGAGTACTTATAGAGTTAACTGTACAGCAGTGAACTTGAGGTGATAATCCAGGACCAGTTTGAGGAGCAGCACATCACTTCTTTGGAAAGTCTTTCAAACATCTGCACTAGGTCTGAAAAAAAACCTAAAAACCACAATCAAAGTGAGCTCCAACTCCTTCTGTACTTTGCTGGGAATTATGCAAAGCTGTCTTCCCATAAATCCATTATAAGTGTCTACATTGAAACTGTAAAATCAGATAGAAGTTTTTCATCCTAGTCAGTTATTGCAATATTTTCATTCTGTGTCAGTAATCCAGCAGCCACCATTCTCCTGCATTGCCACTGTCTATCACCCTACATCGCCACCCATCTCAAAATTCCTTTTCTCTCTCTTTTTGTTGCTGTCAATTTATATTTTCTGTCTTATCTGTACTTATGTGCCAATGATGCTATGGCAAGTAAGTCTTTCATTGTACCTATGCCTACCATACTGGTGCACAGGATGATAAACTCACCTTCTTGAAGGCCATGGAAATGTAGGCGTGGCTGAGCACTGCTGAAGAGACACCAGGATAGAGATGTTAAAACTACATTGTAAGTAGCTGATAGGTGGTGTCATACCCTACCTCCTCTATTCAGGAATAGGTGTTCCAGCTTGACAAAGATGGCTTCTTTAACCCCTCTTTCAAACCACCTGTCATCCAGTTCACACCTTCATTCATGCAAAGATAAAACTAACAATTTTCTCATTACCTCTATGACTCTTAATGGCCCTCATGTGATTGCTATACCTTTAAACAATTCACAGAGTTTTTAAAGCAGAAAACTATCCACTATGGTTTAGAACTGAAGAAGCCTCTTGGATGAGTGGTGAAATGGCTTCTAGACAACACAGCAAGTCCAGTTGCCTTGATTTACTATTGCTTCATATAATTGAGAGAATACTTCTTCATATATCTTTACCTGCTTTACAAACAGCATAATCATTATTTCAGAAGACCAATGCATTCTAGTCTGAGCCTTTTCAAACTTTTCAGTTCTCTGCAAAAACAAAATTACTTTCAGCATTAGTTCTCTGCAGTAATAAAATTGCTTTCAGGGTTAGTTCTCTGCAATAACAAAATTACTTTCAGGGTTGTGTTCTCACAGGATTAGGCTGTTGAACTCACTTAGAAGTATTGCCTTTCATTCATCAGATTATAGGGACAACTCTGAATGATGTTCAAATGCCAAATGAGACCTCAAAATAAAAACAGCCCATCTGAAAACCAAAGTAACTAATGACCCACCAGATACCTGCATGAATGTTGTGTGAAGTTAAAATAGAATGCAATAGTGTTGGGCTGTATGAGCCACACAGCACTAATGTCAGTATGATTGCTGTGTGGGTGAAATTAATGCTTATGGATTTATAGACTTCTATTGCAGCTGTTTTGGAAAATTACCATTTGTTTGTGGAACTTGATTAACGTTAAGGGGTATGATTTTTTTAAATTTCCACTTCAAAGAACAAATTTGGATTTTATCCAGGGAAAGCTAGCAGTAAATCTGCTACTATGGTCCAGAGGAAAATCTTAGCTTACTTTTTTTCAGTGAAATAAATGATTAATTTTAATGGATTATGGATTTCAAATTTCCATTATTTTCTTGAGTTCATTGTGGTCATTCTCACAGAGAGTACTGAGGAATTTAAATTTTATTCTGCAGTTAATCTCAGTAGATCAGATCTTTCATTGAGAAACTAAGTTGGTAAGAATACATGTATGCAGTTATGCCAGAATTTAATAAAATAGAAAAAAAATGACAGCATGAGATAAGGTGAGTTGCTGAAAAGGAATCCTGTCGTGTAAAAGCTTATCATTGTTTAGATGTAATTCATTGATATATTTGAATAAGAACACTGTTTCTTTATGTAATGCACTTTAACCATTTGACAGCTACATGTTGGTCTCTATAAAAATGCCGAACTAATTAAAGTTTAATTGAAGGTTAAATGTAAGGGATCAGGATCAGAATCTGATTTATTATCATAGTTTTTATTACCATGATATGAAATTTGTTTTGCAGCAGCGGTACATTACCAAGGCAGAAATTACTTTGAGTTACAAAATAAGTAAGTAGTGGAGAAAAGAAAACAATGGATAGTGTTCATGGGTTCAAGAAGTGTTCAGAAATCTGATGACAGAGGAAAAAGCTGTTCCTGAATCGGTGAGTGTGGGCCTTCAGGCCCCTGTAGCTCATTCCCAATGGTAGTCATAAACAGTGGGCATGTCTCAAGATGCATGCCGACTTCTTGAGGCACCACCTCTTGTAGAGATCCTTGATGGTTGGGAGGATTGTGACTATGATGGAATTGGCTAAGTTTACAATCCTCTGCATCCTTTTTCAATCCTGTGCATTGGAACGTCCTTACCAGGTTGCAATGCAACCAGCCAGAATGCTCTCCACCATAAATCCATAGAAATTTGCTGGAGTCTTTGGTGACATACCAAATCTCCTCAAACTCCAAATGAAATAGAGTCACTGGCATGCATTATTCATGATTGCATCAATGTGATAGGCCTCTGAGGTGTTAATGGCCAGGAACTTAAAGCTGCCCACCCTTTTGGTGTGTGTTCTCCTGACTTCCCCTTCCTGAAGTCCACAATCAATTCCTTAGTGTTGATGACACTGAGTACGAAGTTGGTATTGCAACACAACTCAACCAGCCAATCTACCTCATTCCTGTACAGTTCCTCTTGCAATCTGAGATTTTACCAACTACGGTGGTATCATCTGCAAACTTATAACTGGCATATGAGCTGTGCTTAATCATGAATATAAGGAGTGCAGAGCAATTGGGTAAGTATGCACTCTTGAGGTGTTTCTGTAAGACAAGAGTAGATGTTATCACTGACCTGTACTGACTGTGGTCTCTCAATGAGACAGTAAAAAAAAAGTCCAGTTGCAGAGGGAGGTATAGAAGCTTGGTGATCAATACTGAAGGAACGATGGTAGGGAATGCTGAGCTGTAATCGGTAAACAGCAGCCTGATATATGTTTCTCTGTTGTCTGGGTGCACCAAAGCAGATGGAGAGCTAGTGAGGTAATGTTTGCCGTGGACGTGTTGTGGCAGTCCTCGAATTATATCAGGCTCAGGTCCTTGCTCAGACAATACTTAATATAAGCCATAACTAAACTCTCAAAGCACTTTGTTACAGTAGATCTGAATGCTCGCAGTCTATAGATGTTGAGGCCATTCACCCTGCTCACTTTGGGCACCTCTATGATTTCTGCCCTTTAGAAGGATTTTAATATCCAGCCATATACACCATCAGGGCTTGACACCTTGCAAAGGTTTACCCTCTTGGAGGATGTTCTGGCATCACCCTCCAAGTCAAAGGTTATAGGGTGGGTAAAATAAAAATCTTTGAGCCTTGCAAGATAGGCTTCTTGTGAGAACCATTCCTCAAAAGCCACAGCTCTGTAATTCTCTTCGTGATTCGTTTGACCACTGTAATAACTGTGATTTAGAATTGTGGAAGTCTTGGAGAATGAGGAAACTTTCATTCTCAATGCACTTACCCAATAGCAGAGAAAAAAATCCCTACTTTTCAGAGGAAGCATATATTTATTTTAAGCATCATTGGTGAGAAAGACCAGTAAAGTTCAGGGAAGCAAGGAAATAACAATGTTCTACTCAGTTTATTGCTCTGTGTTAGTCTGCCCTTTCAATTAAAGTGAACATCATTCAATGAAATTTTAGCTTGAGGGTAATTAGTTCAGAGAATATGTTGATTCATACTTCACCTCTACTTCTTTTGGGAAGTGAACCATGGCCCCGTCCTACTGGCCTGTAGAGAAATCCAGTCCTCTCACAGTACCTTCTGTTCCATGACACTCTCCCACTATAACTATGTGCATATGTTTAGAAGGAAAACTAAATTTCCTTGCCAAAAAGAATAATAACGAAGCAGACTTCAAGACCAATACATGAGCGCTTCTGCTGTAAAACCATCTTGTCAATGCCACAAATAAAATGGCTTTTGTTAAACTAAAAGAAATGTGAGCTTAGTATTCACTTGTAATTTGAATACCTTGAAGAGTGCTGTAATGAGAATTGGCAAAAAGGACTAACAAAAATTAATCAGGATTTTTTTCAGTTACAACTGTTGCTTGCTTTTTGCTAGACTTTGGGTTTCCTCCTTTGGACCCACGGAGTAAAATTTTCGACAGAGATGAAGTTGAATTTCATTGTTTTCTGTCTTTAGTGCTGTAGTAAAGCCAAAATAACCAAAATTATCTTAATGGATTGTTATAATGAAAGCATACAAACCTTATCGATATATACTGAATGAAAGAGAAGCAATGGAAACTGGCATTGGTGCTGCAGCATCAATGACGGGTCAGCAAGAATTTAAGTGGCATTGGCATCTCAAAAGAGAAAAAAGTGAGATTCAACTTGATTATGCCAATGCCATTTTAAAGCACAGCTTTAAAACAACAAAAAAATCCACTAGTAGCTTCTTCAACCCCTGAGCCTGGGCAAACAAATGTTGTAAAATTCAAAGTAGGTATGCAGTATAATCCCTACACCACCACGCCTAAAATAGTTTGGTGTGAAAAATAGTTCAAGCTATGAAAGATGAACTGAAAACAAGGATACCAACTAAAACTGAAACAAGAATTGTTGTTTTGTTATTTCATTAGTGTATTACATATATCTGATAGTAGGATGGGCAATCTATTTGTTGATGAGCAGATGTACCAGGATGAATTTGGATTTGGTGAAGCCACAGCTCAGTAAAATTTATACTGCAGACCAGTGAAGCAAAAGGAAGAACACGATGTCTGACCTTGTGAATGCCATTTCAAAACTATTGAGTATCTGCCACGATGACATTTTACCAAAACCAATATTGTGAAGGAAGATATACCTGGAAATGATATGCTACCATCTACTGGTGATGTTCCAGTGCAAACATAGAAATGTCATTGCAGTGACTGAGTAACTCAAGAGATAGTTCGAATTTTTTAATAGGGGCATAGTAACTTTAGACTTTGGTTATTAATATATGGATTTTTTTGTGTTTTCAAGCTAAAGGGAAAAGATGTAATAACTAAAGCAAATTTTGGAAATCATGCAAGAACCTTGGTTTATTAGCAATGTCCTCCAGCATATAAGTGTTATAAATTAAAAAGGCATCTTATAGAAAGCTGCATTTGCCACACTATTGAATGGCGAATGCCAGTTTTACTCAATATCTGAGCACATTGAGCTGCACTATACTGTTAGAGACCAGGTGGTATCTAATGCTGATTCTACTCTCTCGTACAGGTACCTGAGAGTCAGAACAAGTAGACAATGCTCACATCAGAGATGTTAAGTGCACCCCATGATTCACATTTGTACAGAGTGGTTCCCTAACCACATGAACTGATGCTTATATATACAGAAGGTAGTCATTCACTCCAGTAGAACAGACTAGTCGGGGAAGGCCAAGTCATATTGTCCTTTCCTACATGGCCCAAAAGAGGGAAGTACTTAAGTTTTAACTGCATGTACTGTGTCACATATACAGTAATGTAATATATACAAACACTAGGAAAGCAGATTGTGTTCCATGAAGTACATACTGTCTGATGGTGGGGGGGGGGGGGGTTGGGGGATTACAAGAATATGTAATGATTTTCATGGTTGTCATCACTGATGGCAGATTTTTAATTCCAAGTTTACTTAAACTTAGATTTTAACTGCCCAACAGTTCATAGCAGGATTTGAATATATGCATCTGAATCAATACTATGTGTTTGACTCTGGATCAATGTTCTTAAGATTAATCCATTAGCTTAACCATTGTTACCACACCCTGGTGTGTTTATGTTGCTGTCTTCTCTGCAGCATATGACAACATTTGTGGCAACTCTGACAGGCTCCTCAGGAAGATGTCATGACTTCTGACAGAGATGCAATTGCAGATATCATCCTCATGGTGTATTCTTGCTCATTATTGACAGGGATTTGGAGACTTTAAAACTATATAGATTCTGTTCTCACACAATCCCATATGCAGTTGACTTCAAGACAATTACACATCTTTATCCAAGGATCAATAAATGTGCCAGAAGGTTAACAGGACAACTCATGACAGCAGCAGATGTGACCAGTTCAGCTGAAATGGCCAAGATCAAGAGAATCCCTGTAACCAATCACCATCACTTTTCTTCAAATACACAATGGGCTCTGAATTTAATCCAGTAATGTACTGTATCTTTTTATATGCACCATGGAATTGAATTTTGAGTAAAATAAGAAGTTAATTTTAAATGTTGATCATAGCTAGTTGGATCAGAGCTAGTTTTGGGTTGTCATGCAACAGTAACAGGGACATTGAGGAGCAGATGGGGAGACAGATTCTGGAAAGGAGTAATAATAGCATGGTTGTCGTGGTGGGAGATTTTAATTTCCCAAATATTGATCCGCATCTCCCTAGAGTGAGGAGTTTAGGTGGGTGGAGTTTGTTAGATGTGTTCAAGAAGGTTTCTTGACACAATATGTAGATAAGCCTACAAGAGAAGAGGCTGTTCTGGTATTGGGAAATTAACCTGGTCTGTCAGGTCTCTCAGTGGGAGAGCATTTTGGAGATAGTGATCAAAATTCTATCTCCTTTACCATAGCATTGGAGAGGGGTAGGAACAGACAAGTTAGGGAAATGTTTATTTGGAGTAAGGGGAAATATGAGGCTATCAGGCAGGAAGTTGGAAGCATAAATTGCAAGCAGATGTTCTCAGGGAAACATACGAAAGAAATGTGGCAAATGTTCAGGGGATATTTGCGTTGGATTCTGCATAGGTATGTTCCAATGAGATAGGGAAAGGATGGTAGGGTACAGAAATTGTGGTGTACAAAGGCTATTGTAAATCTAGTGAAGAAGGAAAGAAGAACTTACGAAATGTTCAAAAAACTAGGTAATGACAGAGATCTAGAAGATTATAAAGCTAGCAGGAAGGAGAAGAATGAAATTAGGAGACCCAGAAGGGGCCATGAGAAGGCCTTGGCAGACAGGATTAAGGAAAACCGCTAGGCATTCTACAAGTATGTGAAAAACAAGAGGATAAGACGTAAGAGAATAGGACAATTCTGTATTCACTACAGAAAAGGATCTTGCTGATCGTAGGGATGACTTGCAGTGTACTGAAAAACTTAGGCATGTAGATATTAAGGAAGAGGATGTGCAAGCGCTTTTGGAAAGCATCAAGTTGGATAAGTCACCAGGACTGAACAGGATGTACCCAAAGCTACTGTGGGAAGCGAGGGAGGAGATTGCTGAACCTCTGGTGATGATCTTTGCATCATCAATGAGGACAGGAGAGGTTCTGGAGGATTGGAGGGTTGTGGATGTTGTTCCCTTATTCAAGAAAGGGAGTAGGGATAGCCCAGGAAATTATAAACCAGTGAGTCTTACTTCAGTGGTTGGTAAGTTGATGAAGAAGTTCCTGAGAGGTGGGATTTATGAACATTTGGAGAGGCATAATATGATTAGGAATAGTCAGCAGGGCTTTGTCAAAGGCAAGTTATGCCTTATGAGCCTGACTGAATTCTTTGAAAATGTGACTAAACACATTGATGAAGGTAGAGCTGTTGACGTAGCATAAATAAATTTCAGAAAGGCATTTGATAGGGTTCCCCATGCAAGGCTTATTGAGAAAGTAAGGAGGCATGCGATTCAAGGGGAAATTGCTTTGTAGATCCAGAACTGGCTTGCCCACAGAAGTCAAAGAGTGGTTGGAGACGGGTTATATTCTGCATGGAGGTTGGTGACCACTGGTGTGCCTCTGGGATCTGTTCTGGGACCTCTACTCTTTGTGATTTTTTATAAAAGACCTGGAGGAGGAAGTGGAGGGATGGGTTAGTAAGTTTGCTGATGACACAAAGGTTAGGGGTGTTGTGGATAGTCTGGAGGGTTGTCAGAGGTTACAGCAGGACATTGATAGGGTACAAAACTGGGCTGAGAAGTGGCAGATGGATTTCAACCCAGTTAAGTATGAGGTGGTTCATTTTGGTAGGTCAAATATGATGGCAGAATATAGCATTAATGGTAAGACTCTTGGCAGTGTGGAGAATCAGAAGGATCTTGGGGTCCAAGTCCATAGGACATTCAAAGCTGCTGCACAGGTTGACTTTGTGGTTAAGAAGGCATATAGTGTATTAGCCTTCATCAATCGTGGAATTAAATTTAAGAGCCAAGAGATAATGTTGCAGTTGTATTGACCCCACTTGGAGTACTGTACTCAATTCTGGTCACCTCACTACAGGAATGACGTAGAAACCATACAAAGGGTGCAGAGGAGATTTACAAGGATGTTTCCTGGATTGGGGAGCATACCTTACGGGAATAGGTTAAGTGAACTCGAGATTTTCTCCTTGGAGCGACGGAGGATGAGAGGTGACCTGATAGAGGTGTAGAAGATAATGAGAGTCATTGATTGTGTGGATAACCAGAGGCTTTTTCCCAGGACTAAAATGGCTATCACAAGAGGGTATAGTTTTAAGGTGCTCAGAAGTAGGTACAGAGGAGATGTCAGGGGTAAGTTTTTTATGCAGAGAGCGGTGTGTGCGTGGAATGGGCTGCCAGCGGTGGTGGTGGAGGTGGAAACAATAGGGTCTTTTATAGACTCCTGGATGGGTACATGGAGCTTAGAAAAATAGAGGTCTATGGGAAAGACTAGGCAGTTCTAAGGTAGGGACATACTCGGCACAGCTTTGTGGGCCAAAGGGCCTGTATTGTGCTGTACGTTTTTTATGTTTCTATGATAAAAAAGCCATGTTGAATCCTTAATATGAATATTTGCTTCTGCATCTTTCCCTGTACATGAAAATATTTGCCAATCATTGTTCAACTGCTTTTCTTGCTATTTCTGTTAGAAGGGAGCATGGACTTACTCCAAATAAAAGTGTTGTGTGCAATGGGCAGGAAATTTAAAGTAAAAAGAATTACCTTCTCTTTTTGTTTGGGAGTGTTTTAAAGAAATGTCAGTCAATTCAGAGACATCAATGCACAAGGTTTCTGATCACTATTATGTTTTGGGTTTTATGCAATTTCTTGGCAGGTTGGAGGGCAAGCATTCTAATTTTATTCCTGGGTACCTTTCTCTGTCACCTGCCACATCAATGGAGAGGTGGAGTACCCATTCCTCTCTCCACATCAGCACTTCTCACAACCATTGATCCTAGCCGTTTCCACAGCGATAACAATTTGGGACTGCTACATTGCATATGACCTGCAGTTAAAGTGTAAAACCGAGCAAGTTGCATCAACATGCAAAAATTAATCCACACCAGCGTCAGTACAAACCAACAAAGGTGAGGACATGTTCTTAACTGATCTGAGTTTCTAAGCATATCTCTTAAAGGTGTTAGATTAATATTGAGATCTAAAATGTCAGGGGCAATGGACGTTTTCGATGTTTAGAAGCACAAATCTCTGCTGGACTATCACTTGGCACAAAATGCTTGTAGCTAGAGAAATTGCTGTGCAAAATAAGCTGACAGTATTCAGAAAGAACACAACTTCTGAATATCTCTCCCACACATCATTATTCTGCTCATTTTTAAAACATGAACTTGTGTAAAACCATCCAGGCCACCACACTTTTTCCAGAACGTGTGCCAAGGCCTGAGACAAGGAGGTCCTGATTAATATAATGACAGGATCTCTAGAGCTAGTTGTAGCTCTGTCTCCTGGCAGCTGGCTGAGTGATCTGCCTGGCTAGTGAATGCAAGAGCACTGCAGCAGGAGGTTACAGACATATTCTGTTTCACTGCCTATTTTGTGAAGCCTGTTTCACTGAGAAACACACAGGCATCAACTTTCAGTAAGATCTCAATTGTACTTCAAGAACCCAATTTAAATACATTAACAAATCTCTTACTGCTGAGTAAAAATGTCTGCATGTTTGGTGCTTGTTTTGGAGCCATAGATTAAAATGGCTTTCTGAACATTCTACTTTTCACCCTCCCCTTTGATTCTTTATCATTTGCCATGGTAAGTGAGAAAGTAAATTAATACTGAAGTCATTTACATTTCCTTTCAGATGAATTACTTTCATTTTGTATATCTGTTTGGAGAATTATACCTCACATCTGAATGCTGCTTGGAAATCTATATACAAGAGTCCTAAATTATTGATAACATCCTCCAATGATCAGTCAAATGATCAGTATAACTCCATGAACTTATATATTCGATCTTTATTAAGCACTTTTTTATCTTGTTAAATTATGAAAAAAGGAAAATCAAGTAGGTTATATTTGAACTGAATGGATTTAATCTAAAATGGATAGAAAATTAGGTTTGGTTCTTCTCTACCCACATTAGTCAAGCAACATTTGGATGCAACAGTGGGAAAATCTGAGCCATTATGTTCTCCCTCCGCTGCCTCACACCTGCACACCATGCATTATTTCAATGAGTTGTAGACCTTTGTATACCAGCTAATCAATAATTCTGCACTGAAAGTTTGGCTCATTTCTTGGTTGTAAATAGTTTTTGGAGTAGCTCATGAGTAAGGTTTCAAATTGCTGCCAAAATGATTAAAATTTTAGTTTAATTTAAGGCACTTTCAGTGCACTAAGAGGGCTAATTCTGGCATGTGTAGAGCTTATATGATTAATAGTCATATAAGTCATCTGATCCCTTGGATTGTATTGCAGCCCTGTATTCTCAAGCATCTACGGTTTTATGAACACTGTAAATTACAGTCTTCTGAGAGTATTAAAAGTCAGGAATTTAGGTGTAGCCTTGTGATCACCATGTAATAATTGCATTTTACAGAAAATGAGGCAAATATGCAATATTTCATAAACTTAAATAGTTCTTTTACTTTCAAAGAGCTCAAACATTGTGTAAGTCCTTCAGCATGTTTGGCATCATTATGTAGGCTTTAAATGGCAATATTTCATTTTCATGGTATGACTCGGGTAATGAAGTAGAAATCCTCAATATTCGATGGTGCCAATCTTCAGCTAGGATGAGTCAGAATTACATAATGTACACTCCTTAAAAAGCTATATTTTTAGAGTTGGGTGCTTGGATTTCATTGCACTGTGTGGTACATGTGTTAATAGTACTCTTAAGCGTTGGGATTTACTTCACTATGGAACATAGATGCCCTATTTTCACTTATTAATAAAAGGTTTGCAAAATTAAACAGATAGTAGACTTGGAAGGTAAACAAGCAGATTAAATGGGATGGTCATCTGACTGGATATTTGAAGAAATCTAAAAAGTAAAGCAGAAGCAGGTAACTCTTCAACCAATGGAAGGAAAACAATTGGCACAACATGAGAAGAAAGAGGCAACTGATAAAAGAAGTAATTGTTTCATAGCAGTAATATAAAATAAAGCATTCTTTATTTAAAGGTTTCTTTCATAGAACTACACCAGTGATTGGTTAAACATTCATTAAATCAGGTAAATGTGATGGTATAGGAAAATTTGCTTGTTAATTTCTGATTAAAATAATAAAATAATAAGTTAAACAAATTACAGATAGAGCAGTCAAAGAAACTGATGATTGTGGACTACGGTATGTGAGTTTTCTGTCTTTTGGAATGATAAGTAAAAGTTTCAGTAACTACTGTTCTGCGATAGGTTCCTTAGTCAATATTAAGTTATAAACACATCAGTGAAGGGATCTGATTTAATTAAAGTAACAAGTTAATGCAAATGTACTAATAACTGTCAAATTTTTGGGAAAGTGTTGATTAAAAGTTGATCTTTAATTTCTTTATGGAGGAATATTTGCTGAGATATGTTTTGAGTCAGTGAGTGACAGGGCTAATATTCATCAGCAGTAGTTTTCATAATAGAGATAGAAAACCCAAGGGTCAAGGCAGTTTAACTGGTTTTACATTTGTTTTTTTATAGGCTGAACTTAAACAAATCCTGGGCAATCAAACTAAATCTCACTGAAGAAGTATTTCAAGTAAGTCAAGTCAAGTCAAATCACTTTTATTGTCATTTTGACCATAACTGCTGGTACAGTGCATAGTAAAAATGAGACGTTTTTCAGGACCATGGTTTACATGACACAGTACAAAAAACTAGACTGAACTATGTAATAAAAAAAACACAGAGAAAGCTACACTAGACTACAGACCTACACTGGACTGCATAAAGTGCACAAAACAGTGTAGGCATTACAATAAATAATAAACAGGACAGTAGGGCATGGTGTCAGTCCAGGCTTCAGGTATTGAGGAGTCTGATAGCCTGGGGGAAGAAACTGTTACATAGTCTGGTCGTGAGAGCCTTTTCCCAGATGGCAGGAGGGAGAAGAGATTGTATGAGGGGTGCATGGGGTCCTTCATAATGGTGTTTACTTTGCGGATGCAGCATGTAGTGTAAATGTCCGTGATGGCAGGAAGAGAGACCCGGATGATCTTCTCAGCTGACCTCACTATCTGCTGCAGGGTCTTGCGATCCTAGATGGTGCAATTTCTGAACCAGGCAGTGACGCAGTTGCTCAGGATGCTCTCAATACAACCCCTGCAGAATGTGATGAGGATGGGGGGGTGGGAGATGGACTTCACTCAGCCTTCGCAAAAAGTAGAGATGCTGCTGGGCTTTCTTTGCTATGGAGTTGATGTTGAGGGACCAGGTGAGATTCTCCATTGGGTGAACACGAAGAAATTTGGTGCTCCTTACGATCTCTACCAAGGAGCTGTCAATGTTCAGTGGGGAGTGGTCACTCTATGCCTCCTGAAGTCAACAACCATCTCTTTTGTTTTGTTCACATTAAGAGACAGGTTGTTGGCTCTGCAACAGTCCCTTAGCCGCTGCACCTCCTCTCTGTAAGCTGACTCATCATTCTTGTTGATGAGACCCACCACAGTCGTGTCTTGGCGAACTTGATGATATGGTTCGAGCTGTGTGTTGCAGCACAGTCGTGGGTCAGCAGAGTGAACAGCAGTGGACTGAGCACACACCCCATGCTCAGTGTGATGGTGTTGGAGATGCTGCTCCCGATCCGGACTGACTGAGGTCTCCCAGTCAGGAAGTCTAGGATCCAGTTGCAGAGGGAGGTGTGCAGGCCCAGTAGGCTCAGCTTTCCAATCAGTTTCTGAGGGATGATTGTGTTGAATGCTGAACTGAAGTCTATGAACAGCATCCGAACGTATGTGTCTTTTTTGTCCAGTTTGGTAAGGGCTAGGTGGAGGGTGGTGGCAATGGCGTCATCTGTTGAGCAGTTGGGAGGGTACACAAACTGCAGGGGGTCCAGTGAGGGGGCAGCAGGGTCTTGATATGCCTCATGACGAGCCTCTTGAAACACTTCATGATGATGGATGTAAGTATAACAGGATGGTAGTCATTTAGGCAGGACACTGAAGACTTCTTCGGCACAGGGATGATGGTGGTGGCCTTGAAGCACGTTGGAACGGTGGCGCTGCTCAGGGAGATGTTGAAGATGTCAATGAGAACATCTGTTAGCTGGTCTGCACATCCTCTGAGCACTCTACCAGGGATGTTGTCTGGTCCAGCAGCCTTCCATGGGTTGACTCTGAACAGGGTTCTTCTCACGTCAGCCACAGAGAGACACAGCGCCTGGTCATTTGTAGAAGGGGTGGACTTCCTTGCCACCTCACCGCCTCGCTGTCATTTTCTGCCTCAAACCAGACGTAGAAGTGATTCAGCGCATTTGGAGGGAGGCATCACCTGCACAGTCATATGAACGTTTCATTCATATCTTGAGAAAATGCACAGACTTCAACAACAGATAGAACATATTGATAATTAATATTGATTCCAATTATACATTGTACAATAAAAAAGATGGCCACCATTAGTTGTGAAGAAGAAGAGAGGTGGGATAAAAGACACTGGATGAATCAAAGCCCTTTGTCCCTAGACTCCCAAGCAAAGATTCCATCCTAATCTTTTCACCCTAAAGAAAGCTTCTGCTACTTATTTTTGCCTTCTTCAAAGATCAGACAAAGTATTAAAAACCCCACAAATAGATTTCAGGCATGTTGTCTACCTTGGAGGATGTCCATGATCCCAATGATTCTTTAATTGTAACACTTCATTAAACAGATAATGTTCTTTCTACTTATTTCCTTAAGATTAAGCTCCATTTCTAATCAATCCTTCATAATGCTTTTAATAAATTACATTGCACACATCTGCAACTTCTAAGGGAAGGGCTTCTTGTTGAATGTACATCTTACTTCAGAATAATTAATATTGTATTACTCTTATGAAGAGAGAAGCAAATAGCTTGAAAACATGAGGAAACTCAAAACACAAATGTATATGGAATGAATTGTGCTTTATCTGTGTTACACGTCAAAATAAACATATTTTACCTCTTCTTTGGCAAGTAACTTTCCAGTTTTCATAGCACAGGCAATCATGTGATTTCTGCACCCTCATCTATTAAAGCTTATGGCATCCACCTTAACATTGACCTCAGCATCATTTAAGACTATTTTATTTCCTATTCAATTATATTTTCTTCAGTGTAAATGAGTTGAGCATTCCTATAAAGCTTATTTTAAATGCTAAGTGTTTGGAAACTCTTTCGATCCATAGCACAGTACAATACAGAATGGGCCTTATGCCAACTACATCCATGCTAAACTTGTGCTAGTCTATACTAATCTATTTGCCTATATTAGGACCATATTCCAACATGCTTTACCTATTTAAATGTCTCAACAAAATTCAAAGAGGACCAAACAAATGAATAACTGTCCAATATAGTACAGTTGCTTAAATTCAATAAACATTCTTAAAGTTCTCATTTCTTTCTTCTGATATGAAAACTACAACTGCAAATGCTCAAAATCTGCTGGATGTACTCAGAAGGTCGGGCAATATCAGTAAAAGTGAAACAGATTAATAATATAGGTAGATGATTCTTCATCAGAACTGGAATGAGAGGAAAAGACAGTTATTAATTTGCAGAGAAGGAGGAGCAAAATTAATGGGAGTTTCTGTGTAAAGTTGAAACCAGTATTTCTGTGAGAATGTCAGTATCTTGATGGGGATGTTTATAGAGTGAAAATACGAACAAAGTAGTGTAATAATTTGCAAAAATGCTTGGCTCTTTTTTATGCCCAGCAGGTAACTTGAGGTATAGGAGAGTGAAAAATCATAGACAATTACAGAAATAGACTCACAGATGGGGTGATTAGTTATAGAATCATAGAGTCATACAAGAGGGAAACAGAGCATTCAGGCCATTGTGCTGAACAATGGACAGCCATCTGCATAAATCCTATCCTCCAGCACTTAGGCAGTAGTTTTTTTTATATCCAAGCAAATTAAGTGCTCATCTAGACACCTCAGTGACTTTGACATCTCCACTAATACCAGCACTGTATTCTCACCACTCTCTGGGTGAAGGGGACCCCCTCTTGGTTTAAGATCCAAGATCTTAAATGATCTTATTGTGTTGCGGTAGTGGTACAAAGCAATACATAAATTACAATAAGAAATCTATATTTTAAAATTAAATTAAATAATTAGTGCACAAAAAGAGTAAAAAAATAGTGAGTTTGTGTACATGTGTTGATTGTCCATTCAGAAATCTGATGACAGACAGAAGAAGCTGTTCCTAAAACAATGAGTGTACACCTTTAGACCCCCTGCTCTACTCACTTAATGCTTATGACTGTGAGACTAAGTACAGTTTCAATGCCATATTTCCATTTGCCGACAACAACACTGTCACTGGCTGAATCAAAGGTGATGACAAATCTCCCATAGGAAGAAGATTGAAAACCTGGCTGAGCGGTGCCACAGCATCAATGTCAGCAAGAACAAGGAGGTGATTATTGATTTCAGGAGAGGGAAATCAGAGGTTCATAAGGGGCACAGAGCTGGAGAGGGTCAGTAACTTTAAATTCCTGAGTGTTATTGTTTCAGAAGGTCTGTCCTGGCTTCTGCATGTAACTGCCATTACAAAGGAAGCACAACAGCGCCTCTACTTTCTTAAAAGTTGTGAAGACTCGATATGTCATCTAAAACTTTGACAAACTTCTATAGATGTGTGGTACAGAGTATTACATCATAGCTTGGTATGGAAACACCAATGCCCTTGACTGGAAGTGCCTACAAAAAGTAGTGGATTCAGCCCAGTTCATGACGGGTAAAGTTCCCCACCATTGAGCACATCTACATGGAGTGTTAGCACAGGGAAGCATCATCCGTCATCGAGGACTCCTACCATCTAGGTCAGCTCTCTTCTTGCTGTTGCCATTAAGAAGAAGGTTCAGGAACTTCAGGATGCACACTGCCAGGTTCAGGAACAGTTATTACCCTTCAACCAATAGGCACTGAACTAGTGTGGATAGCTTCACTCAATTTCACTTTCCTCATCACTGAACTGTTCCCACGACTTATGGACTCACTTTCAAGGACCACTCATCTCATCTTCTCATTATTTATTATTATTATTATTATTAATTTTACCTTTTCTCAGCTTAAGCTGGTAAAGCCTGAGGAAAGGCACAGCCAAGCACACTCATTTCTCAATTGCTAGGAACTTTTGATTATTCTAGTGGTGTTTAGTATTGTGGCAAATATTGTTGTTTTGGTCCAATTGTATAATACTATTCTGTAGTGACTTTGAGAACATACTAGTTGCTGATATTACTATTGGGACAATGCACACCTTGTTTATGTTTCATAGACTTTCAATTTCCTCTTTTAATTCAGCATATTTCTAATGTTTTCACTTACTGATTTCTGGATTTTATTTATGTTTGGAATGGTTATATCTATTAAGAAAGTTGTTCTTGGTTGCTTATCCTGTAATATTCTATCTGAACAGTTATTATGGATTGTCCTACAGGAATAATGGATCAGTCATAATATAATTTGTAGGACTCTGACTCTAAATCTGGATCAGTATTATAGGAAGGCATGGCATCTTCCATGAAGTTGTAACTTACAGCAAGATTTTTGTAGATAATGTTTGCCGCCTGATTGTGCCTGTGTAAGTAATCAGATTGAGTTAAACTGCTGCAGGATCCTGTAATATGTTGGATTGTTTCTGGTTTCTCTTGCATTTTCTGCATTTATTGTCTTGAATTAGTTGGTCTTTTATTATGTATCTTTGCTAAGCTTTTGTGTGCACCACCTGGAACCCCTCTGTTTCTGGGAAGAGATCTCCAACTCTGATCCAGGCATATGATATTTCCTTATCAACATCTAGTCTGCTCATATTGTGGGGTTGTCTTCCATAGAGTGTCATGCCCTTTCATTGGTTAACACTTTCTTCTATAGTGATAATTGCTTCACTTTGCTGTTATGCCTTAATTTAAGTTTAGTGGTGTGTACCTCTTATCAGAATTGTATATGCTTGCGAGGAGTGCCCAACCCTGTCTTCATGGATGAAAGTATATCCTTAGAAGTTTTATGTCTAAATTTTTATGTCTGTTATTTGTCTCCTCCTTTTGTCCTAAGTAGTGTTAATCTAAATACACTAGAGTATACACAGTGTTTTCTAAAATTTGTAATTTGAGTTATTTATCTTTATAAATTTTCCAGATCTGTTTTGGACCAACATATTACACAAAAAGAATATGTTAATATTTGTGTAGTGAAAGTATTTATTGCCTTTGTTGCATTTTTACTATTGAGCTCTCTTTGGCAGATTTTCTTAAGCTTTAAAGTAAATTGTGTTTGATAAAGTTTTCTCTTAATCATACTACGATCTATTTCCTTTGCTTGTTGATTTCCCAGATACATATATATTACACATTCATCCATTGGTTGTATTGTATCCTGCTGCTTTGTTTTTCACTATACTAGCTCTATTGCTCCTTTTTATGTTTAATATTCTGCATTTATCTAGTCTGAAATTCATGTTTATATCTTTAGAAAGTTGTTACGGTATTTGAAATAATTGTTTCAGGATTGCTGATGAAGGAGCGTACAATTTCAAAGTGTACATGGTGTTGCTGTGTGTTGTTATTATTTTTTTCCTCTTTCATTTGTATTTGCACATTATTTCTATTTTGCACATTGATTTTTGTCTACCCTGTTGGGTATGGTCTTTCATTGATTCTATTGTTTCTTGTATTTAACCAAATTGGCTGTTAGGTTTGTATATGGTGACATATATATGACAAATTTATTTGAAGTCTGGACTTTAAACTATAATGCCTCCTTCACGGTAGCAATGAGAAGAAGGCACGTCTCAGAGAATGGGGTCCTTAATGATGGCTGCTGCCTTTTTGAGGCATTGCCTTTTGAAAATGTCCTCAATGCAGTGGAGGCTAGTTTCCATGATGGAACTGGCTGAATTATCTGTATTAATGATCTGGATGATAATGTGGTAAACTGATCAGCAAATTTGTGAATGACACCATGATTGGGGTGGGGGGGGTATAGTGGATAGCAAGGAAGACACTGCAGTTGGATCTAGACTAGCAAGTAAAATGGAATGAAAAGTCACTGATGGAATTTAATGCAGACAAGTATGAGGTCTTAAACTTTGAGAGAGCAATCTAGGGTAGGACTTACACGATGAACAGTAGGGCACTGAGGGGTGCAGTAGAACAGAGGGATCTGGGAATACAGATCCATAATTCCTTGAAAGTGGTGCCACAGGTAGATAAGATTGTAAAGAGCTTTTGGTACATTGGCTTTCATAAATCGAAGTATTAGGTACATAAGTTGGGGTATTATGTTAAAGTTATATATAACACATTGGCAAGGGCTAATTTGGAGTGTTGTGTACAGTTCTGGTCACCTATCTGTAGGAAAGATCAGTAAGATTGACAAAGTGCAGAAAATATTTACAAGGTTGGTGCCGGGACTTGAGGACCTGACTGAAAGGGAAAGGTTGAATAGGTTAGGGCTTTACTCATTGTAGACTGGGAGATGAGAGAGATTTGATAAAGGTATACAAAATTATGAGGGGTATAGAAAAGGTATATGCAAACAGGTGTTTCCACTGAGGTTGGATGAGACTAAAGCTAGAGGTCATGGGTTAAGGGTGAAGGAAGGAATAGTTAAGGGCAACATGAGGTGGTGAGAGTGTGGAACAAGCTGCCTTTGGACATTGTGGATGTGGGTTCAATTTCAACATTTAAGAGAAATTTGGTTATGTCACGCAGGTGAGAAACTGCTAGAAAATTCAGCAGTCTAATGAACAAGGAGGCAATTAAAAGAGAGAGAGGACTCTGACTTGGCTTTGATAACACTTTTAATTGTGACCTTGAGAGAGAGAGAGAGAGAGAGAGAGAGAGAGAGAGTACGGTGCCAGCTGAGACACGAGCTGGGAAGTCGCCATGGTAACAGCTCAGAGCGGTTGAGCTAACGGACGGGTGGAATTCTGGATGGAATATAAAAAGTTGAGGCTGTTGGTCTGATAACGGCAGAGGAGAAATGATGCGGGAGAAGTGCAGAAGCTACCCGAGAAACCACTAGTGGAGTTTAAGACCACCACGAGGGTGGAGGCCACGGACCGATTAATTTCGACCCGTGATTACCAGTGCGGGTAAGAGCTTGCCTGTGGGGGTCTGCTGGTGGTGAATCCGTGCCGTGGGTTAGTAGACCGTTCCCTAGAAGGGACTCTGCCCATCTGTGTCTGTGTGGGGTTCACAGGAAGTGACTCTAAAGACTTCGGAAGCAAGAATAACTAAAGCTGCCAATGTAAACATCAACTCAATTAACTCTGTCTCTCTCTCTCTCTCTCCATCCATCAATTCAACTCGATGCAACAGAAAGTGAACTGAACTGCTTAAACTTACTTGACACTGTAAGACTGATATCTACCTCTGGGACTATTAACTTTGTATCCACATGCATATTTAAGGAGATATACGTATAATAGTTTATAACCTGTATCGTATTATCTGGTGTTAATGATATTAATTCGTAGTAGTAATATATATAGTCTTAATTTATAGTAAACCAGATCTCCAGGTGTGTTCCATTGCTGCTGCTCCTTTTCAACTTGTCATGGGATATGTGACAGTTAAGTACAGGGATGGGAGCAATAGGAGGGCCCTGGTCCACGTACAATTGATGGAACTAGGCAGAATAATAGTTCAGTATGAACTAGAGGGGCTGAAGGTGTGTTTCTCTGCTGTAGCATTCTGTGGTTCCATGTCTCTATAATACTTTGGTCGTGGCTATAATTAACTCCTGCTTGAACAAAGATCTGGAACCCCTATAACTTGCCAGCTGCCATAGTGGGTCTACAGTGGATGTAATAACATTGGCTCTCTTCTTGGCTTTGGAGCACCTGGACGACTGTAATACATATATATTTATGGATTATACTTTGCAGTTTAACACCATCATTACCTAAGTACTAATCAGCAAGCTTCATATCCTGGATCTGTGTACCTTCTTCTGCAACTGGATCCTTAGGTTCCTTATAAGGAGACCACAGTCAGTGCGGATTTAGTAATAGCATTTTCTTTCATTGCCAATTAGCACAGATGTACTAGACACTAGACAACTATAGTACAGTACAGGCCCTTCTGCCCTTGATGTTGTGCCAACCCATATCTTCCTAAAAAAAAGAGTACTAAACCCACACTAAATCGTAACCATCTATTTTTCTTTCATCCATGTACCTGTCCAAGAGGCTCTTAAATACCCCTAATGTTTTAGCTTCCACCACTATCCCTGGTAAGTCATTCCTGGCACCCACAAACCTCTGTGTAAAAAACTTACCCCTGATGTCTCCCCTAAACTTCCCTCCTTTAACCATGTACATATGTCCTCTGGTGTTTGCTATTGGTGCCCTGGGAAACAGGTACTGACTATCCACCCTATCTATGCCTCTCATAATCTTGTAGACCTCTATCAAGTCCCTTCTCATCCTTCTACACTCCAAAGAGAAAAGTCCCAGCTCTGCTAACCTTGCCTCATAAAACTTGTTTTCCAATCCAGGCAACATCCTGGTAAATCTCCTCTGCACCCTCTCCATAGCTTCCACATCCTTCTTATAATGAGGTGACCAGAAATGAACGCAATACTCTATGTGTGGTCTCACCAGAGATTTATAGAGTTGCAACATGACCTCTCTACTCTTGAACTCAATCCCCCTATTAATGAAGCCTAGCATCTCATAGGCCTTCTTAACTGTCCTAACAACCTGTGCAGCAACCTTGAGGGATGTATGGATTTGAACCCCAAGGTCCCTGTGTTCATCCACACTCTTAGGTAACTGACCATTATCCTATACTCAACCTTCTGGTTTGTCCTTACAAAATGCATCACCTCACACTTATCCGGATTGAATTCCATCTGCCACTTTTCTGCCCAACCCTGCATCCTATCTATATTCTCTTGTAACCTTCGACAACCTACAGCTCCATCCACAACTCCTCCAATTTTTGTGTCATCCGCAAACTTATTCACCCATCCTCCTGCCTCTTCATCCAGGTCATTTATAAAAATCACAAAGAGCAGGGGTCCCAGGACAGATCCTTGCGGCACTCCACTAGTCACCGACCTCCAGGCAGAATACTTGTACCTCAAGGATGTATGCTTAGCCCTTTGTTCTACTCTTTCAACACTTACAACAGTGTGATAAGCATAACTAAAAGGTTATTTGTAAGTTTGCTGATGACATGACTGTTAGCAGAACCTTAGCTGCAAAGAAGATGTGTACAGGAGTGAGATAGATTGGCTACTTGAGTGGTGTCACAACAACGTTTTACTCAGTATCAGCAAGATCAAGGAATTAATTGGAGACTTCAAGTAAGGTTGACACACCAGTACTCATTGAGGAATCACTGGCGGAAAGGGTGAACAGCTTCAAGTTCCTGGGCATCAATATTTCAGAGGAACTACCTTAGCCCCAAATCAGTGATGCAACCATAAAGAAGTCACACCATTGGAAGTTTGAGGAGAATTGGTTTGTCACTAAAGATTCTTGCAATTTTCCACATCATTATCATTAAAAACCATCATTATGTGGGACATATTACTGCTATTAGGAACAGGAGCTTGAAGAACCATATTCAATGTTTTAAGAGCACCTTCTTTCTCTCTGCCATCAGATTTCTGAACAGTCCATGAACCTTCAGAAATAGAATTTCTGAACACTGCCTCATTATTTGTCTTTTACACTGTTTATTTATTTATTTTATGATTTATAGTAATTTTTATGTCTTACTCTGTACTGCTGCCGGAAAGCAACATATTTCATGACATAGGTCAATGACAATGAATGTGATTATGATTCGAAATGATACAGGATTCAATCAACTTTGCAAACTTGTGTTCAGTAAGTTTGCTTCAATGTAGTTGTTTCATGCACTTATCTTCAAGGTATTCATGATAAGTTGTTACTTTTATGGATAAATGTCCACATATACAGCCTTTGGTAGCTATCCTATGACTTGAACTGTTGTCTTTTGGAGTGATTCCAAGTGAAACATTTAGTTCAAGTCTTTGGCTCTTTCAGAATGACTTGATGGCTACCATCCAAATCCCATCAAACAAGCTGATTACAAATTCATATAACTGTGTAAAGTGTATAAAAGGTCATAAATAATGAAAACAGCATGTCTAATTTCTTGTTTTTCAATGACATTGCCTTGGTCTGACCACCGGATTTTTTACAAGGTTCTAGCAGATTAGTAAGCAGAGCGTGGAACCCCAGTTCTAACATTTCAACTTGTAGGAACTGTGGCCGATACTAGAGACTGTTCATGATACCAATAAGCTCAAAGAGTATATGCGTGGACTAGAACGTGGTACCCTCCCTGTACACTCTTGCTTCTGTAAATTAAAGTGTAGAATGAACAAATTTATTTTTATATGGTATTCAAATCATCCTAAAATGTAGCCTCCCAGTATAAACAAAGCTAGTTGCATTTGTTTTTCCTCCCTCTGGATTTAACATGAACTAATGGTATGTCCATTCTTTCCCAAGTTCAAATAAACACAAAATCTATACCGCTAGTCGTCAAGGGTTGTGGAAAGAAAGAAATTTATTAAAAATTTGTAATTATGCAATGTCAAAGGTGAAAACCAAAAAGCTTAAGATTGTAGGAAAATTGGAAGAATGAAATACATGTGGAGTCTATAGGAGGTAAAAAATGCTATTGACATGTGCAAATGCCTCTTCATATTCAAAATTAAATCTAAAATGTACAGTGATCCTTCAAGTGATCATTGCTTATAGCCAATATAAAAATTATACACAATCCCCAAAGAGTAAAATACTACTTAGAGAGAGCTGCCATTTGGTTGCTACACTTGCGTGTCCCATTTCTTCAACTCTGCTACCTTGTGCGTCCTTCTATCCTTTTGCTGGTCACAGAAGCTTGGATGGACTCCACAAAGGGAATGAGGTCCATGGTACACCAGATGCATCTTACCTCAGGAACACGAGGCCTGCAAAGACTGCAAGCATGTGATCACTCACTACGTTTTACCTGATTACTTTCCTTTGGAAATCCAATGAGAATATTCACCTTGGTTTTCTTATGTAACTCTAGCTAGAACAAATGCACAATACCATTACTTCTCCCACTTCTTGAATCCATTTGATTCCTTGAGCCATCAAAGATTTTGCCATTTATGCATTTCTGCAATTCAATTGAATTTCCACTATCTTTCATTATTAACAAGCCACTGAAGAATATCTGTTAAAAATAATCATTATACAATGCAATGTATTGAGATATTTTTGTTCTGAAGTTCCATAAATAAAATCCACAAAAAAGCATGGAAAGGAAGTAGAACTTGTAAACTCAATTCATGTTAATAGAAAAACGGCCTTCAGAAAATTAAATAAATAATGTGTCTTTGAATTTATGATGGTTAAGTGTATAAATTATTATCTAAAAGACAATAAAACAGAAATCACTCAATAAAAATGAAATATATGCCACCTTCACCTAATTCCTTCAGAGAGTAATACATTGTTTCAGTATCATATTTGTACATTGAACTTCTGAATAAGAAGGCTATGATATTAAATTCTGGTTCACTACTTAGTCGCATCGTCTAGGCTATTCTTCACCATTATGAGAAAGTGATGCCATCGATGGATGTTCCAATCCTGAAGTAAAACAATAAGCTGGGTTCCCACTTAGATGGATGTGAGTATGTGGCACCATTTGAAGGAGATAAAGACCTGGCTAAGACTCAGAATTCAATGGAATGCTCCTCATGTTAATCTTTTTACTCCCAGAAACATTCTCCTGAAACCCCTCTGGAAACACTCTAATCCAGCTATTTTCTTAGATAAAGAGCTCCAAACATCTCAGAGTACTTCAAGAGGGGCCTGACCAATACCTCATAAAGGCTCAGCATTACATTCTTGTTTTTATACTCTCGTACTCTCAAAATAAGTGCTAACATTCCATTTGCCATCCATACCACTGACTCAGTCTACAAGTTAACCTTAAGGCAACCCTGCATAAGGTCTACCAAGTTTCTTTGCACCTCTGATTTCTGAATTTTCTCCCCATTTAGGATATAACCTATGCTTTTATTCTTCCTAATATGTTCCATCTGCCACATTGCCATCCTCCCATTTGATCTAAGCTTTTCTACATATTCCCTGCTTGCCTCTTCACCTATCTTCATATCATCCACAAACTTGGCCACAAAGCCATCAAATCCATCATCTAAATCATTTACATATTATGTGAAAACAAGCGATCCCATCAAACCCTGCGGAGTTCCACTAGTCTGCCATGAAGTACGCTAGTAATGTTGGAACCCAAGTGTAGAGAAAAGGCAGACTCTGCTGTAGAGATGGTGCCAGGGTTTATTCATTTCCAACAGAAAATTGGTGGCTCAGCCAAGTGACACCATGAGATGTAATGTTCTCAAAAACAAGATCTCAGAATTAGTGCTAATCCGGCATCCACTTAATTAGAAGCAGTAACGTGGAATTTCCAAGCTTATCAAAATAAACTTAACAAATTTTGAACAGCGGCCAATCGGAGAGATCAGAAGCTTGAAAGGATGTATTTCATTCAGGTTCACTGATCAGTTATAAAAGGCAGTGACTCACAGAAGCTTTTTTACAGCTTTGAGCAGCAACCAATCGGAGTTTGGGATTCATTAGTAAGAACAAATTAAAGTGAGTCAGGGGCAAGCAGAGTGGCCATTGTTTCAATGGCCAGCATCAGAGTGCACAGAGTCAGAGTGGAGATTCTGAGGCTTTAGCTCTTTGAGAATTCAGTCAGAGAAGACAAAAAAGAAGATGTAGGCAGAAGGAGGAGGGCTGGTGTTACTAGTCAAGCAACATGTTATGGCATGGCTCCATCGGAATGGACTGGATAACTCATCTAGTGAGGCATTATGGGTGGAACTGAGAAATAAGAAAGGCATGACCACGTTAATGAGGGTATATTGCAGACAACTCGACAGTACAAGGGATTTAGAGGAACAAATTTGTAAAGAGACTGAAACATAAGGTTCACACTCAAGATGCTGGTGGAATGCAGCAGGCCAGGCAGCATCTATAGGAAGAAATACAGTCGATGTTTTGGGCTGACCCTTCGTCAGGACTAACTGAAAGAAGAGGTAGTAAGAGATTTAAAAGTGGGAGGGGGAGGGGGAGATCTGAAAATCCAGGTTGGGTCTTCACGTGCTATGATTGTGACTCTCGTTTCCCCTTCCCTCACCACCACTCTGCAACCCCGTCTCCCTCAGATCCCATCATCAGCTCCTGGACCCTCAGAGGCGCCATCTTCCTCTCACCCCAGCCCTTCCCTCTCCACTGACACTACCAGCGTCCCTCCCCCCTCTGATCCCAGCTCTCATCCGTGCCAGGTCTTTACCATCCCCTCCGACCTTCAACTCTCTGAGGCAGATCTCTCTGTCCTCAGTAAGGGCTTTACCTTTGTCCCCCTTCACCCACACCTCAGCGAGTTCTGCGTGCGCCATGATGCTGAACTCTTCTTCTGCTGGCTCCATCTTTGAGTCTACCTCTTTGGCAAGGACTCTCTCACCACCCCACCCCCCGCCAATGACCCCTCCTCCCATCTTCAACCCTCCTCCTCTTCATGGGCACCCTGCATGTCAGAATAAAAGGTAAAGATTACAAGTGTAGGGAACCTAGGTTTCTCAAGAGATATTGAGGCCCTGGTTAAGGGAAAAAAAGGTGCATAGCAGGTATAGACAGGTAGGGACTAATGAGGTGCTTATGGAGTATAAGAAATGCCAGAAAACACTTAAGAAAGAAACCAGGAGGACTAAAAGAAGGCATGAAGTTGCACTAGCAGACAAGGTTATGGAGAATTCAAAGGGATTCTACAGTTATGTTAGGAGCAAAAATATTGCAACGGACAAAACTGGTCTTCTGGAAGATAAGAATGGTAATCCATGTGTGAAGTCAAAACAGATGGGGGAGTTCTTAAACAATATTTTTGCATCTGTATTTACTCAGCATACAGACACAGAGTCTATAGAAGTGAGGCAAAGTGGCACCAACTTCATGGAAAACTTAACAGATTACAGAGGAGAAGGTGGTTGCTATCCTGAGGGAAATCAGGGTGGATAAAGTTTTTGGATAGACATGGACTGATTAAAGATAGTCAGTATGGCTTTGTGCGTGGCAGGTAATGTGTAACCAATTTTGTAGAGTTTTTCAAGGAAGTTACCAGGAAAGTGAAGACAAGGCAGTTGATATTGTCTACATGACTTTTGCAAGGCATTTGCCAAGGTCACACATGGGAGGTAGTAAATTGGATTTGACATTGGCTTTGCAGAAGAAGCTGAAAAGTGGTAGTAGATGGTTGCCTCTCTAATTGGAAGCCTGTGACTTGTGGTGTGCTGCAGGGATCAGTGCTGGATCTATAGTTGTTTGTCATCTATATCAACGATTTGTATGATAAAGTGGTTTAATGGATCAGCAAAGTTGCAGGTAAGGAAGTCTATCATGGCTTGCAAATGAATCTGGACTAGCTGAAAAAATGGGTTGGAAATGGCAGATGGAATTTAATGCAGACAAGTGTGAGGTATTGCACTTTGGTAGGACCAACCAGGGTAGGTCTTACACAGAGGACAGTGCACTGAGGAGTGTGGTAGAACAAAGGGATCTGTGAATACAGGTCCATAATTCATTGAAAGTGGCATCACAATTTCATAAGGTTGTAAAGAAAGCATTTAGCAAGTGTAAATGCTAAATTTCATAAATCAAAGTAATGAGTACAGGAGATGGAATGATATGTTGATGTTATATAAGTCATTGGCGAGGCCTAGTTTGGAGTATAGTATACAATTTTGATCAACTACCTGCAGGAAAGATGTAAACAAGGATGCAAATGTACAGATAGATTTTAGATAGATGTTGCTGGGTCTGGAGGACCTGACTTATAGGGAAAGATTGAATAGGGTAGGACTTTTTTCCTTAGATTGAGAGGAGATTTGACAGAGATATGCTAAATAGTGAGGGGAGTAAATAGGTAAATGCAAGCAGGCTTTTTCCACTGATGTTGGGTAGGACATTAACCAGCAATCATGGGTGGAGGGTGAAAGGTGAAAAGTTTAAGGGGAACATGTGGGGAGATTTCTTCACTCAGAGGGAGTTGAGAGTGTGGAATGAATTGGCAGCACAAGTGATGCATGCAAGCTCGCTTTCAATGTTTAACCAAAGTTTGGATAGCTACATGGATAACAGGTACATGAAGGGTCCCAATGCAGGCCGATGGGACTAGGCAGGATAAATGGTTTCAGCATGGATTAGATGGGCTAAGGTGCTTGTTTCTGTGCTGTACTTTTCTATGACAGTTCTGAAGAGCTCATTGCTCTGTAAATCTCAGTAAAGCAAATGTTCTTGATGTTTCTTCCTGGGCCTTCAGATAAGCAATACATCAAGCTAATAAATTAATCTTTTCATTAACCATGATCATTCTTTAAGCTTAAATGCAGAAATCCACATGGCTTTCACCACTAATAACATTAACATAGTTCTCCTTTCTCAGTAATGATGAGTTGCTTTTTCACCATATAACTTTTGCATTGACCAACTTTACAAGGTTGCAACCTCCAAAAGATGAAAGTGAGAAAATGGAACAATTCGTCAGAAATCCTAAAACGACTATATTTGCCTATAAATGTATATATAAAGGATTTGTCTTAATTGTGAAATTGATCTAAAAATCAAGGCTCTTGCATAACTTTTATGTTATGTTCCATCCCTGTAAAGTTATTACATTTGTTCTTTAAATATCCCACACACTACTCGTTGGGATTTATAACCAAAATCCAAGTATTTAGAAAATCTAAATGTTCTTTCATACAAAAGAAGGAATTTGTTTTCAGGAATTTGGTAGCATGCAAAGTACATGCTATTTGTAACAACTCCAAACTTAAAATGGTTCAAATAGTTCCAGTTTAATATAAGAGACTGTATACAGTATACAACCTGAAATTCTTAATCTTCATAGACATCTATGAAACAAGAAATTCCATAAGAAGAATGACACAAACATCAGAAAGCCCCCAAAGCCCCCCTCCCCTGCAACAGCAGAAGCATCAAAGACCCACCCCCTCCCACCATGCAAGCAATAGCAAAAGCTCCCAAAGACACCTTGATCTAGGGTCCATCAAAACTACAGTCCATTACCCAGCACTTCAGTACCTCAGACAGGCTTGCAAGGGAGAGAGAGATGGCTCTTGCATCAATGACTGTGGACACCAGCAGCTTACTGTTCCGATGATACAATCTTCCCCCTCATTTCTACAAGCCTCCCCCCCAACCTAATCTTCCATTTTATCAGAATTCAAACAAGCTTAGCATTAGTACTTTTAAGGTAATTCATTTGATAGATAATCCTACAGTATTAATGTTTAACTTCAGTGGTATGTTTCTCAACATTTTTGCAGATTTGTAGTACAATTGTTCAGTAAATCACAATTAATTGTTATGCAGATCAAGTTGATTCCTGCTCCACAGTGTTCTCCACACTAGACAGTCTTAGTTAAACATTTACAACATTAAAGATTATGATGTACTTGCTTCAAGACAAAACTTGATTTTAACCATTTTATTCTCTTAATCTTTATGAAAAACGGAAATTCTTCTTGATCTGTAAACCAAAAAGTATAAATAGATCAGTTTTATTTTGAACCCAGTAAAGTTTCTTATTTGTGGTGTCTGAATTAACGAAACTGTATGACATCAGTAAGCTTGATAGCAAGACAATCTGTTTGGAAAACCTAAGATTAGAGTACAATATCACTAGAAACTAATCTGACTGGAATAGACTATACTTCTGCATTACGTCCTCAGTGGTTACATCCTCAGAAAACAATTGTTCATGCAATTTTGTAGAACGTAAACATCTTTTTCACAATGAATCTCTAATTGTAGATACATTGCTATTGGATGTTCTTCTCACAACAGAGAAGTCATTGCAGGTCTATAGCTAAGTGAATTAAGAATAAATTGTAGCCAGAAGTGAAAGGGTTGCTTTAATTGACTAGAGATGGGTGCTACATTGTTTGATAATGTATCAAGTACAAATATCAATAGAAGCTATTGCTGTGTCATGTCAGAAGCAAATCCGACTGTGAAGTCGCAGCCTGCATGTCCTTAAATATAAAATATAAACTGGTTAAGTTCTATGTATCCATTATGTGCTTAACTTTCCCACATAAAATTCTGTAAGAGTGAATGCTTCTTCCATATCTCAACTTTTATTTGTGATTTGTGAATTTCATAAGGGTGAATTTCCATTAACTGAACTGCCATAACAAAGGGCACATAGTCCAATACTGATCAGGATAAGAGTTAAAAATTTCATTGGTACCATTTGTGGATCACTCTGATACTGTGAAAGTCAAATAATGATCAAGGTCTTCAATTGCATGTTTCACAGAACAGCATGACAAAAGACAGAAATATTTGGGAAATCAGGCTGTATCTGTGGGAAGAGAGATGGAGTTAATGCTTCAGACTGATGAACCTTTATCAGAATGGGGAAGGAGACAGAAGAATGATTTTCACAGTCAGTATTGTTGGTTTAGGCATGAAAGATTATATTGATGTATTGCACATTCAAAAGATTTTTGCATTTAGCCTAATAAGTAGGGTAATGTCTGGAGTTGGCTCTTAAAAGGATATAGAAAATTAAAGGAACACTCTTCCAGCTATTGAGGAGAGTTGCTGCTCAATGTTTGGA
Source organism: Hypanus sabinus (assembly GCF_030144855.1). Classification (NCBI taxonomy): domain Eukaryota; kingdom Metazoa; phylum Chordata; class Chondrichthyes; order Myliobatiformes; family Dasyatidae; genus Hypanus; species Hypanus sabinus. The sequence goes on along the minus strand of NC_082711.1, from coordinate 75,732,097 downwards.
TGCTGACATTTGGGAGATGGGTAGGAGAGTCCTTAAGCATTCTGGACAGGCTAATAAAGAAAATCAAGAAAATCTAAGAATTTTGAGGAATTCAGAAAGGCGACTGCTGAAGAGAAGAGGAGACATAGGAAGTAACCTACTACCCAAGTGCCCACATCTCAGTTGTTCCCGTGTACCTACTGCTCAAGATCCTACAGATCCGGAATTGGCCTCTGCAGCCACCTATGATCGTGCCTTCTTCCCTTCTGATCCTTGCAAGTGAAGAACAAGCCATCATATATGTTTTGTGTATGAGGACCAATGCATACTCAATGGGGAAGGGGATAATTGCCTGTGTCCTGTCTGATTTTTCTTGTGGGTTAAAGAAAAGTGTAACTGTAGTCTTAACTGCTTTGGGATAGAAGTTGGGTTAGCTCTCGGAAGCAGAAGAGAGCAGATGTATCAGAAAGAATTAAATATAGCCTGAGAGGTTCTTAAAGCAAGGAAGCTGAGAGTGGTTATGAACTTGATCCAAGGTCAAACCAGTCTGAGCATCCATGTAGCTATATTGGTGTTGTATGTCATATGCCTTTATGAGTTTTAGACCTGGTAGAAGTCAAGTTAATAATAAGTATATGGCTTATTATGTGTGAAATGAACACAAAAAATACTTCTGCTCAGATTTTAAAGTTTTTAGATCCAATCCAGTGGAAGCCCCACTCATTGAGACACTGGATGGGGCACAACTGGGTTTGATCTATCATAGTATGGATGTCATGTCTGTAATGTACCTATGAACATGTGCAATGTGTTCATGTTGTGTCATCAGTATGTATAATGACATTGTTCAGTTACCTGAACTTTGCATGTTTAGTTCCTGGTAAAACACATAGCAAATCATGAGAAAATTTGATAATCAACACTTGTTAAATTGCTGAGATACACTTTTTTGATCTATGGATATACCTGGCTGTGTTGGGATTGGAAAAATTATTGCTTTTTGCTAATGATTGCATAAAATATTGCAGACATGTTCAAGGGATTCATTTGTTGTTTAGATCAAACTTCAGAATGGGGATAAAATGTGATTTAAGTGACATTGGCTGCAGAATGATTGTTTGTGCCAGATGGATGATTTGAGTATCTGAGACAGTTTATGTCCTGGTATTTTCATGCACAACAGTCTCTGGAGCTTACAGAGAATGGCGCAACAAACAAAAAGCATCCAGTGACCTGCAGTTCTGTGGACGAAAGTGTCTTGTTTGTGAAAGAAGTCAAAGGAGAATGGCCAGACTAGTTCAAGTAATTCAAATAATCTCATGTTACAACCATGGTGTGCAGAACAGGATCTCTGAATGCACAATACATTGAACTTTGAAGTGGATGGGCTACAAGCAGAGGACCACAAACATACACTTAGTGGCCACTTAATGAGGTAAAGGAGGTATCTAATAAAGTTGCCACTGAGTGTAGACTTTAAAAAAACATTGATCCATCATGATATAAGGGAAGATGTAAAAGGAACATGTTTTTACACCTTTTTACAAGAAACATTGTTGGGAGGACCATTGGGGTGGAATTTTAAACCAAATTTCAATTGTGATAGAAGACAACAATACAATGAAGCGATCTGCAAAGTAAGCTGTCACATATTTGAATTTTATCTAATCTAATCTAAGGATATGACTTCATTTGAACAGAATCTGACTTAACTATTTTATTTACAAAATGTAAAATAGTACCAAAATGCATAGTGGTAAATGCATCATTGTAGCAATATTCAATAAATAACATGAGTTTCTGGAAAGACTTTGAATAGAATATTCTGAAGGAAATGGCTGAACTAAATGTCTAATGTCTAGAGAGCTAAAGGTTGTGTAAAACCAAAATACGAAGTATGATTTAAAGTCTCTGTGAGTAATATAAATAAAAGTTAACACTTGTATGTGTAAAGTGAATTGGTATAATCATTCAACGCATTTGTTTAAATTTTTGCAAATCATAGAATGATCGAGTCAGTTCAGAAAAAGGCAGCAACAAACAGCTGCATGATCTGCATCTATTCTATAGAGCATTCAGAATAATCAGCTATTGAAATGTCTTGACCGATTCTGTTCATTGCACTTTCTTATAGTCTGCTGTAAATTAGATTCACATTCTTAGACAAATAAATTTGTCTATCAAAGGTTTTTTGTTCTGAGAAATAGTTATTTGATCCTCAATAGTTTTTGACAACACACATCCATGCTCACCAGTACAATTTCCTGGAAAAGAGAAACTATATTCTGGTTCTAGCCTAATTCTTAATGTAATTTCCAAAAGAAAACATTTTCTACAGCTGATCATGAATACATAAGTATATCATAATTGAATACCAATTACGCTGACGGACTGCCTGGATTAAATGAAAGTAGCCAGCTATTTGGTTCATAAGGCACCAGTATGTTCTACGTACATAATATAATCACTATAAAGTTAACTGAAACTTATAAAGACTTCATCTGCTTGCAGCTGAATATTGTGGATTTTGTTTTGACACCAGTAGCAAGACAATCTGATGAATGAAGAGTTGTTCTGTTATGAATCAGCAAAGAATCAATTTTTTAGAAAAACAAGGAAAATTATGTCATCAATACTTGAGAAGTAATCTGTTCACCAACACACGGATCAGTCACATACTTCCTTGATTCCAATTGAATTGACAATAGCTGTGAAGTTCCTGCAGTATGAATTTTCTGATGCCTTCCAGGTTTCCGAAGTAATTAAGGAATCTCAGAATCAGCTATGTCTAATTTATGGTCCAATTAAAGCTACCCAAAACATTCATTTCCTGACAAAGAAATAGTATGTTAACACTCTTAAAATTTTTGTGCCATAGGTGAGCTTCCAAGAGCATTTGATATTGCTAATTATACACATCTGGAGGTGTGTATCGTCAATGCTGTTGAAGGAGAAATAAGTCTTGTCTAAACACATTTCTAATACAGTGGGGTCAATATGGATGTGCGTCTATTACAAATCAATGAATAAACAATCAACCTAAAATTATCAGTAAATTATCTGGAATAAATTTTAACTTTTTTTGTATTATTGCCCATTTTGAGAAAGCAGAATTGAGTCATCTTCTTGAACTGTTGCAGTCTAGCTAGATAAGATCAACTCCCACAATGCTATTAGATAGGTTGTAAACCCATTGGCAGTGAAAGAACGGTGATGTACTGTATCTGAAAGTCAGATGGTGGGCAATTTGAAAGAGAGCCTGCAGAAGTGGCGGTGTTGCTGTTGAACTAGGGTTTCCCGTTTATCCTTGCACTGATGATCCACTAAGCTGTTGCAGGTGCCTGGCCCATTCACTCGTCCATAGTGCAGCACACTCATGACTGAGAAGTCAAATGTTTAAGGTTAAGCCCCACTTGCTACTATCAATTGCAATGGCAGATTTCCTTTGATCACACTAACCTCTCCTCGCCTGAATAGGAAGGCAGCCTAAGAACTTAAGAATAAAGAGCATTAAGAATAAAGACATCTGGTCCATCAATCCTGCTCTTCCATGACAGATCTGGTTGTGGGCTCAGATGCACCTACATGCCTTTTTCCTTAATCCTTATTTCCTTTGATGTCCAAACATCTATCTAACTGTGACTTCAATATATTTAATGAGGAAGCCTCTACTGAAGGGGTTCCCAGCCTTTTTTATGTGATGGACCAATACCGTTAAGCAAACGGTCTGCGGACCCCTGTTTGGGAACCCCTACTCTACTGCTTTTTTTTTTGACACTATGTGAAAAGCAGTTTCTCTTCATCTCCATTCTAAATGAATTCCCCTAGATTTTGAGAATATTGCCCTTGTTCTCATCTTTCTTTCGAGTGGAAACAACTTTCCTGCCTCTATGTTATCTAAACCTTTCATAATTTTATATGTTTCCATAAGATCCTCACCCATCCTTCAGAATTCCAGCAAGTATAGTCCAAAGTAATTCAATCTCTCCTCATAGGCTCAACCCCTCAACTCCAGAATCAACCTGGTTAACTTCCTCTGTGTTGCTAGTAGATCCTGCCTCATCAGTGCACAGTATTCCATATGTGGCCTTACCTGTACCCTGTACAGTTGCTGCATAACCTCCCTTCTCTTAAATTCAATTTCTCTACCAATAAAGACAACATTCCATTTTCCTTCTTAATAACCTTTTGCACCTGCACAAGGACATTATAATTCATGCATTCATGCAAAAGCACTACGAAATTTCTCTTCATAGCAGCATGCTGCAATCTTTCACCATTTAAACAACAATCTGACCTTCTATATGTCATCTAAAGTGGATGACCTTGCACTTACCAACATTGTGTTCCAACTGCCAGAATCTTGCCCACTCACTTAACTGAACTATATCTCTCTGCAGGCTACACATATTCTCAATTTCAATATTGCATGGATTCAATATGGTTTGCACATTAAATAGGAAAATGCTGATTCCAAAGGAGTGACATTTCAAATAGGAAATAAAAATCACTAGAAGTTACTTTACCTCCTTTCTTCCTCTGGCCTTTCTTTCTGCCCTTTTCCATTTGTTTGTTGTGAAATTCTGAGCTAGTTGTACTTTTGTTCCTGATGAAATGCCATTTTGTAATAAACCCAGTACTGAGACACAGTCAGATTTTGATTGAGGTAGCTCTGTTTGCAATTTGAAGTGTTGTTTTTATTATTTTTAGCTCAACAACTACATTACCATTTTGCAATTCCAAGGTCTTTACGTATAAATCCAGACTTTGATTTCTGGTTGTTAATGTCTTGTGATTGTTGATGCTGGAGCCTGAATCCTGGCTGGGGAATTTAATTTTAAGTAATTAAAGTAACTTACTAAGTCAATACAATGTCTTGATAATGCTGATCTAACTTATTGGATATGAATAAATGTTCACTTATTTATAATGTCCTTTAGAAAAGGAAATCTGTCCCTAGTTTATGATTTTCTGCTCACTAATGATCTTGGCTCGAAAATCATACTCCAAAATAAATATGGTCTTGTTTTGTTCTCTTCTGAAATAGCTACTCTTTCCTGCAGTTAAAGATGGACAGTAAAAGCTGCTTGTGCTAATGATGTCTGCGTGTGTGATTGAATATATCAACAAAGTCCAACTGAAATGAAAATCAAAAGCACTGCAGATGATAGGAATCTGAAATGAAAGCAGAAAAAGCAGAAAATGAAAGCAGAAAAACCATTCAGCAGATCAGGCAGCGTCTGTGTAATGAGTAAGAGTTAATGGTACATACAAAACACACTTTGTCAAACCAGGAAAACAGAGTAAAGAAGTTTATTTTAAATAGCAGATAAAGCAGGGAAGGGATAGATGAGACTCGGGGAGTAGCTCTGATATTGTTAGGCTGATGTTTCAGGGCTTAAGCTGTTGATGAGGTCATCTGGTCAATCCAGTGCTATCATAACGGGCATTACAGATCCATCAACAGAGCCACAGAAACATCAGTAAAACTGCTCACCAATCTTCTTGATCACATGTTTCAACAATATATTTTTCCACCCCAAACCCCTTCAGAAGCAGTTCTGATTCTTATGGCATTTTAACAAGGCCTCAAATTATGTTCATAAATATCAAACCACATACCTGTCCAACTTTATTTTTTTTCTTGAAAACAATTAACTTTTACAGTATCAGTTTCTATTTCTGGAGGAAATAATGCTTTTTTTCTTCCCATTAATCCAGATGAAGGCTCTTCTAAATTTTAAGCCAGCATCATCTACATAGAAGCAAAAAGGGCTTAATCCTTTATGTGCAATCATATTATAAAAATCTGGATGACATACCTTCAAAATCTTTTTTTCCTTCAATCAAAACACGTTTGCATTTCTTTTGAAAAATAACTGTGAGCATTATTGATTTCTAATTTGACTGGGGACTAGGGCAAGTACAACAACCCGCATTCTGTTATTATGCTCATTTTATTCATAAAAAGTGCTGATAGTATCGATTTTTCCATCCAATTCCAGAAAGTAATTTATTTAGCCAAACACCAGCCCAACATGTTTGCGACTGGATATAGGAAAATGCAGGTGGCTTTCAACATATTTCATATCAAACACACAAAGAACATAATGATGTCTGGTTTGAGTAGTGGGAGATCATCGGAATGTGAAGGCCAAGGAAGGTGGGAGGTTTTGCTTTAGTGAATAGCAAGAGTGTAAGAACTTCAACAATGATTTTATTTAACTGTTAGTTTATTGCTCTTTAACTTTAATTCATTTCATTTTGCTATACTGTGTTGTTCAATGATGATAATATTGTCATTTTTAAACTCGGGTGTGGGAAAGGTGAATTCACATGGGATGAGATGGGGCAGGGTAGTCTTGGCAAGACAGGAGTGGGTAATTTGTGAGGTGGGGCATTATTTTTATCACCTGTATAGGGCTTTTATGTTCTCCCGATGGACAGAGTTAAGATTTTTATATCAGCCCCAAATCTCATTTTCTGCTTTGAGAACTGATGGAGCGTTGTGTTGAGCAGCTTCACATTAGTTATTTCAACTCCCACAGAAAACCTTCAGAAGCAAAATGCAAACTTGTGAAAGGAAGAGTGTGGAAAGTGCAGATGAAATGGGACAGACTTGACCCAGGCAATAACATAAACTGTAGTCGACAGCAAGGGGACTCCTCTCTTGTTATCATAGCTGGACTTATTGGTGGTCACAGTTACAGCATTTATGGGGTCCTCCTGACCATTTGGATGATGATATTATGGATTTGTATGTGAAATCTTTACAGCTAGATTTAGCCAGGATAGTTCCCGCAACAATAATAAAGCAAAATAACGACAGAAAGGTAAGTCCCTTTCCTTCCCTCCCACACACCCACCCAGGCATGCACACAGACATGCCTCCAATCCCAGGACAGACTGTCCCAGGCCTCCAACTCCAATCCTTGGCCCTGTGCTCTCAGACTTGTAGGTATCAGCCCTTCAACCTCCAGTTGTCATAACCACGGATTTGGCAGCGGAGCAGATTCAGCAAATCCACTCGTGAATATGCACGTGTCCCCTAATTATTATTTCATTGTGACAGTATTTGCTGCCACTATGTTCAGATATGGCCCAAGTGAGGAGAGAAAGAGAAACACTGAAGCGGGTCAATATTTCACAGACTTTAATGCAAACAGTGTTTATAGGGAAAGGAAAACACTAAACAGGACTGTTAACTAAAACTCTCAAATGGAAAACGATGTCAACACTGTGGCTGAAAGAAATAACCAAATATTCAACGAGTACCACTAGTCTTCAGCATCAGTTGACTCGACAGTCCAAGTCCTCAGGCAAGGCTGAATACAAAGGTAGCATAACTTTACTGTGCTTTGCTCAAGACTTGACAAGCGTTAAGGTGAAAAGAATGGAGTTAAATACCACCATAATAAAATAATAATTAGCTGATACAAGCATATTCATGGGTGCAATTTCTGAATCCGCTACGCTGCCAAATCCATGGTTGTGACACCGGTCCCTGGCCTGGTCTTTCAGCTATCAGGCCTCTGACTTCCAGATGTGCTGACCCAGAGGCTTCAACCTTTGGGTCCTTACCTCTATACCTACCAACTTTGGGCTTCAACCTCTGGTATTGAACCTAGCACTCACCAAGCACGAGACATTGATCTCGGAGCCTCAACCTCTGGATTCGGATAGACCTCCAACATAGGGACCCACCAACAGAGAAGGGGTTCACAGGCCCACAGACCTCTGCTAATCTAGGACACCATCAGTCCTTCATTCTCAGGACCCACCAACCATGGGAATGGCTGGTCGTTGTCCTCAGCGCCTGCCAATGCAAGCCCCAAGCCCCACAGATCACTGGTATTTGACTGTGGAACTCTTCAATTTGGACTACTGCCACTGACTCTTCACTTATTGTTCCTGACCTCTAGCTCCCCCCATCATTGACTTAACCTGTCCCCAAAACCATCCCTACTAATCTAAAAAATACAAATATGCCTCAGGCATGACCTCAATAAATATCACAACTCTGCACTCTCTTATCTGGACTGTAACTGTAGCAAACCATTGTATCAGGGGCCATGGGAAACCTGGATGAATTGACTGTTGTGAGATGGAGTTAATAATGTTCACGCCAAGGATAACATTGTAGTCGATGTCTCATAAATGTTTCCTCAAGTGACTCCTAAACATTTCTTTCCATCCACATGGCATTTCCATCTGCCTCTACTACCTTGCTGTTGCTATGCTAAACCCCACGTGATGCTAGGAGCGATTAAAGCTTATAACCCTTGAAGATCTGATCTAATCTCTTTCTGCTCATGCCCAATTCCTTCTTTTTTAAATCCTATATGTATCATGATTTCTTGCTGATCCAATTCCAGCATATTTTTCATTTGCTTTAATACAACTTTATATCTAGCATATATTTAGTACTCAGCTTTGGAATGCAATATCTTTTTCCTCTATTTTTATATATTGAGTTCTGTGATGGGCCTTTCAGTTTACTATGCCCATTCTGGCCTTTTTTTCTGATACGCATAAATTGCTAACTATGTCCTGGTTTTGACACAAAATATTTGGCAATTCCTCAATTCTCTTCCCCCCCCATTCACGCCCAAAGTCTCTCTTAAATCTCATAATTGTACCTACCACCCCCATCCCTCTGACAGTAAGTTCCAGATATTAGCCACTTTCTGCATAAAATCTTTTCCCTCAGATCCCTTTTAAATTTCTTTCTGCTCGGTTTAAACCAATGCCCTCTTGTCTTTGCTACTTCTAGCATGAGGAAAAGATTCTGACTATCTAGGCAGTTTAAACTTACAGTTTTACCAACCGTTATCATATCACCCCTCAGCCTCCTTCATCCCAGTAAAATAAAGCTGGACCCATACCACCTCTCTCCTTAACTGAAATCCTCCAATCCAGGAAACATGCTGATAATTTTCCCTTGTACTCTCTCCAGTGTAATCACATCCTTCCCATCATGTGACAACCAAAAATACACACAAAACTGCAACTGTGGCCAAAGCAGTGTTATGTAAAGTTGCAATGTAACATCCAAACCAATTTTATACACCTCTATCAAATCACCCCTCATTCTTCTACTCTCCAGGGAATAAAGTCCTAACCTATTCAACCTTTCTCTGTAACTCAGTTTCTCAAGTCCCAGCAACATCCTTGTAAACCTTCTCTGCTTTCTTTTAACCTTATTAATATCCTTCCTGTAATTAGGTGACCAAAACTGCACACAATACTCCAAATTCGGTCTCACCAATATCTTATACAACTTCACTATTACATTCCAACTCTTATACTCAATACTTTGATTTATAAAGGCCAATGTACCAAAACACAAGGAAATTTGCAGATGCTGGAAATTTGAACAACACACACAAAGTGCTGGTGGAACACAGCAGGCCAGGCAGCATCTATAAGGAGAAGCACTGTTGACGTTTCGGGCTGAAACCCTTCGTCAGGACCAATGTACCAAAAGCTCTCGTTACAATCCTATCTACTTGTGACACCACTTTTAGGGAATTATGTACTCCCAGATCCCTCTGTTCTACTGCGGTCCTCAGTGCCCTACCATTTACCTTGTATGTTGCAATTTTCTGGGAAAATTCTCCCCTTGTTCATCAATATTCTTTCGTATCCCACTATCTACTAATATATATACAGGTCCACAATCCCTTATCCGAAATTCTGAAATCCAAAAAGCTCCAAAAACCAAAGTTTTTTTTTGCCAAAAGCTGACGTTACTCAGGTGTGATGTGGCAGCACTAGCAGAGGCTGCCAGATGTCAGTTTTGGCTGAACGCTCATACTGGTTACACGTACATTTGCTGTTTGCTGATAGTTTGTGTTCACTGTTGACTTTGTGTTTAATTTCACTGTGAAAATGTCAAAAAGAGCTGCAGATACCCCTATGGGTAACAATCAGAAAAAGAGAAGGAAGCATCTATCATTATCAATAACACAGTAAGTGGAGGTATTGCAGAAGCTTGATCATGGTGTGTCTGTGCGGCGTCTTACGGAAGAATATGGTGTTGGAACTACCACTGTATATGACTTAAAGAAACAGAAAGACAAGTTACTGAAGTTTTATAGTGACAGTGACGTTCTACATTTATTCCAAGAAGTCATTTACCATGTGTTTGATTTGGATCGTTTGAAGCTGTATATTTTTACATTTTATTTATTTTTTTGTTGGAAATAAAATATTTTTCTTGTCATTATTCCCTAAACAATACAGTATAACAACTATTTACATAGCATTTACATTGTATTAGGTATTATAAGTAATCTAGAGATAATTTAAAGTATACTGAAGGATGTATGTAGGTCTGGATCTCCGCTGGGTCCTAAAGTCTTCCGCACACTGAGACAGGTTGAATAAGGGACTTGAGCATACATGTTTTTTGGTATCCTCGGGGGGTCCTGGAACCAATAAAGAGGGATTCTAAAATCCAAAAAATTCTGAATTCCGAAATGCAACTGGCCCCAAGGATTTCAGATAAGGGATTGTGGACCTGTATATGTTCTACTCTTTGCATTTATCAGGATTAAATTCCATCAGCTAATGTGCCTGCACCCCCCCCCCTCAAATTTCTATCTACATCAATATCTTTCCGTTGCTTCATCAGTATCCCCAATGCCAATAGCTTATTGTATCATCTTCAGACTTCCTAATAATGCTTCCTACAGTGATCTCTAAGTCATTAATATTCTATATATCACAAACAATGAGTATTGATATTGTTTGGTCTAACAGTATTGATCTGTGATACACCATGAGTCAGACTTCCAAACAGAAAAATAGACTTCCAAACAGACTTCCTCCCTCCCTTACCCTTGGTATCTCAGATAGTATTGTTTTTTTTTGGTACACTGATGGACAACTGCTAGTGCAACAATGCCATAATTGATCTTGCATACAACCATTTATGGTTACCATTTTCCCTTATATGTTTTTGTTGCCAGAACTATTCGGTTGGTATCTGTCATTTTAATGATCTCAGGTGCTTTCGATGATCACCCATCACTTGCAATAATTAACTTCTCCTAAGATGGCCATGTCCTAAATGCCCTTCAGTTTCCTGCAGGTCAAGCCTCCACTGCAGTAAGTGTACATAACAAAAGTCTTATATTAAAAGAGTACACCATATCACAAGCCTTAGCTTCCACCCTAAACAGCACTGCTTTAATAGACCAGACCCTTAGGTGCAGCCAACCTCACTTCAAGGGCAAAGTTCACACTAATCTTGCATTTTAGATCCATCTGTACTTTCTAACTTTGGGCTAAGCAAATGCAGGTACTTTGTTTCACCTTGTACAATAAAGCACTTACCCCACTCAAATGCAGCTAACTGGAGAGCTGATTAACCACATGGCTAATTTGTTGGATTATAATGGAATGATACTGGCTTGCATGGCTATCAGTGTGATCTAAACTCTATCACTTGCTCCAATTTTTTTCTATATACCAATTAATATTTTCGTAATGCGGTGATTACAAAGAGAATATTTATAACTTCTTGTTTACAGGGATTAAATATTTTTAGCAAAGTGCTGGGGGATCCCAACAGCATCTATGGAAAAAAAGGAAACAGTCAATGTTTCAGGCTAAGACTGTTCTTCAGGACTGAGAAGGAAGGGGGAAGATGCCTGAATAAAAAGGTGGGGGGGAGGGGAAAAGGCTAGCTGGAAGGTGATAGATGAGGCCAGGCGGGTGGGAAAGGTTAAGGGCTGGAAAAGAAAGAACCTGTTAGGAGAGGAGACAATAGGAGAATAGGACAGGAGGAGAAAGGGAAGGAGGAATGGACCCAGGAGGAAGTAATAGGCAGGTAAGGAGAAGTGAAAGGTCAGAGTGGGGATTGGGGAATGGAGGGGGGGGGGGGGGGTGGCAAAATTTGTTCACCGGAAAGGGAAATCGAAGTTCATGTCATCAGGTTGAAGGGTACCCAGACAGAGGTTTTGCTCCTCCTCCACTCTGAGGGTGGCCTCATCTTGGTTCAAAAAGAGGCAGTGGATCAGCATGTCAGAATGAGAATGGGACTCGAAATTAAAATGCAGGAGGCTGATGGTGTGGTAGGTGAGGACAAGAGGGACTCTATCGCCATTTTGGTGGCGGGAAGATGGTGTGAGCGTGAATGTATGGGAAATGGAGGAGATGCAGATGACGACAGCATCAGTAGTAGAGGGAGGGAAGCACTGTTTTTTAAAGACGGAGGACATCTCTGATGTCCTTGAATGGGAAGCTGCATCCTCGGTACAGATGTGGTGGAGGCGAAGAAACTGAGAAAAGGGAATCTCATTTTTACAGGAGACAGGGTGGGAAAAGGTATAACTAAGATAACCATGGGAATCCGTAGGTTTATAAAAGGTATCATCTGATAGTTTGACTCCAGAGATGGGGACAGAGAGATTGAAAAAGGGGAGGGAGGTGTCGAAAATGGACAAAGTGAGTATTTTTAGTTTTCTTTGACAATTGAACAGTTTAGTCAGAAGTGCATTAACAAAAATAAGTCAGTTATTTTATGCTTTCTCTTTTGAATAGCTGTTAATTATTCAGACATTGATTCTTCAGCCTTTGAAGGTAGCAGGTGGTTACTAGACATTTCATAACACCTGACGTAGCTGTTCTCTGAAGTAGTGTAACATTGATCCAAGAAAGGCAGCTCTCCCTTAATTTCTATCCCTGCATCCAATTCCCAAAAATAAAAGTGAGTATCTACTTTGCAAGTTAAGTGTGAACTTATCATGTGTTCTGACAACCAGGAAATATTGAACATATGTCTGTTGAGATGTAAGGCAGTCATACATGCAACCATAGTGAGACAGTTCCTGAAATACTGTACTATTTTGGTATGCTGTAGTTAATTGCCAGAAAAAATAGTAACCACCCTTACAGAATTAATACTCCTTTAAATCTGATCTGCTATTCTTGGTCTTCAATGCTCACTTTAAAGGTCAGGAAGGTAATATTTTGTTTAAAAAATAACTTTGATCACAATGTATAGTTTTAAGTTTGTAACTCTCTGGGCTGTTGCAGTCTTCAAAATTGAATTAAAAACTGTTAATGATTGAATGCATATTTCCAACTTTCTCAGAATATTTCAAACATTTAGGTTGGCCTAGTCTAGGCAAAGACGAAATACCACGGCAAAACATCTGTTGAATTCCACAAAAGTCATTATGTTCAGAAGTCTGAAATATTTCATAACATTCAAGTTGTTGTTGGAAACCATATTGTGGCTGGTGGAAGCCTGGAATACAAAGGTGTACTTAGAATATTTTTGATTTTTTTGCAGCAAAGTGCAGACAGATTGGGTCTGCATAATGGATTAGGCCAATGGACATTTTAACACTAGCATTGTCAAATAAGGGTTATGTTTATTTGTTTATGTAGGATGTTGCATGTATTTTTCACAAACTGCTCTGTGTTGCTAGTTAAAGCAGGTTGCTGGCTACTACATAACATTGGAACATTAGAGTGGAACATTTTGTTTGGATTAGCTGAAAGTATAGAACTTCATCATCTCTCAGGATGGGGTGGAATGCTTCAATTGGAGTGTAATTGCTGCTAGGGTATCAGCAATTTAAATGCAGTATCCTCTAGTAATCAAAAGAGCTCTTTAATCAACTTTGATTAAAGATCGGTTGAAGTTCATTTTATTCAATGGAAAGCTGAATCAGCTATAAACAGTAAATGGAAATACGTGTTCTAAAACTAATTGTTTGTAGGCAATATAACTACAATATAACAAGAATTTGGTACATACTCTATGTATGTTTTGATCGTTTCTTCCTTCCTCTGGTTTTAGAGTATATTGGTATTTTATATTGTCCCTGACTTCCATTGAACAGTGGGTAGTCCATTCTGATCAGTTGGCTGTTCCCTAATTGAATGTATAATAGCATAGGTCCCCTAAGCTCAATTTGAGGACCAGCCTTTCTGTCAGTTTCAGGATGTCCAGACACATTTATTACTGTGTTGTTAGGCTTTACAAGGTTTCCACTAAGGCAGCACAGAACTTCCCAGATTTTCCAACACCTCAGGCTAGAAATCTCTCCACTGAGCCAACACCGGCTTCATCTGGAATGCAAGTCTTACAAGACCTTTGAAACCAGTTGGGAAAAAATGCCTCCTCACTGAACATTAAGTAGAGGTTAATTTTCTTTTCAATTGATTTAATTGACTGAATCTAAATGTACTTCTTTTCCCAGCATTCTGAGTATTCTGAAAGATGTATTTTAGAGTCTGCTTCAGTGCATATGGAACAGATCTTGTAACAATTCTCACAGTAATAACCTGCATTTGAGGAATTATAATATGACCCAGCAAAGTCTGTTAAAAGCAGCATAAAAACATTTTCCTTTCCAAAAGTTAAATGATAACGATCTATGGAGTGTAAAAAAAAGGTGATATAATGAATTATTATCTTATGGATATACAATATCTGCTTGGATGCAGTAAACATGTGGATATTATAGAGCCTTCAATGTATATATAGCAACTAATAGGTCTGCTATGTAAACACGAAGTGTGGCCCATTCTTTTATGTCCCTCCATGGCATCTTCATGCGTCAAGACGAGGCCACCCTCAGGTTGGAGGAGCAACAATTTATATTCCATCTGGGCAACCTCTAACCTGATGGCATGAATATCAATTTCTCCTTCCGGTTAAAAAAAATCCCTCTCCCTCCCCTCTTCTTCCATTCCCCCGTTTGGCATTTTACCTCTCTCTCCTGTCAATTATCTCCTCCTGGGTGCCCTCCTGCTTCCTTTTCTCCTCTGGTCCACACTCCTGTCCTATCCAATTCCTTCCCCTCAAGCCCTTTATCCTTCCAACCCACATGACTTCACCTATTGCCCTTTAGCTATCCTCCTTCCCCTCTCCCCACCTTTTTATTCTGGCATCGTTCCCCTTCCTATTCAGTCCTAAAGAAGGGTCTCAGTCCTAAAGAAAGGTCTCAGCCCAAAACATCAACCACATATTTATTTGCATAGATGCAGCTGAGTTCCTTCAGCACTTTGTATGTGTTGCATCAGGTATCTAGGTCGTTTTTTCCTTCCCTACTATTGAACTAACTTTGAGTTTTATGTTCAGTTATGTTACATTCTCCTTTTAATGATGAATGAAAGGATCAGTATTAATACTGATGCTAACTTTTACAGTTGAGATCAACAGTCCAAGATAAACAGATATCTTTCATTTATCAGTTAAAAGGAAATGCAAGGTAAATATAGATAAATAAAGAAATCAAATACCAGTGAATTAGAATCTGTTTCAATACAGACTGAGAATAAAACAAACCATTGGAGGAACTCCAAGTTACAGCAGCGTCGGGGAGGGGTGGAAGCAGTGGGTTGGAGAAGGGAATTGTCAATGTTTCTGGTTGAGGTTCTGTATTTACATTGAGAGTGGAGAGGGAAGATAGCCAATATAAATAAGAGTTTGGGTAGGGAGGAGGTGACAGAGCAGTATATAATGAGTGCACCCAGCAAGTATGAAGGATGATGGGTAGATGGCACCAGGCGTTTAAGGGTGGGGAAGTGTGGGGGAGAGGGTGAGGTGCTAAGACTTGTGAGAGTGCTGAGGGGAAAGAGTATTTTTGAATAAATTGCATGAATGTGTTTATTTAAACAGAGATGGGTGCTATTTTATTATGAGTTAATTGTCAGTGAGTGAGGCCTCTGTGGGTTAGGGTCAACCATGGATGTTGCATCCTAGATGTCTAGATACACAAGCCTGGGCAGTAGGATATGGAGAGCAAGCTGTTGTCCATGTAGCAAGCTCCCCCTCTGATCATCTGATGAACCCAAAGGAAGGGTGGAGAACAATACAGTTTGGTACCAGTAGCATCGCAGGGTCGCCAGTCACTGGTGAACTCAAAATAGGACTCCCTTGAGAACTTCAGTTCTAGATTCTTCCCTCAGGGTTTATGCCCAAAGCTTTCGCTATGAGGGTTAGAACTGCAAGGAGTTTGAGATCAGATATATTCTTTTCCTAGAAGAGCTGACGAGCTGACAGCTGACGAGCCCTATCTGCCTGAAGTGAAGGTTTTAAAATGCTAGTTACCCACATTTGCCCCTAGAAAAAGTTCAGATTTAGTAGCTGAGCCAAACAAGAAGGCCAGGAGCTGGACTTGGTTGTCAGAGGTTATTTGAAGTGTACGACATTGGGAGCATTTAATAGGTAGTGGGAGCTTGTCCCCATTACCATCTCCACCTATAACAACCTTGGAGTTAATTGAACAGGTGAAAACCATGAAGCTAAGATTTGATTCAAAGTTCAAAATACATTTATTATCAAAGTATGTATGCAGAATATAACCCTAAGATTAGTTTTTTCTGCAGACAGCCTCAAAACAACAATGAAAGCGTTCAAAGTAAATCAAACACCCAACATGCAAAAAAAAGAACACATCAGACATATGGTAAAAGAGGAGCCAATAACACACAGAATATTAAACATTAAATGATAGAGTAAATGAAACAGGTTAAGAATGTGCAGTACAGTTTAATTTAGCATTTTGTCATTCGTTGACTACACCCTGATCAAAATCACACAAAACAATGATAAAAAGGGAGTATCAAGAAATCAGAAACACCTATAACATGAGCTGTAGAGTTCCCTAAAAATGAGTCCAATCCACAAACTGCACTAATCAAACCTTGCCCAAGACCCAAGACTCCGGCACCTTCCTCCAGCAGCATCGAGTGAGAGGGATAGGGAGACCGAACAAATGCAGGCAGACAGCACTGAACACCTGCTTGCCTTCCACTCTTGTCCCTATTGATTTCAATCTTGCTCACCGGCTTAATCGGCGAGTTGGTCATGAATTGTCGCCAATCATGACCTTGCGCTCCATCCGCAACCTCACTGACTTCCCTCAGAGGCAGCAGAAGTGCCAGAGCACTAGTCGCCACAAAAACACATGATCAAAATGTAAGTTACAGGTGTGCAGGAGTAAAAGTACATTTAAAAGAAGAAGGAAAATAATTAGTTTTGTGAACTGTCTGCAGAATGTCACTGTTAGTCATGTCGGTTGCTGCCGGCATCTTGTCAAGATTCTGAATAAAACTTAACTATGATTATTGCCTAGATTTATTTACTTCACTGTAATCTTCCTTTGTGAACCACTTCGATAACTTTTTTCTGCCAGTCATAGCCATTAATTTCCCTTGGCTGAAGAGCTGGGAACAGTATAAATCACCTACTGTTGAACTAAAGTTTATTTCAACTTCTAAAATGAGTTGCAACATTCAGGAAGCTGGAAGTAAGTAAAATATTGAAAGGTAGGATTTTTGGGAGGGAAAAAAAAGTTTGAGAGACCTAGAAGAGGCAACAAAATATTGAAGCAAAGGAAGACAGGGAAAGAAATCCAGAATGTTGACTGCAAAATGAACAGAATTTAAGTATTTCCTTTTGCGGTTAATATCAGAGTTATGACTATAAATCGTGCTGTTTATAGTATAATTAAATCAGACAGTTCTATTTCTCTTGAACTGCCACACATCTAAAACTACTTTTATCCAAATGCTAAATGAAGTGTTACTTGAGAAAGAGCTGAGGCTATGAACCTACTACCACATAAAAGAAGCTGACCATATCCCTATTCCCATGGATGTCCCTAGCCCACTTACGGTGTGCTGATGATTGAGGACATTTCATGG
Organism: Hypanus sabinus; assembly: GCF_030144855.1. Classification (NCBI taxonomy): domain Eukaryota; kingdom Metazoa; phylum Chordata; class Chondrichthyes; order Myliobatiformes; family Dasyatidae; genus Hypanus; species Hypanus sabinus. Next base: position 75,714,445 of record NC_082711.1, on the reverse strand, counting down.
AATTTTTTTGTTCTGCCTTTTTTCAGCCACATTACAGTACTTTCCTGCCTCAATTCACATTGAATATGTTGCCATTCTTCTTTTTTGTTGCAGATTTGGAGCATACACTATCTGCCTTACTAATTATAACACAGGAGGGACATTCAGCTCATATCAGCTTCCAGTGGAACAATCCCTGTCAGAATTTTGCTTGATTACCTCTTCTTCAGATGGAAAGAACTGGACCCAATTCTCTCTGTTGAGGAGCTAGTAATTTACAGAAAATAGATCCCACACAGCATAGTATCAGGTACAATATGATCTTCTGGAATAATTTTAAATGTAATTTGGAAAAAAATGTCCCTGATATTTTTCCAAACTATTCTGGATTTTTTCTTCTAATTTATTGTCTCTTCCATTTTCTGATGTATTGTTTCCACCCATTTTAGTGTTTGATGGAATATGTATACATTATAATATACAAGTCATCATAATTATGTGGGTTTGGGTGAATGGACCACATGGCTTGTTCCTAACTGTTACGATATGTTCATACATATTCCACCTTAGTACACAGTATAGTAATCAAATCAACCAAACTAAGAAATTTATAAAGAATTGTTGAATTTGGAAATTTTTATTAAAATGGACACATTTTAATGTAACTTTTTAACTTAAAGTATCATTTCTTATCCATTTCCTGGACAATCTCAATTGCTCAGTGATGCTTATTTGAAACATAATAATTTCTCCAAAACACAAACCGCTAATCACAAGCTATTTTTTAAAATGATTGAAAATAGTTATATTTTTAAGACTTTGTTGACCTTGGTAAAGAACATTAGTAACAAGCACTGTTTAGCCTAAAGCCTTAAAAACACAAAAAAGTTTTCTTCAGAACATTTTTTTCATAGAGCCAATTATTCTTATGACTGACCTTCACTTGTCGTCTTTTTACTAACTGATTTCAAATTAATTTACGTGGTAATGACTCTCATTTTTTAAGCACGTATGTGAATTATATAAATATATTCCAGGGAAGGTAATTCAATAGATGTCTGTCTTAATTGTGCAGTTAACCCTTCTCTGACTACATTCAAGAGCCGATACGACTTTGAACTATCGAAAACCTTGTTCTGCAGTGAAATAATTGCTTTTAATTTCAATAGATTGATTTAGCTCCCAATTTCTCACTTACTGACTTGCCAATAAATGGAGGAATAAGAAGTACAGAAACATGTAACTCATCAGAAAGGGGGGGGGGGACATACATGATAGGATTGGGCTTTATATATTGCAAACCTCCGTTCAATAGCTCTCTCTGACTGGTACAGATCCTCTAGTTTCAGCAAGTGTAACGTCCTGAATTTATAAAGTTGCACAGGCCCATCTATACTATTCCCATTTGCCTGCATTAAATCTATATCATTCAGTGCCTTGTTCTTTCAAATAACTATCCAGGTGCCTCTTAGTTGTAATTAATCTTCTTGTCTCCAGCACCTTTTCTAGCAGCTCATTCCAGATATCAACTACTACTTGTGAGAGAAGATTTACCCCCCCCCCCCCAGTTCCACTTTAAATCTCCTCCGTGCCTTAAATCTATGCCCTACAGTATTAAACGTCCTTATCATTGGAAACAGACACCAGCTATGTGCTTCATTTAGACCTCTTGACTTTTCTCTCCAGAGAGAACGGACTTATTCTAACTAACCTTGATAGCTCTGCTGACTGCACCAGCTCTTCAGCCATTTAATAATTTGCCATCTGCCCATACATCTACCTTCACTATTATACTATTAAACTAAGTCCAGAGATCACAACCCTAGCTGTGCTGTTTTTAATCTTCTGCCTAACTATCTATGTAACACACACCAAATGCTGGAAGAACTCATCAGGCCAGACAGCATCTATGGACGTTTCGGGCCGGACTGGAGGAAAAAAACTGAGGAGTAGATTTGAAAGGTGGCGGGGAGAGGAGAGAGGAGGAGCACCAGAGGGAGGCCATTACCACCCACATTAATATCTATATTCACTTTGCAGGACCTCATCTCTCACTCTGCTTAGGCTACGTCAAGTTCTCATCTGTCCAGTGAATGTGCAGGATGGTTTTATAAGTTCATGTAACAGCTCAAATTTAAAATAGTTCATAATACTCTATACTGCTCCATCCCCTATCTGTAATATTCACTAATCTTAATACTAGGAAGAAATGGGCTGTGACTGGACACTGTACTGCATGATAGCTTTAAGTGCAGAGGCTTTCATCAATTAGATACTTTGTGAATGCAATTTAGTCTCATCCAGCTCTGAGTGTAAGATCAAATGTAAGCAACATCTATTGAACACATTTAACAGACATTAACCATACCTAATAACCTTTTACTTCCCCCTTGGTTGTCAGTGGCATTACACAATTTAATCCACTACTGTACTGAGGGTTACTAGAGACTAAAAGCTCAACATAGATAATGTGTTTTACAGAATATATCTGAAACTAGGTCTTTTGTAATGATTAGTTTATCCCTTAGCTCTCCAAACCACAATCTCTAACACAAAGGTGAAGAGAGAACAGAGAATCTTGAATGTTGTTGCGAGTGCAACAAAAATTTAAGTTCATTTCTGTTTAGAGAGGAGGTTTCTGAATTTTGCACTAATGATTAAGAACATTAGGACCCAAAATTATGCCAACGCAAGCATGAGGAACAGTATCTAACCTTCCACCTATGCACTCTGCAGTCCATAGAACTGTGAACTCAACAAGTTTAGATTTGTTTTTTCTCTGATGAACAAGTAACATTAGTTTTGTTTTTGCTCTGCATAGATTGAAACCTGACATGGTATTATTTCCAGCCTTCTCTAATGGGTCAGACATTTAGCAATTATGTTTTGTATCTCATAATTCTATCATCTTTACTTTTCTCCCCCTTTTGTTTTACATTTTCTTTATATCTCTGCTCAAGACAGATTAGCTGAACTGTAACCACCCTCGCACAATTGCCACTAGCCCTATTTATAGCATTTAACTTCTGCTGGTCTACTTTCTAACAGAGATATTTCCTTTCTTATCTCCACTGGCTCCATCTCCTCTCTAATTTAAAAGATACTTTATTTCTCACTCACCCAGAACTGATGAACTGTCATTGATCTGAACTTTTAACTCTTTTTCTCTAACTAAAGACACTGTCTGATCAGCTGAGTACTTCCAACACATTCTGTTTTATTTATGGAAGTCATTAAACTGAACAGAAAATGCTTCAATCACCATTATTTATTGTTGCTGGACCTAAGTCTTGGAACTCACTTGGTCATAGTACAGTGAGATTATTTTTAGCAGAAGTGCCGTTGTAGTTGAAGAGGCCAGTTTACCACTGTTTCCTTGATGCTGCTAAAGAATGGGAAAGAAATTCTTGTCTTTCTGGTGATATCTACTGTCCATGAACATGTAACAAAAATATCAGCCAATTACCAAATATTGAAAATAAGATGGGGTAAATATGTAAAATGAGTCATAGTTTTACAGTTACAGTGCCTAAAATTTAATAATTCTACAAAATCATTACCATAGAGAATACCAGCTCTTCTAAAAAAAGCAATGAAAAGGAAGAGCAAGCCTCTCAATGTCCACCCTACATCCCCGTAGTGAGAGGTGGAAACGGGAAAGGTAGGCCAAAAGGGCTCTGGTGAAGCTATAATGGCCAATCCACTGTACAGTGGATGCAATGGATTACAGAAACAATGATGGCCTCCAACCATACCATCAACTTTGAACAAGTGAGACAGGAGGTCATCATCAATGGCCTATACTCCACTGGGAGCTAAGGGCCCATGAAGAAATGAAGAACAAACTCTTATTTTCACAATATTCTGAGCTGATATTTAAGCAGCCCATCAAGGGAAGGATGCCAAATAAGAAGGAAAACATTTTGGGTCAATGGATTGGAAGCAAAAACTGTTCAAGTAAACCAGAGAGCAAATAACAGATGCTTGTATTCATACACCAAACTAATAGTTAAAGGAAAGATGTCAGAGAATGGATAAATTGAAAATATGTGCTATTTTTATGTGCAATAGAACTAATCCAATGAACTATAAACCAGTTGTCTTAATGTCTGCAGCATGAAAAATAATTTGAATTGTAAAAGGTAAGATGAGAAAATAGTTAGAGATGGAAAACAAATGGGCAGAGATTTACCCAGATCTGCTGGCTGATATGTACATAACTAAGTTACTCCCAAGCATAGCCTTTCACTCATCGTGGTGCTGATCGCATGATAATAATGACGTGGAGCTGTGAGAGATCTGTGTGCTGTTCTGAAGTGTTTTGTTTGCCAAGCATTTGGTACAAGTATGACAGCCGCATTTCAATAAATGGAGACAGTAAATGCTGAGAGAAAGATAGGTAGTACTTTTCCTCTGATCTAATTATGTTAGTTTAAATGTTTTTAACTGGTGTGCATACTAATATTTGTGAATTTCATGCACTTGCACAAGCAACCAAAGCAGTAATGATTTCAGCTGGGGATTGCAAAATTACAAAGCAACAATGGGAAGGGAAAAAATGATAATAAAATGATAATAAGCCAACTTGATCATAAAATTGGAGTGACAGCATCTTTGACAAGTCTTTCAAGTGTACGTAAACAGTAACCAATGCTATGAGATCTACCGTATAACACTGAAAATTTAGCATTGTAGTAGTTGTGCCTGACTCCAGTTACAATAAATTATTGTATGTATATCAAGTATTGTACCAATTCAGGGATAGACATCTCTCCAACATAAATTATATATAGAATTTTATTGCCTCTTAGCAGCATTTTATTTAAACTATATTAGGATCATGATTTTAAAACTTCCATGCTTATTTTCATATGCATTTATGGCCTTAGCCTTCTACAGCACCTCAATCGCTATCTGCCTTCACACTCTCAATACTCAGAATGCCTTCAGTATTGCCTTCTCTGAATGTGACTGATCCACCACTCACGTCTGTGGTTTCAGCTGCCAGGTCATAAGCTCTGTGATCCTTTCCCTCAGCCTTTCCATCTCCCTACTTTTTTCCTTTTTTAAGCTACTCCCTCACAAGCTAATACTAAGCTTTTGTTCATCTGTTCTGGTAGTTCTTTATGTGTATTAATGCCAAAGTCATTTTTAAATATTCCTCTTAGGAAGTACTGCTTGCTGTTATATTGAAGTTCCTGGTCTATACAGTTGCATAGTTTTGCTGCCTCACAACACCAGGGACCAAGATCTGATCCTAACCACAGGTGCTGAGTATGTGGAGTTTTGTATGTTCTCCCTTGTGCCCAAGATCTGTGTGTTGATTAATTAACTGCTGTAACTGTCTTCTTGGGTAGGTATGAGGCAAAAGAATCAAAATGTTGTGAGCATGAGAGAGTTGTCAGGGTAAAGGGTAACATAGGGAATAGGGAGAATTGCTGTGATGGAGAGCTGATGTGGTAATTATGTTAGTACGTGCTGTTGTTATTATGATAAACAGCAGAAACAGACTCAGCAAGTTTTGAGCTAATTTGGCTATTACTCTGGAGATCCTTGAGCATAGTTTCTTTGACAGAGAAGCTATTAAGATGTCAAATCTGCCTTCCATCAAAAAACTTTCTTAAACTTAGTATTCAATAACTCTCATTGTATTAGGTGCTATGAAGTGATGTTGAAATCCCTGATCATAATAAATATCCCAGTTCTCATCTTGACTCACTTTTAATGGCTTCAAATTATCCTTCTGTGCCAACTTCATTCAAATGCAGACACAAAAATACAGAGAACTAAAATTTACAGTCGCTGAAGCTTTTTTTTCTTTGTCTTCGGTCACATTTAGCATTACTTCAAGCAAAAGAAATATTCTGTCAGGTAACAGCAAAATCAGAAGTGTGGGAGCTGATTCTGCTGATGCCAAGGTCATTGTTTGCTGATAACTACGGTGCAGATCACCCAGGATGTACAATACTCCCACTGCTAGGAGTCAGCACTGCATCAGCAGCGGTACTGAATCATCCTCCCTCAATGAAAACAGAAGCGTTGGTGGCGTCGGGCAATCATCAGCAGAGACTACTGTAGATGTTTCTGAGGCGCCAAGAAATCATGTGAAAAGCTATTTTATTATCCTGTCCCACATAACTCATAAAATGAGGGAAGGCAGCAAGAATGCTAATCTTTGTTTAAGTAACTGAAGTTCTTTGAAAGCAGACAATTTGATACGTAGGCTAATTTGTATCAGACAACAAAATATAGACACCAACCAGTCACTTGATTCCTCCATCCCACAGCAATCAACAGATTTATAGTGGCATTACTAAATTTATTTACTTCAAAGATCTATTTGTCACTTCGTTGTAATAAAGCTAGTGTATGTAAAAGTGAAAAAAGTTATATCACATTTTGTGCAAAATAGTTATTTAAAGGAAAGATGTTTTAACCTTTATGCCTTTACTCCTAGGTGCTGAAATGTGTGGTTGCTGTTAGTGCTAAATAAGTAACAAAATTTGTTCTCACTTAGTACATTCTGTTCCTCTGACTTCGACTCTACAAAAAAGGTGGAGCTGATTGCAACTGCAGGCTCCTATTCTTCGAAATATCATCTGCTTAGAAAGAAGTAATAATAGCTAAATTTACTTCATTCAAATGTTTTTGAATATATCTACTAATTGAGAACAGTCAAATCCTCCCTTTAATCTTGTAAATTTAGTACACTGTGGGAATAACAGTAATATGGAAACATTAGGAAAACTAATAAGGAGAAAAATAGATAGACAATATGTGGGTCCTACTGGATTGCAAAATCAACAGTTGCAGAATGTAGACTATACTAAGAAGTGAGCAAGTGAGTGGTGTTTTCACTTGGAGTGATTGTTTGGGTTGCTGGATGCTGGCAGTGGAACAGGTGAATGGATATCTCTGGTTGCATGGAAGGTGCCAGTGGATGGGAAAGATGAGTGTGAACAGAAGATTGGCTCACTTGCACTTCCTCTAATCGGGTCTACTGCATTGAATGTTCACAACATGGTTTTCTCTACCCTGGAAGAACCAAATGTAGATTGAGTGATCGCTTTGCTGGGTACCTGCACTTAGCAGTGATCCTAAGGTTCCTATTGCATACTTCTTCAGTTTCCAAACCCACTTCTATACTGATGCATCATTCTGTGATCTCCTCCTCTACTATAATGAAGGAAAAAAAAACATCATATCTTCCCACTGGACATTCTGCATCATTCTGAAATGAACACTGAATTTTCCAATTTCTGGTACATTTCTTTTTTAATGATTTTTCTTAGATAATTTTCTCACCACAAATCTATAAAATGCTCCCTTAACAGCCAGTATCTTTCCTCCAGATCATCTGATCTGTTTAAAAAAATATCTATATCATCTTTTATCTGAGCCTCACCCACTAAGCATCACAATGAGCACTGTTTGAGTACCGTAAGCCCTAAGCTCTTCCATTAGATCTAAGGAAGGATCACTGACATGAATGTTATCTGGTTTCTTTTCTCACAAGTGCTGCTTTGGCAGATTTCCTTCCAGAAGTTTTATTTCTGTTTCTGATTCAAGCATCTGCAACTTTATTTGTTTTCCATGAAGATGAGAAAGCCATATTCTAATTCAAAAATAACCCAATCTCAGAAGTAAGCAGCATACACAAAAACAAGAGTTCAACATTGAAGAGGTTCAGTCACAATTTCATTGTCCACATTTCAGAAGATATACAAAAGGTCCTCAGAGATACTGCTATATAGGCCTTCAAGAAAAGAATAAACTTTGAGCCTTGGAACTACAGGTGTGTCTTTCTGATATCTGAAACAGGGTAAGTCCTCCTCATTTAGTTCCTCCAGTGGCTGGAAAGCTGCTCTTCAAATTACATTGTGAATCCCACTTATTCAGAGGCAGAGTGCACAATATCATCACCATTTAACAATAAGAAAATGGAGGAAGCAGCACCAGCCACTGCAAGTAGCAGTCTTCATCTTCACTGAAATCTTTCACTTCATCAGACTGGAGGGACCATGGAACACCCTCCTCAAATTCATCTACCCACTGAAATTCATCTCCATCTTACATCGGCTTCTTAACAACATCTAAACCATGATCCTAACGGAGGGGTTCACAACCGTGAAAAATGGTGGTAAATAGGCTGTGTCACAGCTCCAAAACTTTGCTCCATCTTAGTTCTTGTCCCACTTCAAACAAAATTCCCATGGAGCAGTAATAGTTTTAAGTGTAATGCAATACATCAGTGCAACCTACAGCAATTTCACATTCAAGTTTGGTTGGTCACCGAAATCTCAAACTGCAAACTATAGAATTTCAACAGTAAATTCTTTTGCCCATGCTCAGAGACTGAGCTCCAAGACATTGTCAACTTGTTCAATCAAGTATGTCAGAAGATAGGCCTTGCATTGAAGCTCTGTAAGACCAAGCACCTGTACCAACTGCCCCATTGCACTACCCTGCCCTCTAACTATAAAGACTCAGAGTAAACTCCTAAAAAACATGGATCACTTCATAATTATCTGTAGCCACTTCTTGAGAAAGGCAGCAAGCACTAGTGAAAATGACAGCAGGCTTTAAAGAGCCAGCACAGTCTTTGATTAATTGATGAAGTGGGCATTTGAAGGTCAAGACATTAAACCTGGCACTAAATGCATGGTTTATCATACAACAGTGAACTTCACGCTCTTATACCTGGAATACATACAACCAGAGAGATACACCAATGCTGCCTCCACACAATCCTTTAACTAAATGGTTCTTACTTCACCCCCACAACCCACATTCACCCCTCACTTGGTCTTACCTTTATCCCACCAGCTTGTACTTCCTTCCTCTCTCTTGGCTAAGGACACTAACTCTGGGCAGGCCACAATGTTTATGTAGCCAATATTGACCCTCTGAAACAGACACTCTATTCTGAGCTCTAATGCAGGGGGGAGATTGCCAGGAAAACAGAGCTAAAGATCAGGATCATAGGAGATTCTGCAGACACTGGAATTTGTGAGTAACACAAAATGCTGGAGGAATTTAGTTAGGTAACCAGCTATGGAGGAGAATAAGCAATCAACGTCTCAGGCCAAGAATCCTTATCAGGACTGGAAAGGAAGAGAACAAAAGCCAGAATAAAAAGGTAGGGAGTGAATATTTATAAATATTAGTGATATAGATGACAACAAAACTGGAGGTATAGTGGGCAATGTAAGAGGTTGCCTTAAGCTACAGCAAAATCTAGATCAGCTGGCAAAATGGACAAGAACTTGGCTGATGGAACTTAACTCAGAAAATCGCCAGCTAATGCATTTTGGAAAATTAAATAAGGCCAAGCCATACACAGTGAATGATAGAGCCTTGAAGAGTGTTATAAAACAATGAAACTCTTGGAAATAATTTCATGGTTCCCTTTAAGTAGTGACAAAGGTATGCAGAGTAGTGATGAAGGCATGTAGTATACTTGCTTTCATCAATCTGTGCACTGCTTATAGGTAGTTGGGATGTCAAGTTGAACAAGTTATTGCCTCAGCTGCACTTGGGGGTATTGTGTGCAAATCTTGGTGTTACACTATAGGAAGGATGTGATTAAGCTCAAAAGGATAAAGAAAGGATTCACAGGAATGTTGCTGACACTGGAGGGCTTGAAAGCTACGGAGAAATTGGGTAGGCTGGGATCGTTTCCTCTTGAATAAAGAAGGTTGTGAGAGGCCCTATAGAGATTTATATAATTATGAAGGGCATATATAGATCACAAACTTTTCCCAGGGTCGGATAGCTTCAAACTAGAGGGCAAAGGTGAATGGAGAGACGAGAAAGATCTGAAATCTGAGGGGCAGCTTTTTATCTCATGGATGAGTGTATGGAACAAGCTGCCAGAGGAGATAGCTGCGGGAAAGTTACATACATGGATAGAGCGTTGGTTGGCAGGAAACAGAGAGTCGGAATAAAGGGATCCCATTCTGGTTGGCTGCTGGTTACCAGTGGTGTTCCACAGAGATCTGTGTTGGGGCCGCTTCTTTTTACGTTGTGTATCAACAATTTGGATTATGGATTAGATGGCTTTGTGGCTAAGTTTGCTGATGATACAAGGATAGGTGGAGGGGCCGGTAGTGCTGAGGAAACCGAGAGTCTGCAGAGAGACTTAGATAGATTGGGGGAATGGGCAAAGAAGTGGCAAATGAATTACAATGTTGGAAGGTTTGGTACTTTGGTACATGCACTTTGGTAGAAGAAATAAATGGACAGACTATTATCTAAATGGGGACAGAATTCTAAGTTCTGAGATGCAACAAGACTTGGGAGTCCTCATGGTTACCCTTAAGGTTAACCTCCAGGTTGAGTAGGTGGTGAAGAAGGCGAATGCAATATTGACATTCATTTCTAGAGGAATAGAGTATAGGAGCAGGGATGTGATGTTGAGGCTCTATAAGGCTCTGTTAAGACCTCACTTGGAATACCATGTGCAATTTTGGGCTCCTTATTTAAGAAAGGATGTGCTGACATTGGAGAGGGTTCAGAGAAGATTCACTAGAACGATTCTGGGAATGAGAGGATTAACATATGAGGAATGTTTGACCGCTCTTAGACTGTAAGTTTACAAGAATGAGGGGGGATCTCATAGAAACATTTTGAATGTTGAAAGGCATGGACAGAGTGGATGTGGCAAAGTTGTTTCCCATGGTGGGGGAATCTAGTACGAGTGGAAATGACTTGAGGATTACAGGGCACCCATTCAGAACAGAGATGCAAAAAAAATTTTGTTAGCCAGAGGGTGGTGAATCTATGGAATTTGTTGCCACGAGCGGCAGTGGAAGCCAAGGCATTGGGTGTACTTAAGGCAGAGATTAATAGGTATCTGAGAAGTCAGGGCATCAAAGGTTACGGTGAGAAGACGGGGGAAATGGGACTAAAGGGGAGATTGGATCAGCTCATGATGAAATGGCGGAGCAGACTCAATGGGCCAAATGGCCAACTTCTGCTCCTTTGTCTTATGGACTTATAGTAAAAGCAGATGCAATTACTTCTACTAATATATGTTTGGATAGGTGCTGTGAATTGGTCAAACACAAGGTATTAGTGTAGATAGGCATCTTGTTTGCTGTACATGAGTTGGACTGAAAAGCATGCTGTATAACTCTAACCTAATGATTGCGAATCTAATGAATCTTATGCAGTCTACTGTTTAGTCAGTTTGGTAGTTACGATCTGATATTTACGAAAAGCACGGAAAATTTTTCTTCAAATTTGTCTCAAAAGCTCCTTTGGATCAGTAAGTTAATATTGGAAATAGAATATACTTCAAACAGAATTGAATGTTATATTCAATTTGCAATATTTGTAGATTGGCTGCAAGCAGCATGATTCAGCCCTGACCTCCAGTGCTCCTTCTGTAGGGTTTGCGCATTCTCCCCCTCAGCACGTCGTGTAGTATTTTTGTTTCCTTCCACATCCTAAAGGTATAAGTTAATTGTAACTTGCCCTTAATTTCTGGGTTAAGAGCATAAAACAGTAGGAATTGATGGGAGTGAGGAGACAATAAAATGGGATTAGTGTGTGATTACTGTGGATCAGTGTTAAAGGTTGGTGAAATCTCCATATGGTGAAGGGCCTGTGTCTGAGTCACTGATCCTACAACTGTGTAATATTCAGCAAGGCTTGTCTACTCTTTTTCACCTGTTTATTGTTAAGAAAGATTGTTAAATAAGCCTGTGCTCAAATGGTTTGTATTTACTCTTTTAACAATTAAGTGGTACACTTTGATTAAATAAAACTCATTGTATAGGCAATGATGGATCACACGGTAAAGTATCCTCACTGTGTCAGTGAGGAAATGCAACTTAGGAAATACAATATATTGTAAAGTCTTGGATTTAAATAGAAAAAGAATGGAAAGAAATATGGAGTTCAGAGGCAAAGAGCAAGATAAAATAGTGAAATTTTTAAAAGTATTTTCATCTTTTTAATTCTCCAAGAATAATTACAACCTGAAGGAATTAGACCCTGTAAAAGTAAATCTTCATTCCTGAAGGCTGCTTTGAAAGATTTGCTATTAAAGATTCACATGGTTAGTAGTAGTCTGATGGAGTGGTTGCTAAGTCTTTCACGATTCTGCAGACATCTGAGGGTAGCTTTAGCAGCAACTTCCTGATTGTGCAGATGTAAGAACCTGCTCTATAATTTACTCCTTCATAAAATCCAACATTGTCTCAGTTTTATTTATTCCTGCCATTTCTTTACATCTACTTGTTAGATATGATAGTATATGTTTAATTACTGAATTACTGCATGAACATTTTCACCGAGTCTGGAACAAGCAACATCATCATTTTATTATTATTTTCACAGCCTTGAATATAAGGAACAATTGACTCCTGTTTTGTCAAGGACAGAACTCCCTTTGGTGTTGGTATAATTATCCAGCCAACTCTCATCTTTCAGCTTTATCAGCATACTCCCTCCTATAAACCTTTGGCAATGGTGCTTAAAAGTTGAGGACACTTCTAGTGAAAACATCATTACCAATGAGGATATTTAACTGGAAAACATGATCACATTTCTTTATAAATAAACAATTTACTTACAAGGTAGAGTGAACTGTTCAAAATTATATTGACTTAATTTTTTTAATAACTTTTTGGGACCAGTTCATTGCTGATGAATCCAGCATTAACCATCCATAACTTCCCTTGACTGATGATAACGAAGAAACAATTTCTTGAAAAGTTGTATATTTCTGGTAAAGGTAATTTGAAAGCATTATGGCGTAGTGAGTTCAAAGATTTGGACTTGGTGATAATGAAGTAAAAATTACAGTTTAGAAACTCAAAGTAAAAAGGGTCCAGGATTTTTAAAAAGTCTTGATCTAGAGTACAATGCACATTTCATGAAAGTCTTAGAAACGGTAGAATAAAATCCTGACTGATGGAATTTTTATTGGCATTAGTACCATTTTTCTGGTGTGATTTTGAATTTTCCTATTGTGATAAACAATCATTCTTGTACAGCAAAAGAACAAACAGGTTTTACTAACAAACCCTGGATGCTGGAAACATTGAGCAACACACAGAAAATGCTGGAGGAACTCAGTAGGTCAGTGCAAATGAATAAACTGCTGGCAGTTTGAGCCAAGACCCCTAATCAAGACAAGAAAGGAAGGGAGAAGATGCCAGAATAATAAGGTGGCTAGGGGGGAAGGTGGTCAAGCTAGAAGGTGATACTTAAAGCCAGGTGGGTGAGGAAGGGGTAAAAAGTAAGAAGCTTGAAGGTGATAGGTGATAAATGTAAAGGGCTGGAGAAGAAGGAATCTAATAGGAGAGGAGAGTGGACCATGGGAGAAAGGGAAGGAGGAGGGGATCCGGGGGATGTGAGAAGAGGTAAGAGTGGGGAATTGAAGAAGAGGGAAGCGGGAGGGTGAAAAAACTTACCAGAACTTGGAGAAATCAATGTTTATGCCATTAAATGGAAAATGGAAAATGAGATTTTGCTCCTCCAGCCTGAGAGTGGTCTCATTGTAACAGATGAAGAAGCCATGGTCCAACATGTCAGAGTATCCCTGTGGCTAATCCCCTTAAAAACAGGTAAGCCGTTTTGGATACTGTTGGGAAGGAATGACCTAACAAAGGAAAGCCACTGTGATCAGGTCCCTGGAACTGAATCTTTTTCTGTGACTCTGAATAGAAGAGGGGGGGAAGAGGAGTGCGATGGAGACAGGGTATTCCATAGTCAGGGAAGCAGACAGGAGATCCTGTCGATGTGAAAGTGACACCCAGACGGTATGTTATCCAGAAGTCTCGGTACATATTGGTATCAACGACATAGGTATGAGGCCTTGAAGAGAGAATATAGGTGGTTACTGTAGGTAGAAAACTGACAAGCAGGACCTTCAGGCAAGTAATCTCTGGACTGCTGTCTATGCCATGTGCCTTTGAGGGTAAGAACAGGATGATCTGGCAGATGAATGCATGCCTGAGGAATTGGTGCAAGGGGAAGGATTTCAGATTTCAAGATAATTGTGACTTCTTCTTGGTAACGAATGACCTGTACAGAAAAGGACAAGTTACACCTGAATTGGAGCGGGACTGATATCCTTTTGAGCAGATTTGCTAGAACTGTTGGAGAGGGTTTAAATTAATTAGACCAGAGAAATAGGGCTGAGGATCGGGTAGTTGGTATACAAATGGGTGCAGTGTAAAGTGAGACTGTGAGAAGGAAAGTCAGATGATGGGGCAAAATTTTAGTCAGTGGGATAAGTTGAAGTGTAACATGGGAGAAAAATTGAAAAGGGTATGTATACAGAACTGTTGTTGTTCCTTTTCATGCCCTGTGGCACATTGGGTGACAAACTTGCCATTTCTTTAGCATTTTTGTCTGATTTTTAAGAAGCCGAGTTGCTAGCTCGATGCTCAACCCAGCAAGGATGGAAAGTGTGTAAGGAACCAGCCAGATTTGAAACTGGTACCACTTGCTTTGAAGTCTGGTATAGATGCCACTATGCCACCACCTGGCAGAACGCAGGATTGAATGTGTTATATTTGAATGCCTGAAGGATATGGAATAAGGTAGCGTAGTTATGGATTGGCAGGAATAATGTTGTGGGCATCGCAGTGTCGAGGCTCAAAGAAGTTGGGCCAGATGGCCTAATTCTGCTCCTATGTCTTAATTGGGAGCTTAACATCCATGGATGCATATTGTATCAAAAGGACAGGCAGATAGGCAGAGAGGGTGGGGTGGTTCTATTGGTAAGAAATGAAATCAGATCTTTGGAAGAGGTGACAGAGGATCAGAAAGTGTAGAATCCTTGTGGGTAGAGTTAAGGAAAGGTAAAAAGACCATGGTAGGACTTGTATACAGGCATCTGAACAGTAGCCAGGATGTGGGGTACACATTAGAATGGAAGATAGAAAGGGCATATAAAAAGGGCAATATTATGATAGTTATGGATGATTTCAATACACAGGCAGATTGGGAAAATTAGCTTGGAGCTGGATCCCAAAGGAGGAAATTGTAGAACGCCTACAAGATGACTGTTTAGAGTAACTTATGGTTGAGCCCACGAGGGAAAGGCAATTCTAGACTGGGTGTCGTCTATTGAACTAGATTTGATTAGGGAGCTTAAGGTAAAGAAATACTTAGGTCATGATATGATAGGTTTCACCCAGCAGTTTAAGAAGGAGAAACTGAAATCAGATGTATCAATATTACAGTAGAATAAAGGGAATTATGGGGGCATGAGAGAGGAGCTGACCAAAGCTGATGAAAGGGGGCTCTAACAAGAATGCTGCCAGAATAACAAAGGCACAAGACAGACACATACCAAAGATGAAGAAGTATTCAAAGGGAGGATGAGGCAACAGTGGCTGACAAGGGGAGTCAAAGACAGCATAAAAGCAAAAGAGAAAACATGCTATCACAAAATATAGTGGGAAGCTAGAGGATTAGGAAGCTTTAAAAACCAACAGACAGCAATTAAAAAATTCAACAAGGAGAGAAAAGATGAAACATGATGGTAAGATAGCCAATTATATAAAAGAGCATACCAGAAGATTTTTTCAGATATATTAAGAGTTAAAGAGAGGCAAGAGTGGATATAGGACTGATAGAAAGTGAGGCTGGAGAGGCAGTAATTGATGATGAATTTAATAGGCATTTTGTGTCATTCTTCACTGTGGAAGACACTAGCAGTTTGCCAGAAATTTGTGAGTGTATGGGGGCAGAAGTGAGTACAATTGCGATTACTAGGAAAAAGGAGATTGGGAAGCTGAAAGGTTTGAAGGTAGATTAGTCATCTGGACTAGTTGAAATATGCCCCAGGATTCTGACTGAGGTATCTGAAAAGATTGTGGAGGCATTAGTAATGATCTTTCAAGAGTCGCTAGACTCTGGTACGGTTTTGGAAGACTAGAAAATTACAAATGTCACTCCACTCTTCAAGAAGGGAGGCAAGCAGAAGAAAGGAGATTATAGACCAGTTATCCTGACCTTAGTGGTTGGGAAGATGTTGGAGTCAATTGTTAAGGATGAGGTGTCATGTTGGAGGCACATGATAAAATAGGCCAATGTCAGCAATGTTTCCTTAAGGAAAAAACTGGCCTGAGAAATCCATTGGAATCCTTGAGGAAATAACAAGTAGGATAGGTGAAGGAAAATCACTGGATATTGTATACTTGGATCTTCAAAAGGCCTTTGACAAGGTGCGGTACATGCTAAACAACATAAGAGCCCATGGTATTACCGCAAAGATACTAGCATGCATAGAAGATCAGGAGACTGAGAGGAACCAAAAAGTGTAACTTTTCTGCTTGGCTGCCAGTGACTAGTGATATTCCACAGGGGTCATTGTTGGGACTGCTTCTTTTCACATTGTATGTCAATGACTTAGATAAGGGAATGGATGGCTTTGTGGCCAAGTTTGTGGATGATATGAAGATAGATGGAGGGGCAGATAGCATTGAGCAAGCACTGACTCTGCAGAAGGACTTAGACAGATAGGGCTAAAGGATAAAGAAGTGGCTAAGTAATAGTAAAGAAGTAGGGATGTGTATGATCATGTGCGCAGGTAGAAGGAATAAATGTGCAGCTCCAAAACCTGTGTCTCTGTACCTCCCTCTGCACATGGATTATTGACTTCTTCACAAACCACAAACTTTGCAAATCAGAAATAGCATCTCCTTGCTGACGATTAACAATGGCTGTCACAGTATGCACTGGCAACATCGGACCCCATGTGGAGGAAAGACAGACAATTAGAGTTTATTCATACGAATTCTAATGGAACAACAGTGGCTTAGTCGAGTGTCAATGTGAGACATATCATTCTCAAAACCAGAACCCCAGGATTAGTGCTAATCAGGCATCTGTTTAATTAATATATGTACACAATATCCCCGAGCCTATGAAAATAAACTTAACAAGTTTAAAAATAAAGCACCAGGAGCCGCATTACAAAGAGCTCACTACAGAACCCTCTCCCTATGGCCTGCACCTGACTGCCCATGGAGGTCTGAAACTCAAAAGAGACCTGGGGAACCTGTGAGGGACCTTGGAACTTGAGAGATACTTTGAAACCTCTAGAAAGACTTGCGAAGCTCATGAGAGGAGAAACATTTAATAAAAATGGGAAAACTGGTGTTCCATGGGAAACCTGATTATCTTAAGAACCTTGGCAGCCTTGAGATGCTTGAGAAACTTGAGAACGTGGGAACCTTGAGAAGCGTGAGAACAGGGGATGCTTTGACCCGGATACTCAGACCTGGAAAAACCTTGAGACCTAGAAAAAGGCTTGAACGGAAACTAGTGAAGCTCAGAATATGGACTTGAGAAGCTTGCATTGTAGGCTAGAGACACATAGAACACCTCTTCATCACTATCTGAGATGTTGCCAACAATATTTGTGTCATTGGTAAATTTATAGATAGCATTTGGGCTGTGCCTAGCCTCACAGTCATACTTGAAGAGAGAGAATAGAATAGTGGACTAAGCACGCATTCTCAAGGTGTGTCACTGTAATGATCTTGTAGAATTTCGATAAGATGGTGGTGCATACAAATCCAGTGTCCTCTCTGGGGCCAACCAAAGGTGCTTTTTCTTTGTAAAATTTGTTTTTTAAGATCAAAAACACAATTCTACTCCAAGAAATTTGGGTACTGCAGGGCTACTTCAACAGTGAGCCACTCGTTGATCGGAGTAGCTGGACTGGTGTCAGCAGCAGAGCCAGCCGAGGTGTCGAAGGGGTCGGCCAAGATGTCAAAAGAGCCAGTTGGGATATCGGATCGGGATATTGGAGGAGCCAGACAGGATACTGGAGGAGTCCACCTGGGCATCACAGGATCCAGTCCGGATGCCGGGGAGACCAGCTTGGGTTCGGAGGAGCTGACCTGGCTTCAGACCACGTTGCTGACTGCTAGACTTCTGTATGAACATGGAGTGGGTTGGTTGAGGATGTTGTTCAGTATTAGAGATTCATGAAGGAGAGAGTGACATTTGAGGGGCTAAAGATCAGTATCATATTAAGAATCTGAACAAAGTTTATTATCACTGAAATTTGTTACAAAATTTGTTGTTTTGTGGCAGCAGACATAAAAATTATTGAAGAGCAAGAAAAATAAATGAATGGTATAAAAGATAAATACCAAGTTAGGGTTCATGGATTCTGATGGACATGAGCAAAGACATGTCCTGGATGTATTTCATGTTGCGGTATTTTGTGTGCTGATATCTCTTTAATATAGCAGTTTTTTTCCCCAGTGGTATGCTGCCCTCAACATTTCTTGTGTTTTCATAATATTTCTACCAATATTGTCTACTTAAGGTCATTCAATGAACTAGCCCATTCATGGAGGAGGCAATAAAAGTGATGTTCAGCCAAACTCTTCTCATGGTGTCCCAGATGTGTATCCTAGAAAACAGAACAGCACAGGAACAGGATCTTTAGCTCACTGTTATGCACTGAATGAATAAAATTAGTAAGTAAATGTCCAACTAAACTAATCACTTTGATCTACACAAAGTACATATCCTTTAATTTATTACACATTTATGTGCCTATCTAAGCTTCCTGAGTCTCCCTATCATTTTGCCTCCACCATCACTTCTGCAGTGCATTCCAAGCATCCAACACTCTCTGTGTAAGAACATTTGTCCCACACACCTCCTTATCCCATCTCACCTTAAATGCATATTAGACATTTCATAGAAACATAGAAAGCCTATAGCATAATACAGCCCTTCAGCCTACAATGCTGTGTCGAACATATTCTCAGCCAACCCTGAGAAAACATTATTGGCTATCTATTATATTTATACCCCTCATAATCTTATAAACTTCCATCAGATCTCTCCTCAACTTCTGCTGTTCCAGAGAAACCATCCTAAGTTTGTCCAACTCCTTCTGATAGAATATGCTGTATAATCCAGGCAAGATCTTGGTAAACCTCTTCTACACCCTTTCCATCCTCCCTGTGATAGCTAACCAGAACTGAATGCAATACTCTAGCCATAGCCTAATTGTGCAACGTAACTTCCCAACTCTTAAACTCACCTCCTCAACTAATAAAGGCAAATATGCCAAATGCCTTCTTAACCACGCTATCAACACATGTAGCCACTTTCAGAGAGCTATGAATCTAGGATCTCAAGCTCCATCTGCACATCAGCATTGCTAAGGGTCTATCCATTAAAATATACTGTCTCTTTACATTTGGTATTCTTGCCCTCCTGGCACTCAGACCTTCGTCCTAGCAAATATTTAATTGATCAAGACTTCTATATTTCTCTCAGACAATCATGGGTCTCTTTCTTGCACCCTGTTTCCTCCTTAGTATGTATTGCTGTATTTGACTGCTATGAAGACTGAGCCTTTAAGATCTCAATCTCCTTTCCGAATGTTGGTTACATTGGGAAATGCTCTTTTTAAGAGGTCTCTTTTTAAAGCCACTTTTAGTTATAAACCCTCTTTTGCCATTTCAAACTCATTTTGACCAAGTTCAAATGTTTCTTGAGGGTGATAGCATAAAATGAAACTCCATTTTGGCATACCAAAACCTGATGAACTTCATTTTCTCTACATTTGAACCTACAATGGATCTAAATTAAGAATAAAAATATAGATGTTCATAGATGAACAGAAAATTGCTCCATTCAGATCACCACTGCGTAATTTATTGATATAGAGCCAATTCTATTTAGGACCATAGTCTGTCATGAGTGAGAATGGTAATAATAATGGATTTTGCTCTTCATTATATGTCTCCTGATAGAACAACTTTAACAGTTCTAAAGAAGGATTTTGGCTCAAAACATCAACTATGTATTCATTTCCATGGATGTTGCCTGACCTGCTGAGTTCCTCCAGCATTTTGTGTGTGTTGCTTTGAATTTCTAGAATCTGCCAAATTTCTTATGTTTATAATGTTCTTTTGTAAACGTATTCTCCCAGTTAAATTTGCTTGTCATCACTTTAGTCACAACCCCATGCTTCATCTATTATATCTTCTAGATTTTCAAAGCACAATTTCATCTTATTTACTGAATCTTCAATCCTTTCATTTCTCTGCTGTGGTTATGAGGTATGTGCAATTCAGCTCAGGGGTAATTTATCCTTTTTTGTTATGATTACATTTGCTTTCATCTTCCCTGCAGCTCTGCACAGTCTGTAGATTACACTGATATTGACAATCTTACTTGTTAATATAATTGAGATCCTGGTACATCTTCAGATAAAACCCTCACTTTCCATTTAGGTGTACTTTGCCAAAGATCTTATTGCACTCCATTTCCATATTATGAAGAATGGTAGTGGTTGTTCAAATGTTTTCCTCATTCTCTCTTGAATTCTCCCAGATGTTGATAAAGTTGGTAGATGATACAGGGAGTGTTATTTCTTGTAATCCATGATTTGTTTATTTATTTATTTTTGGCATATGGGTATTACTAGCAAGTCTGGAATTTATCACCCATTCATGGATGCCCTTGATAAACAATGATAGATTTCCAAGTCAGGCTAATGTTTGACATGAGAGGAATGTGAAGGCATTGGTGTTCCTGTGCTGCCCTTAGTGATAGATGTCAGGTGGTGAGGAATTCCTGTGAAAACAATCAAAGCATGTAACTGGTGCATATTTTATTATTGGTATAATACAACAGGGATTATTCTGGTGTTACAAAATTATGGATTAATTAAATTGAGAGCCATCCTTTAGGAAATAAAACCTATTCACAACTTAATTTCAACTGATTCTTCAATATTTGTGAAACTGGTCATTGGCAATGGGATATTCTGTGTCTGTCCCATTGAAATTACATAGAGGAAGAGGACACATAAATATTCACCTTAATTGGTCATCACTGAAAAAAAATCAAAAGTCAAGAAAGTAATACATGAATCAGAGTCAAAGAACACTACAGCACAGAAACAGACCCTTTGGTCCATCTCATCCATGATGCCTAATCTCGTTGAACTACACCCGGACCATAGCCCTCCATACTCCTCCCATCCATATACTAATCCAAATCTCTCTTCATTGTTGAAATTGAACATTCTAACCTTGTGGATTTATTGACCCTAATTTTCCTCAAGACAGCAAACACCTCCTCCTCTATAATCTGCATATGGTCCATGACTTACTGCTGCTTTGCCTCACTTTTGTAGACTCTGTTTATGTCTCCTAATTAAACACAGATGCAAAAAATACATTTAAGATCTTTCCATCTCTTGCAGCTCCATGCATAGATGACCACTGTCATCTTCTAGAGGGTGAATTTTGACCTTTGCTATCCATTTGCTCCTAATATATCTCTAGAAGCCCTCGTGATTCTCCTTCACCTTGTCTGCTAGAATAGCCTTATATCTTCTTTTAGCCCTCCTGATTTCCTTCTTAAGTGTCCTCTTGCATTTCTTATCCTTCTCAAATATCTCATTTGCTCCTCCCTCCCTGAACCTGCTATGGTCCTCATTCTTTTTCTTAACTAGACCTCGGTTTCTTTCAAATACCAAGGTTCCCTAAGCCTGTTATCCTGCCTTTAATTCTGACAGGAACATACAAACTCTTACACGCAAAATGCCACTTTTGAATGCCTCCCATTTACCAAGTACACCTATGCCAGAAAAAAACCTGTTCCAATCCACACTTGCCAGATCCTTTCTGATACTATCAAACTTGGCCTTCCTCCAATTTAGAATTTCAACCCAAGGACCAGACGTATTCTTCTCCATAGTTATCTTGAAACTAATTGTATTATGATCACTTGATACAGAGTGTTCCTTTACACAAACTTCTGTCACATTCCCTCTCTCATTCCCTAATAGGAGATTTAGTATCACATTTTTTCTAGTTAGAATATTTATGTACTGATTAAAGAAACTGCCCTGAATACATTTGGCAAACTCTTTCTCAACCAGCCCTTTTACAGCATGTCTCAATCAATACAGTATGTAGAAAGTTGAAATCACATGCTGTCACAACTTCATGTTTCTAGCAACAGTCTGTGATCTCTCTACAAAATGTGTTCCTCTGAATCTTGCAGACTGTTGAGTGGTTTATAGTATAATCCCATTAATGTGGTCATCCCTTTCTTCTTCCTCACTTCTGCCCAAATTGCTTCAGTAGATGAGCACTCCATCCTGTCCTATCTGAGCACTGGCATGATATTTTCCTTGACTAATAACGCCACCCCACGCACTTTAATCCCTCCTGCTCTATTATGTGGACATAATATGCTCTATTATGTGGACAGAACACTGGACATTGAGCTGTCAGTCCTACCCCTCCTGAAACTAAGTTTCACAATGGCTACAATGTCATAATTCCACCTGCTGATCTGTGCATCAAACCCATCCACCTTTCCTACAATACTCCTTGCATTGAAATATACACAAATCTGAATATTGGTAGAAATTTGCTAGCCTTTGCTGACAGACTAAATATCCTCAAACTGCTAATGCAATATAATTGCTGGTGTGCTTTTCCATGATTGTGTCAATACTGTAGAACTGGAAACTGCTCATCATTTCTGCCACCGAACCGTCAATAAATCCTGGTTTGTATTCTTTGACCTCCCTTTCCTGAATTCTACAATCAGTGCCTTTGTCTTGCTGATGTTGAGTGCAAGAATGATGTTGTGACTCCACTCAACTTGCTTAACTATTTCATTCCTGCACCCCTCCTCACAGCCATTTCAGATTCTGACAACAACAGTGACGTTATGGGCAAGTTTATAGGGGACATTTAAGCTGTGCCTAAGCCACACAGTCATGAGTGTAGAGATTGTAGAGCAGTGGCTAAAACCTAAGAATGGCTAAGTGAAGAGTGATTATTATCGGCAATGCATGTTGATTGTGGTCTCCCGATGATGAAGTCAGGATGTTTCATATTTAGAGTGAGACCTTCATCTTTGTTAAAATTCTATTTCTCTAGTTTTATTTCAAAGGCTTCCTTCCCCAGGCAGTCCCAAAACCCACTGACGTGGCACAGTTTTGTGCCGTCGGTCAATCTTATGGCCATTGCAAATGCAATGTTCTGCTACCGCTGATTTCTCCGGTTAACCCAAATGGGTTAATATCTCCTGTGTTCCTTGATGCAGGTTTCCACCATGCGTTCCACCTGGTTGATTTACGCTGCTCTGTCTTATTGTCTTAATAGAGGGAATTATTTAGACAATAAGACATAGGAGCAGAATGAGGACATTCAGCCCATTGAGTCGGATCCGCCATTCCATCATGGCTGATCCCAGATCCCAAACTCAACTTGCCTTCTCACCATATCCTATGATGCCCTGACTGAGCAGGAAACTATCAACTTCCACCTTAAATATATCTACAGACTGGCCTCCACTGTAGTCTGTGGCAGAGCATTTCACAAATTCACCACTCTGGATAAAAAAGTTCCTCCTTGTCTCCATTCTAAAAGGATGCCCCTCACTTTTAAGGCTGTGCCATCTAGTTCTGGATACCCCCACCATAGGAAGCATCCTCTCCACATCCACCCGATCTAGTTTTCAATGTTCAGTTGATTTCAATGAGATATCCACCCCCCCCCCCGTCCCCACTGTATTCCATTTGCCACTTTTTTGCCCATTCTTCCAATTCGTCAAAGTCTTGCTGCAATTGCATTGCTTTCTCAGCACAATCTTCCCCTCCACCTATCTTCGTAACATCCGCAAACTTTGCCACAAAGCCATCAATCCTATTATCCAAATCATTGACAAACAATGTGAAAAGTAGTGGTCCCAATACTGACACCTGAGGAACACCACTAGTCACTGGCAGTCAACCAGAAAAGGTCCCCTTTAATTCCATTTGCTGCCTCATGCCTGCCAGCCATTCCTCTATCCATGCCAATATCTTTGCTGTAACGCCATAGAATTTTATATTGTTAAGCAGCCTTGTGTGTGGCGGCTTATCAAATGCCTTCTGAAAATCTAAGTAAATGACATCCACTACTTCTCCTTTATGCACCCTGCTTGTTACTTCTTCAAAAAACTCTAACAGGTTAGTCAGACAAGATTTCCCTTTACAGAAACCATGCTGATTTTGACTTATTTTATCACAAGGTTACTACTTGGGAAGTCCTGCTTCTCTGCTTCCTTCCTAACTCCCTGTATTCTGTTTTCTCTCTATGTCATTGACACCAATAAGTACCACAACTTCTGGCTGCTCATCCTCCATTTTCAAGACATTCTGGACACGTTCAGAAACATTGCAGACCCTGGCACCCATGAGGCAAACTGCCATCTGTGTTTCTTTTTTGCGTCTACAGAATCACCTGTCTGCCCCTCTAACTATAGATTCCTTTATTAGTGCTGCCATCCTCTTCAGTTCCCTACCCTTCTGAGCCACAGGGCCAGACTCGGAACTAAAGGCTCTTGCTTCCCTCAGGTAGGTCTTTCCCCTTCACCCCTAACAGTACTCAAAATGGAGTACTTACTGCCAAGAGAGGCAGCCACAGAGGTGCTCTCCATTATCTGATGTTCTCCCTTCCCTCTACTGCTCTCCTGACAGCCACCTGCTTATCTGTGTCCTGTAGCCTTGGGGTTCTTCCTCCTTGTAGCTCCCATCCATCACTGCCTCACTTTCTCCAAGAAGCCAAAGGTCATTGAGCTGCAGCTCCAGTTCCTTATCATGGTCTCTAAGGAGGTGCATCTCAATGCACCTGGTGCAGATGTGGCCAATGGGGAGGCTGGTAGTCTTCCGGAATTCCCACATCTGACTCCCAGAACAGAACAGTGGCTCTGTACTCATACCCTCGCCCCATTCTCTCAAGAGTTAAATAAGAAATAAGAGGTTAGGAATGAATTTACCTACTTACCTTCCCTCTGCCTGTTGTCAATGAAGCCCTGATGAACCAAACCCTTACCACTCCGAGTGAAGTGTCCACCTTCTGCCAACCTTTAATTGTCCACCACCAGTTATGACTAAATATGTTGGAAGTGCATAGTTTTGATCTGACTCACTGATTGTGAGACTGCTTATCTCTATATATTGTGTGCTGATTTAGCAATTCATCACTAAAATTTCACCAGATGAACACTTCATTTTTCATTTTGCCAGATGCTGCTGTCAGTATGCCCTGCACTTCTTAATGAATCAGCTTCCCCACCTTCCCTCTCACCCGATTTCATCTATCAGCTGCCAGCTGGTACTCCTTCCCCTCCTTTTTCCTTCTTATTCTGGTTTCTTCCCCCTTCCTTTCCAGACCTGATGAAATGTTCATTGTTTTTTCTTCTTCATAGATGCTACCTGACCTTCTGAGTTCCTCCACCATTTTGTGTGTGTTGAAGCACTTAAAACTTGTTCAGCTGGAAATTTTTCATGGACAGATTCACCTACCAGTGACGGATTGGTGAGCTAAGTTAGTTTATCTTTTGGTGTTTAGTTAACTCACTACCTGCTACAGACGAGGTTTAGTCAACATTTAATTTGGGATTCAGCTAGTCCTGGAACTGGTGGTGCAACCAAGTCCCTGTTACTATGTGGGTTGAACTCTCCCAGATGGAGTACATTCTGTGTCCTTGCTGCTTCCAGTGTAAAGTAGCACTGATTCATTAGCTCAGAAGGCATATACAAACACAGGAAAATAGTAGAAGGGGTAGGCCACTTGCTCCCTCAGGTCTCCCTGACATTCGACATGTTTATGACAGATCTCTCTGTACTGGTTCCTCGCAGATGTTAATCCTCTGATGTTTTAAAAATATATCTAGCCTCTATGATAAAGTTCCTTCGTGCTTCAACTTTTAATGAGCACTCTGAAGGATGATAGGTGTTAATCAAGAGAAGGTTTTCTTGCCTATGTTTGATATGTTGTCATGAGACTTCAAAGTCAAAGTCAAATTTATTGTCATATGAGCAGATACATATATGGTTGGGTTCAGTGGAAAATCTGCAGCAGCATCATGGGCATATAACATCATAAAAGCTGTATTCATGTGAAAAACATAAGTATAAATTATGCACATTTTTTTTACAAGAAAAACACAATTGTAACAAATAAAACAAAGTCCATATTAGCGCAGAGTAATGAAAGTGGTCATAGCGTTGCTGAACTGTAATATTAACCACTTTGCTAGTTGCTGAAGAACAACGTCATTGCAGGGAAGTAGGTGTTGTTGAATCAGGTGGTGTGGGACTTCCAACTTCTGTACCTCCTCCCAATGGTAGCTATGAGAAGATGGCATGGCCCAGATGCCAAGGATCTTTGATGATGGCTGCTGACCTTGAGGCAGTGCCTTCTGTAGATACTACAGATGGTAGGAGAGATGAGTTCCCAGAATATACTGTAAAGATGCTTTTCTTATGGTTGCACCTATGGGCTGGGCAGTTCATCTGACAAGTTCATGATCTCTCAATGGAGATAGGTGCATGTTCGCCCTCCTTCCTCTTGCTGAAATCAATAGCCAGCTCTTTAGTTTTGCTGACACAGAGTGAGAGGCTGTTTTTGCAGCAGCCCCTCACAACTAGGTGTCCTATTTCACTCCAGAAAGCTAACTCATCCCCACCTGTGATTGGTATAACAACAGCAGAGTTGAGAGTAGAGCAGTGGGCTAAACATGTAGCCTTGTTGCGCACTTGTGAGGAAGAGCTGCCAGTTAAAAAGTTATGGGATCTGCAATACCAGTGACTCTGTCAACTACTCCTTCTTGACCATCACCACCTCTGGCAAGTCAGTCCTGATGATGGGTTGATAGACTTTGGGATTGTGATGAGGAAGTATGCTACATTGTCTGGGAAGTATAATTTTGTGTGTATGACTACATCAGGCTGCTACCCAACTTATCTGTGGAACAGTTCTCTCAGTACAGGCAGAAGAACCCAGCTGTCTGTAAGGAGAACTTCACAAGGTCAATTGTGTTGAGAGTACATTTGTCATGTCTGAATTCAGTGCTTTGGTCAATGCTCACTGATCCTTCCAGATTATTCTCCCTTTGCCTTAGTGCGTTGGTTATGGTACAACTGAGTGGCTTGCTATCTTATTTCAAAACACACTTAACAGTCAACCACATTGGTGAAGCCTGTAATCACACGTAGGCAAATGAGTAGAGCCGATTATCCCTCTGAAGGGGATTTGTGAACTAAAGTGGTCACTGCAGATGACCTTGTATCTGGCCACCTGTTTTGTTCTGATACTCTGGTGAGTTTATGGGTAATGCTTGATTTTAATGAGTTAAAATTCCTCTTTGCAATGAAAAACTAGAAACTTATCCAAGTATTGCTTAATATTGGAGTAATCTTAGAACTCTAAAATTACCAGTTTTACAATGTTAAATGGCAATGTTATAACCAGTTTAATAGCATTTTTTAAAAAAAAATCAGTCAGTTGCATATCTGGGCCAATGTTTGAAGAATTATTGCCTTCCCTGTAAACATGTCATTGCATGACCAATGTAAAGACAGCTATGCTCACATATTTGTAACTAAAGTCACTATATCTGGTAAAAACAATTTCAAGGAAATGAATGGAAACATTAATACCTTTGAGACATAATGTCATAGATCAACAGAGTGTGGACAAAGGTCCTTTGGCCTTACCAACCAGGTGCTTGCTGAACTAGTCCCAATTTCCTGCACCTGACCGATATCCCTCAAACCTCACCCCTTCAAGTACTTATCCAAGTGCTACATAACTCATTCTATTGTACCTGCCAGAACTATGTTCTCTAGCAGCTCATTCCATATACTCAAAACTCGCGGTGTGAAAAATTGCTCATCAGTTCCCATTTAAATATATTCCTGCTGACCCTAATTCAAGTTGGACTCCACCCACCAGGGAAGAAGTTGATTACCAGCTACTTCATCTAAGTCTGCCATAATTTTAAATACTTTGATAAGATTTCCCCTCCTACTTCCAAGAAATAAAGACACAACTTGGCCAATCATTCCCTATAACCCAAGTCCTCTGCTCCTAGCAATATCCTCAGATATTATTGGAGCCCGTATGGAGATATTTACTTAATTGTTAGCCTCTAATGAGGAGAAATATTCATTAGAAATCCTGACCATCTCCTGTGGCTCAAGACATCAGCACCCCTGCTGATCGCTAAGGAGATCTCTCTCCCTTTTACTCTTAATATAGCCACTGAACCCCCTGGGTCTTTTCTTACCATTACCTGCCAGATCCATTTCATGGCTGAAGTATGAAGGTAAGCTAGCCAATAATATAAAAAAAAGGATACTAAAGGTTTTTTTTCAGATATATGAAGAGTAAAAGAAAGGTGAGAATGGATATTGGACTGCTGGAAAATGATGCTGGAGAGGTGGTAAAAGCGGACAAAGAAAAGGCAGATAAATTAATAAGTATTCTGCATCGGTCTTCACTGTGGCAGTATGCCAGAAATTCAAGACGGTCAGAGGCAGAAGTTGCTACAACTGAGGAGAAGGTACTTGGTAAGTTGCAAGGTCTGAAGGTAGATAAGTCATGTGGACCAGGTGAACTACCGCCCTGGGGTTTGAATAAGGTAGGTGAACAGATTGTGGAAGCATTAGTAATGATCTTCCAAGTATCACTCAATTCTGGAATGTTCTGGAGGACTGACAAATTGCAAATGTCACTCTACTCTTCAAGAAGGAAGGGAGAACATAGAATATACAATAGCATAGCACATTACAGGCCCTTCGACCCACAATGTTGTGCCGACCCTCAAACCCTGCCTTCCATATAACCCCCCACCTTAAACTCCTCCATATACCTGTCTAGTAGTCTCTTAAACTTCACTAGTATATCTGCCTCCACCACTGACTCAGGCAGTGCATTCCATGCACCAGCCACTCTCTGAGTGAAAAACCTTCCTCTCATATCCCCCTTGAACTTCCCTCCCCTTACCTTAAAGCCATGTCCTCTTGTACTGAGCAGTGGTGCCCTGGGGAAGAGGCACTGGCTGTCCACTCTATCTATTCCTCTTAATATCTTGTACACCTCTATCATGTCTCCTCTCATCCTCCTTCTCTCCAAAGAGTAAAGCTCTAGCTCCCTTAATCTCTGATCATAATCCATACTCTCTAAACCAGGCAGCATCCTGGTAAATCTCCTCTGTATCCTTTCCAATGCTTCCACATCCTTCCTATAGTGAAGAAATAAAATTATAGGCCAGTTAGCCTGGCTTCAGTGGTTGGGATGATATTGGAATCCATTATTAAGGATGTTTCAGGGTACTTGGAGGGACATGATAAAATATGCCCAAGAGCAAATCTTGCCTGACAAATCTGTTGGAGTTCTTTGAGGAAATTATAGGGATTAGACCAAGGAAAGTTAGTGCATGTTGTTTACTTGGATTTTCAAAAGGCTTTTGACAAGGTGCTGTGCACAAACCTTTTCTGGTTGGCTGCTGATGACTAGTGATGTTCCACTACCAACACCTGTGTTGGTACCACTACTTTTCATGTTATATGTCAATGTCTTAGTAGATGGAATTGATGGCTTTGTGGCCAGGTTTGTGGATGATACGAAGATAGGTGGAGGAACAGGTAGTGCTAAGGAAGCAGGAAGTCTGTAGAAAGCCTCAGGCAGATTGGAAAAATGGCAAAGAAGTGGCAGATGGAAAATTGTATAGAGAAATATATGGTCATGCATTTTGGTAGAAGGAATAAAGATGAAGACCTTTTCTAAGCAAAGAGAAAATTTAAAAATGAGAAGTGCAAAGGGACTTGGGAGTCCTTGTGTAGGATTGATTAAAGATTAACTTGAGGTTGAGTCTGTGGTGAAGAAGCTAAATGCAAAGTTAGCATTCATTTTGAGAAGGCTGAAATATAAAAGCAAGGATATAATGCTGAGGCTTTATAAAGCATTGGTCAGACTGCAATTGGAGTATTGTAAGCAACAATAAAACAATTTGTTCAGTCAGGCAGGTTTCTGTTTAGTGGTTGCAATTTTGTCCACGCTCACTTTCATTCCTGACTGTAACTCAGTTGGATCCGTCTGCTGTTTCCATTGACACAGCAACTTCACTCCTCTTTTAAATGTAAGCAGTGCTTAAGTCAGGAACCAATTTTGAATGCTTTCTTGCAAGGTTCCACAAACTGGATGATACCCCCATGCATTATTAAGTCCATCACAAAGCTTACAATGCTCAAACAATCACTTCAATTCGGCCTAACGGACTCCACTTCCTTGTGATTCCACTTACGAAATCTAAAACGTTCTGAAATCAACAATGGTTTTGATTCTAAATATTCTTGCATTACTTTCACAATATCAGCAAGCTCAGTTCTGGTGGTTTGGATGGAGCAGTTGAACTTCAAAATTAACTATGTTCCTTTAAGCCCAATGCACTCAGCAAAATTGGTACTTGTTTCTCATTGGCCATTTCATTAACTTCAAAATACTGTTTAATTAGTTATGTGTACATGAGTCAGTTACCTGTTGAGCAATCAAATGTGTCTGTCTTCCTGATGTCATAGAATATAGAACATAGAAAAACTACAGAATATGACAGGCCCATAGGCACACAATGTTGTGCCAACCATTTAACCTTCTCTAGAAGCTACTTAGAATTTTCCTTCTGCAAAGCCCTCTATTTTTTGATGCTCCATGTACCAATCTAAGAGTCTCTTAAAATAACCTATTGTATCTGCCTTTACCACATTCACTGGCAGTGCTTTCCACGCACCCACCACTCTCTGTGTGAAAAACTTACCTCTGACATCCCCCTTGTACCTACTTCCAAGCATCTTAAAACTATGCTTCCTCGTGATAGCCATTTCAGCCCTGAGAAAAAACCTCTGACTATCCACATGATCAATGCATCCCATCATCTGATATGCCTCTATCAGGTCACCTCTCATCCTCCGTCGCTGCAAAGAGAAAAGGACAAGTTCACTCAACCTATTCTCATAAGCCATGCTCTCCAATCCAGGCATACAGATATGCCAACTAGTGGAGTGGTGCCACAGCAACAACCTGGTACTCAACATCAGTAA
Organism: Hypanus sabinus; assembly: GCF_030144855.1. NCBI lineage: Eukaryota > Metazoa > Chordata > Chondrichthyes > Myliobatiformes > Dasyatidae > Hypanus > Hypanus sabinus. The sequence goes on along the minus strand of NC_082711.1, from coordinate 75,683,565 downwards.
GACAAAAGAGCTGATTGTGGACTTCAGGAAGGGTAAGATGAAGGAGCACGTACCAATCCTCATAGAGGGATCAGAAGTGGAGAGAGTGAGCAGCTTCAAGTCCCTCAGTGTCAAGATCTTCAAGGATCTAACCTGGTCCCAACATATCGATGTAGTTATAAAGAAGGCAAGACAGCAACTATACTTCATTAAGAGTTTGTAGAGATTTGGCATGTCAACAAACACACTCAAGAACTTCTATAGTTGTACCGTGGAGGGCATTCTGACAGGCTGCATCACTGTCTGGTATGGAGCAGCTACTGCACAGGACCAAAAGAAGCTGCGGAAAGTTGTAAATCTAGTCAGCTCCATCTTGGGCACTAGCCTACAAAGTACCCAGGACATCTTTAGGGAGCGGTGTCTCAGAAAGGCAGCGTCATTATTAAGGACTTCCAGCACCCAGGGCATGCCCTTTTCTCACTGTTACCATCAGGTATACACTCAGTGATTCAGGAATAACTGTTCCCCTCTGCCATCCAATTCCTAAATGGACATTGAAGCTTTGGACACTACCTCACTCTTTTTAATATACAGTATTTCTGATTTTGCACATATTAAAAATCTATTCAATATATATAATTATTTACTTGTTTATTTATTATTATCTTTTATTTTATTTATTATTATTACTTTTCTCTCTCTGCTAGATTATGTATTGCTTTGAACCGCTGCTGCTAAGTTAACAAATTTCATGTCACATGCCAGAGATAATGAACCTGATTCTGTTTCTGATTCTGACCGGTGCAGCAGCTTTGAGTGTCCTATGGACCCCAAGATCTTGCTGATCCTCCACACTGCCAAGAATCTTACCATTAATATTATATTCTGTCTTCATTTTGGACCCACAGAAATGAACCACTTCATACTTATCTGGGTTGAACTCCATCTGTCACTTCTGAGCCCAGTTCTGCATCCTATCAATGTCCCATTGTAACCTTGACAACCCTCCAGACTATCCACAACACTCCCAGCCTTTGTATCATCAGCAAACTTACTAACCCACCCTTCTACTTCCTCATCCAGGTCATTTATAAAAAATCACAAAAAGGAGCGGCCCCAGAACAGGTCCCTGTGGAACACCACTGGTCACCGACCTCCATGCAGAATATAAAACCTCTACAACACCCTTCGCCTTCTGTGATCAAGCCAATTCTGTCGCCAGCCATTTTTCCTCTTTTTTAATGATTATTATCACCTGGTACTCACTGTTTATAAAGCCGTGATTTCATCCACTTTATGCTTTTTTTAACTGAAGCACATGCTGCATTTTTTTAAAAACTCTTTTACTGCTTCTCACTGCTCCTTACTTTAATTTGAATACCTCACTGCTCTTCAACAGTTTGGGATTATTTTAAAAATACCATGCCACCACTGTTACTGTAAGTTTTGAAACTTCAAGCAAAAGGTGATGTTGCAAAATGAGAGTCTAACTTTATGTTTACTTTAAGCAAGGCACGCATGTATCATGTAGTAGTGTCATGATGTGTGAAATTTACTTATTTTTACATATAACTCATAATGAATTATTTAAACAGAGAAGGCTTAATCAACAATATATTTACAAGATTACTCAAATTTTACTGAAATAGTAAACACACAAATTGGAATATTAGATTTTATATTTATAAAAGGTATGAATTTAAAGATTTCATCAGATCTGAAATTACATATTGTGTATCTACCTCATTTTATGTTTATGAGAATTTTTATGTTCATATATAATTTACCAGAAACTCATGTATAATTTGCCAATGCCAGAATAGATATTTTAGGTCTCATTTTACTTGGACAGAATTCCAGACCACGACATTTCTTCGAAGAACGGTTATAAACACACGGCACAACTTCTCAACAAAGATGAATACTAAATTAGATAAAAACCTGATTAAGAATGGGGTGAAGAATAGATAGTGATTATTTTAACAGACTTATAATCACCAAATATATATTAATATAATGATGGTGGTCCATGAAGACTGCAGCCAAGGTTATAAGTAATGTTGATGATAGTAAATATAACATTTGAATTTCCGGGAAAATGTAACATTGCCGATTATTTTTATTAAGTAAAACCATGAAGTTAGTCACCAGCCCTGAGAGATAAACACTGTAAATGAGCCAGCCAATGTGGGTGAACAAGTGATTTCATGTGGTGACATCCCACAACAAGCCCTACAAATCTCATAATTATTGCACACATCATGATTTGTTTCCATTGCAATGCAGTTTTGCATAAAAATTCCTTGAGGCAGTGAAAATGCAAGGATCTGATGATGACATACACTTGCTGTAATAAATCAAGGACTCTGAAGATTGGAAGCTTTTTATAGTTTGCAGAATGCCTGACTTCAACAGAAGATTTTATTTTCTTGTTCCATGCATTTCCTATATGGTCAATGTTATAACATATTCAGAGGAACAAGAGCACTACAATGTTTTATAAGATTAGTGTCAACACATTACATCTATTTCTGAAGTCACTCATCAGCCTGCTCAAACATAACAAATATTTTTTTGTTAGTATGAATTCTTTCTCTAATTTATTAATCACAAAGCATTAGATCCTATCAATTCTATGAATTTCAGATAGACTTACTGTAGATTTGCTTGAGATATTTTACTTCAATTGTGTTCTTAGCAAAACATGTTTAACATTTTAAGTAATGTTCTAAGTGAATTCTGTTAATATGAACATTTACAAAGCAAAGAAGCACAAAATTATGAAATAACTTCAGCACAAAATATACCTATAGCACAATAATGAAATACCTTTGCACAGACTGAATTAACAGATTGTAATAAGGAATATTATCAGATAGAAATGTTTACATTGTTTCTTAAAATACTGAGGCATTCAGTGGTTAAATTTACATTGAAACAAGAAATTAGCCATGAAAATTAGTGTTATCGTGTTCTTTTAAAATTAATGTTGCAAAGTAAAACAAACATTTCAAAGTCTTGAGCAATAACTAAAGGCACTGGAGGAACTCATTGGGTCAGGCAGCATTCTTTGAGGGAAATGGATGTTTGAAATTTTGTGTCCTGGCCCTTCATCCTTATTTCAAATATAACTGCATCTTCACCACTTGCAAAATGTTAATATTGCAGGAGACTTAACTCACTGGGGATGTTCCTGCTGTTCTCAGGCAGTCTACCACACGAATCCTGAACCACACTGCTCCTTCCATTAACTCAATGTATATCCTTGGGGCCCAGCACAACCTTACAAGGATATTCCCCGAATATGTCAAATCATCTAAATTATTTAAAGAATTAATACCATAAAGACTGGAAGTATGTAAACTAAAGCCCAACACACATATTCATGCTGTCAGGTGGATGTGTTTCTCTTTCTTTCTTTCTCTCTCTCTCTCTCTCTCTCTCTCTCTCTCTCTCTCTCTCTCTCTCCCTCCCTCCCTCCCTCTCCCTCTCCCTCTCCCTCTCCCTATCTCTCTCTCTCTTTCTCTCTCTCTCTCTCTCTCTCCCTCCCTCCCTCTCCCTATCTCTCTCTCTCTCTCTCCCCCTCTACCCCTCCCTCTCCCCCCCCAATGTCCACTCCCTGATCAATAAATTGAAATATACCCAACTTCAACAAACCACTCGGCAGGAGTATACAGTCTGCTGTGCGTATGTTTTCATGGAAAAATGGCTGACCGATGGAATCCTGGATGCTGCCATTCAGCTGGACAGGCTCCCCTTGTTTCCCTTGTTTGACAGGGATGTAGCTCTTTCCAGTAAGACTCATGGTGGTGGCATGTGTGTTTACATCAACACGGAATGGTGCAAGAACTCTGTGCTGGTTTCCAGACACTGCTCATCGCTAGTGGAGTTTGTGACTATTAGATACAGACCATTTTATTTACCACGGGAATTCACCACTGTCCTTATAGTCAGTGTCTACATTCCCTCCAGCGGTAATGCTAAGGAGGTGCTCTGTGAACTGTACGGGGCTATTAGCAAACTGCAGAACACACACCCTGATGGACTGTTTATTGTCGCTGGAGATTTTAACCATGCAAACCTTATGTCAGTGCTCCCCAAATTCCATCAGAACGTGGACTTTGCAATGAGGGGGGAAGAACGTGTTGGACTTGGTTTACACAAACATCCCCGACGCGTACCAGGCAGAGCCCGGCCCCCACCTCGGATACTCAGACCACATCCCTGTTATGCTAATCCCAGCGTACAGACCAGTCCAGACCAGTTCAGAAGGAGGTAAAAACCTGGCCAGCAGGATCCATCTCTGCTCTTCAAGACTGCGTTGAGCACACTGACTGGCACATGTTCGGACAGGCTGCAACTGATGGCGACTCTACCAACTTAGAGGAGGACACGGCATCGGTGACCAGCTACATCAGCAAGTGCATCGACGACGTTACTGTGTGCAAGACTATCACTATACATGCCAACCAGAAGCCATGGATGACCACGGAGGGGCGTGCACTGCTGAGGACCCGTAACTCCGCCTTCAGAGCAGGCAACAAAGCAGCCTTAACAACAGCGAGGGCCAAACTGTCCCGGGCCATCAGTGAGGCAAAGCATGCACATGCCCAGTGAATCCAGAGCCACTTCCAGGACAGCGGCGACATGCAGCGCATGTGGAAGGGCATCCGGGATATCACCAGCTACAGGACAACATTACCTGACTGCGTGGATGATGCCACTCTCCCAGATGCACTGAACAACTTCTACGCTCATCTTGAGGTGGAAAATGACGTGAGAGCGAGGAAGTCCACCCCTCCTCCAAATGACCAGGTGCTGTGTCTCACCATGGCTGATGTGAGGAGAACCCTGTGCAGGGTCAACCCACAGAAGTCTGCTGGACCAGACAATATACCTGGCAGAGTGCTTAGAGGATGTGCAGACCAGCTAGCAGATGTTCTCACTGACATCTTCAACATCTCCTGAGCAGCGCCACCATTCCAACATGCTTCAAGGCCACCACCATTGTCCTCGTGCTGAAGAAGTCTTCAGTGTACTGCCTCAATGACTACCGTCCCGTTGCACTCACATCCATCATCATGAAGTGTTTCCAGAGGCTCGTCATGAGGCATATCAAGACCCTGCTGCTCTGCTCACTGGACCCCCTGCAGTTTGTGTACCGTCCCAACCGTTCAACAGACGACACCATTGCCATCACCCTCCACCTGGCCCTAACCTACCTGGACAAAAAAGACATGTTCTTTTGAATGCTGTTCATAGACTTCAGTTCAGCATTCAACATAATCATTCCTCAGAAACTGATTGGAAAGCTGAGCCTATTGGGCCTGAACACCTCCGTCTGCAACTGGATACTAGACTTTCTGACTGGGAGATCTCAGTCAGTCTATATTGGAAGCAGCATCTCCAACACCATCAAACTGAGCACGGGGGCTCCCCAGGGCTGTGTGCTCAGTCCACTGCTGTTCACTCTGCTGACCCACAACTGTGCTGCAACACACAGCTCGAACCATATCATCAAGTTCACCGATGACACAACTGTGGTGGGTCTCATCAGCAAAAATAATGAGTCAGCTTACAGAGAGGAGGTGCAGTGGCTAATGGACTGGTGCAGAGCCAACAACCTTTCTCTGAATGTGAACAAAACAAAAGAAATGGTTGTTGACTTCAGGATGGCATGGAGCAACCACTCTCCGGTGAATATCGACGGCTCATCAGTAGAGGTCATAAAGAGCTCCAAATTTCTTGGTGTTCACCTGGTGGAGAATCTCACCTTGTCCCTCAACACCAGCTTCATAGCAAAGAAAGCCCAGCAGCATCTCTACTTTCTGTGAAGTCTGAGGAAAGTCCATCTCCCACCCTTACCCTCATCACACTCTACAGGGGTTGCATTGAGAGTATGCTGAACAGCTGCATCACTGCCTGGTTTGGAAAGTGACCATCTTGGATCGCAAGACCGTGCAGCAGATAGTGAGGTCAGCTGAGAAGACCATTGGGGTCTCTCTTCCCGCCATTACAGACATCTGCACTACATGCTGCATCTGCAAAGCAAACAGAATTATGAAGGATTCCACGCACCCCTCATACAAACTCTTCTCCCTCCTGCTGTCTGGGAAAAGACACCAAAGCATTTCTGTAGTCTGTACTGCCTCAAATTTTAATGAGACGTTGAACAAATCAGCAGGAAAGTCTGTTGATTTTGGTGAGGGGACGTCTATCCACAGTTTCTGCTCTGGAATTGCCTGTTGATGAGTGCCTCCATCAGTTAATCTGTGCATCTCAGTGCAAGCTTGATGGTATTGTTTTGGTCTTTATCTCTTTCTTCCACTGTTTTTGTTTCCTTTTAGGCCCTAAATTGCGATGATCATTCATATCAAAACACAGATGATGGGCCAGGCCACTTCCATATTTTCTGGCCACTCACTGAATTCTCAGTTTGCAGCAGGTTGTCAGAGAGCAGGGAAGGAGGCCGATTCTGACTCTAGTCTACATCACTGAGCCATCACACTTTGCTTAATTTGAGAGTCCAAAGGAAATTGTGGCTCCTCACTGCCCCAACCGTTCAGAATGGCCATATTGTAATATGTGATACTGCAGCAGCTGGTATGCTGTTGACTAATAAAATAAATATTCATTCACAAGTTACCTCTCCAATTTTCCTTAGAACCATTGAAAGATAAATTGCAAAATGACACATTTCTCTGGCACCATTGACCCTGCTTCATCTGATAACCCATCTATAATTTGCACTGACATTGTACTGCTTCAATTTACATAATCTCATGAGGGATATGAATAACCACAGATAAGAATTTGTGAATTTTCACCATGACTAAAAAAATACAATAGTTACACATCCTGAAAATATCACCCAGTGAAAACAAGCAAGGCTTTATTCTCATTGTAAAAAGACCACCTACCTGTTATGTCTAAACAATGCATGGCAACAAGGTATAACTTGATAATCAAGGAAGCTCATCATTGAAATTGGTAAATGCAGCTGTCTAAACAAGAAAGTAGAAACATGTTTGATTAATATAGACCCAGTCGTAATTTGAAAAAATAACTCAAGCGATTATGATACATACAGATCTGTGTTAATACGTATTAAATGAAAAATAATAGATTTTATTAATTACAAAAGGAAGCTTTTTGGATATTTTAAAATGAAATAACATTAACATTTTATTTTTCAATTCAGCTGTTATTCAAACTTGAACATGTCATTACATTATGAGTTTCATCAGTGTTATGATGTCTTACCATCTTCCAAAGTTATTGTAGTTTAAAATTCTGTTGCAATTTTAAGTAAAGTTAGATTGCTTGTGTTGATAGAGTAGAAATACAGGGGAGTCAAAACAAAGTAATGTAATAATAAAAATAAGTCTTGAAAATTTTGCGAAGGAATGGCTATTTCTGAATCAATTAGGATCACAATATTAACAAAAAAAAGTGCGCATTAATACAGTATCTTAAATAGAAAAGTCAACCAACAGAATCAAAAACAACAGAAATTGACCCAGAACAGTAGGAACTGCGCTTAGATAATGTATGTTCAGGAGTTCAGCTGTTCTGAAGCATTTGAAGATAGTATTGATAAATATGTTGCCACTTGCCAAATCTACATGCATGTTTTACCACAGCTTTACAACTGAGTCTTTCTAATCAGGTTTAGAAATCAGAATAACACAGATTTACTTTATCGTCCTCAAATTCTATAGGCTTTGATAAGATTAATAAAATCAGTTTCCTCTAATTCTTTCTCTTCATGGTCCTTCTCAATAGTAGCATTTGCTTGGTTTTCCTTTTATCCAGACAAGCAAACAAAGAATTGATAGCAATAATTCCTTTCCCCACTCCTGCACTATCAACTCTAGAATCCCTCAAGACCAGTAGTTGATTATCTCTCCGATAATCATCATATTAATCCTTATAGGATCAAGTAAAGACATAGGCTCAGCTTCCACTGGCAGACGGATGATATCCAGTGTTGCCTGTGCACCAGTTAGCCTGACCGTTCCTAGTCGTCTCTTATCTGACTAGTGATCCTATTATCATTTCCTCTTTTAAATACGGCAAAAGCTGAAGATTTTCTTTTAGTCCCAGCTTCAATTTCAGGGATCCCCCTTATTCATTTTTTAAATTGTGGCATCACTGTATTTGGAATTTACTTGACCGGGGGGGGGGGGGTGGGGGGGGGGGAGGGGGTTGAATTTTCTACTCCATAATCTCTTTATTACACAGGTTGATTCCTAAACTCTTCCTTGACTCTTCTGATGCTAAATTCTCCATCCATGTATTCGCTGATTTCCTAATTAACTTTTCCATATCCAACTTTTCAGAATTCTCTTATTTTGTTTCCCATTATCCATCCTCCACTGCTGTGAAGAGAACATAATTCAAAACCCACAAACCTAAAACAGTATGCTTTTGCTCAGAAATTATCCTTTTGGTTTATGGATGAAAGACAATAAGCCTATCTACTTAAGAAATGCTCTTCAGTGGAGCAATTCTAATTTGAAACACCCTATAGGTGATCCTAGACATAACTTTATCATTGATCCTTAAAAGCTCTTCGAAAAAGTCTGACAAGATATATAGTTCTATGGTTATTACAATGCTGAAATAAAGAAATACTTAAAAATAACCTTGACATTGAACTAGGCAGTGGTTTTGGACAGGGGAAAATCAATCTATTCTCAGCACAGAATTGGTACTATTTCGGTTTAAGATGGTGCTGGTGAATCTCAGTGACTATTGCCTTTCAGCTAATGAAACAAGGAAAACAGCTAAATACTTTGATAATTACTCTTTTACTGGTAAACAATCATTGCAACCAATAGTCTGTTACTTCTCTTTGGTCTAGGAGGTAATTCAATGTGGAGGAACCAAGGCGAGGTGATGCAGTGCGCCTGCCACTGAGAGCGAGGAAGACGTGATGTTCGATCGATATAAGCGCCAGGCTGAATGGGAAAGGGTGAGTACAGGCTGAATCGAGGCGGCAGGCTCCAGGCCACATCAAGGCAGCAGGGTCTAGGCCCTAGAGCATATCAAGGCAACTAAACCCAATGTTTGGATGACAATTTCGATGCTGGCCAGATTGAATAAGTCAGTGTATCAGGACCTGAGGTAAAGAACAGGCCAGTTCAGCTCGACGCTCCATGATATTTACTTGGCTTTGTGCTGAAATAAGGGTCTGGGTATGGACTCTGTGGATTTCACAACGCTACTTGCTCGCACAAACTTGTTTGCATGATTTGTTTTTTTTTGTAAATTAGGTGTTCAACAGTCTTTTTTATGTGTTCCTTAGCATTTCTTTGTTACGAATCTCAAGTTTGTATAATGTATACACACTGATAATAAAAGTACTTGGAACTTCGGACGGCCCCACTAAGTTTTCAAGCATCATCCCGCTATTGTCAAATTTACAGAATCTTATTCTACAGCCAACTGACTGTCCTCTTCCATTGTAATTGTTAGGCATACCAACCATTGGGGTTGTGATTGTCCAAAAGCACTATGTTTTATTGAGGTGGGAAGAACCAGTCCTTAGTATTGACTCCTGATATCGCAAGATTAGATCAAGCAGGAGCAAAGAAAATATCTCCTAAATACTACTTGCCATCCTCTCTGAGCTGATGAATCAGTGTTACTCCACGTTGAACAACATGTGCAAGAGGACTGAAAAGAGCAAGAACACAGAGTGCACTCTGGGAGGGTCTTTGCAATGTCCATCGCCAAGGGTGAATGGATAGTACCATCACTGACAGAGCTGTATTTCTAAAGCTTGGTCTCAGGCAGACAATGAGTGAACCCACAAGAAGAATGAAACCAACCTGACCTTGCCCAATACAGCATTGGTAGAGGAAATCACTGGATAATCCTTGCTGAGGCATAGTCTTGCATTGGCTCTGGGCACATCATCCATTATCTTGTGCAATAAAACAAATAAATACTGAACAGAGATTGAAGGTCAGAAATGAGCACCCATAAGATGCTGTGGATGACTTGCAATAGAAGAACTGTGCACAATCAGAATCTTATGGCCCAGAAAAAGCCTCAGTGCTTAACTGCATTCAAGTGAGGAGATTAATGATTGTTTAATGAGAAGTTCAAGAGGGTTATGCTGGGTGTAGCATCTGACAGACTTTAAAAGGAGGTTCCGTAATTGACAAATGTATTGCCACCACAGCCTGGGTCCTGAAAAATGAGTAGGCTAATAAATATTGCATTGCTGAGCATGGTTAATACTTCCTGGACTGAGAGGCCAAGCAAAGTGTTCCACCTTTCTTAGCATTTCCTCATTCTTTCTTCCCTCACGTGTGTTTGACCCTCATTGTGTTTGACCCTGATCTACTGTTGCAAATAATGGAAGAGATTAAGTATTTGAGGAGTCTAAATGAGACTTGATTAATTTATTATGTGGAGGAGGAAAATCTTCAAAATGTATCATAAATAATTCCAAATTTTGTTTTGTTCTTTTTTCTTAGCTGTTGATAACAAATATTAAATAATAAGATCTCAGAGAATGAAGTTAAGAGTTGAATTAACATTCTCAGGATGATCAAATGATCCTATTAATATTTCTATCTCATAGTGTGAAAGATCACTCAATTGTTTAATTCATACGAATCATCCATTTCCTTGAAGGTTCATAAATATATTTCTACAATTGGCACTCAGTTTTCAATATTAACTTACTATCCTTCTTGAAATGAAAACCACAAAATTAGAACCAGATGGAAAAAGTTATTTATTTAATTATGGGCATCGCTTGTGAAGAGCTTGTAATTATATGAAAAGTATTAAGTTAAGGAAATTTAAGCAAGCGTTCATAAATTAGTTGCAATAGAATTCCTATATTTGAGTCAACAATGTGGTTATTTTTATGATCTCAAATATCTTGTTAACCTAACCCTGCATTTACAGTATTATTTCTCAGAAAATCTGCAATTTATAGGATGAACAACTCCTTGTCTCTTTATTGAACTTAACTTTAGCTACAAATGCATTAAGAAGTGGCTCCATTCTAAATGATGGTTTAAGTAATTTGAATCATTGATCATTGGGCTTAGTTTTAACTTGGTTTGGATGCTCTCACCTTTAATTCCGAAGGAAGTACATACTATCTCAAACACCTCGTGCACCCTCTCCTCCATTCTAGGTAAATGAGTAGAAAAGCAGGCTACCACTTCGGTACAGTAAAAGGAGAGAGCTGCATAATCAAGACATCAGTTTATTCAGACGCAAGTAAAAGACTGCATGCCGCAGTTCAAAGAAGATTAGTGGAGTTCTCAATGTTTATGGTCATTATTTTTGCTTTAACCAATATTAATAGAATTGTTTATCAAGGCAGTGGTTGTCTCTAGATATTACAGTATGAGGGCCAATACTTCCTTATATCCCGAAGGCATGGGCAGTATTACAGGGTAGAGCAATGTCGGGGCAAGCATGAAGGGCTAAAAGTGTGGGAAGAGATAAAAGAGACTTGGCAGGGAGCTGCACTCCTAAATTCTTCAGTCATTCCTTGTGGCAAAAGTTTCAAAAGTACTACAGGGGAAGATAAGTGCTAGTAAATATGCACTTTGAAAACAGAAGTTTGGACAGCCTCCCAAGGACAATCTCTGAAAAATAACCACAGCAGGTGAAACAACTGAATGAAGCTCACCATGTAGAAATTCTTTTCTGTTAAGGATCCTGCAGGAAAATTCCCAATGATCTGACGGAGAGGTAATGTTAATATGGCTGGATGTAACATGCAACCTACCCCCTCAAGCAGTAGGAAATGAATCTAGAAAAGTTTAATTTCTTATTTGCAGCAGAGATTATCAAACAGTACAACAGTGCCCTATTATGCAGATTGCAGTTAAACTCAACACAGTGACTAATGTAGAAAGTTACATTTCATAGAGTATTGCAGGCTTTTAACACATTTAATATCCCATTCTGGAATCCATTTAGTGCTTGTCACAAGTGTTAATCAAGGTTCTGCTTTATTAATAAAACCCCTGTAAAGTCAGACATGTCTGTCTGCTTTTCACAGACTCCATGCTATTTGAATTGTTCATTTCTACCCGATTGCAGGCGTTAAATTTTGTACAAAGATATTGCGTTAACATATCTTATGCATGCAGAATTGTTATGATTGACTTTGAAGTGTTCGTCAATAACTTGGAGAACTGAAATTATTTTGCAGTTAATAAAAGACAAACTAGATTTAATTTTTATTGAGGAGAGATACTACTAGGCTGTCTGAAGCTTCCAATAGTGCAAAAATTTAAACATTTATCAGATTCTTCTTTTTCCACCTATAATAATCATCTAACCTTGCAGATTACCAAAATTACCAGATTGCATTAACCAAAACTTATCCTGATAGCAAATCAGACATTCTTGTATACATCTGTCATGTCTTATTTCTCTCTATATTCTGATTTCTTATTGTAGTCATCTACATAATGCAAGATTGGGAGGTGATTTATTCTACTCAATGTAATAATGTCATTTGGATTCCAACTTCTAGCTCGTGAAAATCAATGAGCATCAAGTATTATTGTTTGAATTACCTTTACAATTTCGTGACTAATTTCCCTCAGAAAATTGAAAAGAGCAAAATGTCAGAAGAAAGTTGATTAGATATGGTCTACAGAAAGGGTAGGCTAATGAACGGTATTTATTTGTTCCATGTTTTTAATCATGCATTTTAGCATAAGTGGAAGTGGTTTCTTTTCTTTTCAGACCAGAAGATAATTTTTGAATATTCATGGCGTTACCTAACTCATTCTTAGTGAGCTAGCACACAAAGGGAGAACACATGTAGAATGTCATCATATCCACCACCAATATTTCAGTAACTATCTCTTCCTTCAATGCACTGCAGAATATTTGTTAAGTCAAACTAAAAACAAGAACTCCTTATTTAATAAGAAAAAAGCTTACAGTGTCAAGTTGGCATGATTATAATGGCTTTCTCAATAAAGACGGATATTCAGCAAGTTCCACACCAGTCAAAGCTGTAAGAACACAGGCAGCACAAAATGATTCCTGGAATGATATGTCCCATTATGTTGGCACACTTTTGCATCCAATACTGACACAGGGTCTCAGATGCAGATGGGAACCAAGATACTGTCAGGATTTGTCATCAACATAGAAGAGAGTCTGACAAAATGGCCTATTACAGAAATGTTCAAGAATTTTCCATTTTTGCAAAAGTCCAATTTATTACTGAATTGAATTGAATTTACTTTATTACTTACATCCTTCACATACATAAGGAGTAAAAATCTTTACATTCCATCTCTGTCTAAATGTGCAATATGCAACATATTAATTTGTAATAAATAGTATGTACAACAGGACAGTCAATATAGCATAGAAATACAATTGTATCAACGTGAATTAATCAGTCTGATGGCCTGGTGGAAGAAAAAGCTGTCCCGGAGCCTGTTGGTCCTGGCTTTTTTGCTGCGATACAGTTTATCTGATGGTAGCAACTGGAACAATTTGTGGTTGGGGTGACTTGGGACTCCAATGATCCTTCGGGCTCTCTTTACACACCTGTCTCTCTAAATGTCCTGAATAGTAGGAAGTCCAAATCTACAGATGCGCTGGGCTGTCCATGCCACTCTCTGCAGAGTCCTTCAATTGATGGAAGTATAATTCCCATGCCAGGCAGTGATTTAGCCAGTCTGGATGCTCTCAATTGTGCCTCTGTAGAAAGTCCTAAGGATTTCGGGACCAATACCAAACTTATTCAACTGTCTGAGGTGAAACATGCACTGTTGTGCTTTTTTTCACCACACAGCCGGTATGTACAGATCATGTGAGATCCTCTCAACCCCAGATCCATTGATCTCAACAGGGTTTAGCCTGTCTCCATTCCTCCTGTAGTTCACAATCAGCTCCTTTGTTTTTGCAACATTGAGGGAGAGGTTGCTTACTTGACACCACTTTGATGACTTCTTCTCTGCAGGCAGCCTCATTATTATTTGAGATTAGGCCAATCAATGTAGTAGCATCAGCAAATTTAATTAGCAGATTGGAGCTGTGGGTGGTAACATAGTCATGGGTATACAGAGAGTAAAGGAGGAGGTTTAGGATACAGCTCTGATGAGCACCTGTGTTGAGGGTCAAAAGGGCAGAGGTGAGGGAGCCCACACTTATCATCTGCTGGTGACTTGACAGGAAGTCCAGAATCCAGCTGCACCAGGGTTAGAACCCTTTTGAAAAAAGGTATAGTTTCTGCAGGGGCCAGTCGCAGTGGTCAATGCTTGCTCAAACTCTTTTCATAGCCTGCTCCATAGACAAACATTGCACTAAATACCAGAAGTTCTGCTGATGGTAGTGCTGAAACAAGTGTCAATACAAAAGAGAACTAATAAGATACTCACAGTTGTCACTTTTAACTTCCAGCCCTGCCACCTTAATCCAACTTGGATTAGGGACTGTATCAGCATTCTAGCTGAACTTCAGAGATGTTGTAGTGGGGGTTAAGGAAAAGCAGTTTTCTCTTGAGCATCACCCTGAATACCCGGGTGCCTTTCTGGAAAGTCTCAATGTTCAAGTTGAAAAAAAAAAGCCGAAAAAAATAAAACACTAATATACTTGGTCCAGAAGCTTGCACAAAGTTGTGCAACTGGAACAATCTGTAACACATCATTGTTGTTGAATGCTCTGCTGTAAAGTGCTCATTTCCTCACGATTCTGCAGCACTTACACTAGTGTGCACTTAAACGTGGGTGGTGACATTGACCCTTAACTTCACCCTTTTTAGGAGCTATTCCTGCTTTGCCACATTTCCCAATCTACCATTCATGATATTTCTTTTATCCTCCCTGAGGTGGAAAATCACGGGTGATATCAACCTCACTATTTAGAGAAGTATAATGAAACTGTAAAAGGTACGTTAAAGTCAAGCCAGCCTTTCAGAATAATGGTAGCAAACATCTGCACAGTGGGTTTGCTCACACAAACGTGAAGGAAGATACACAATTCCTTACTCCTGCAGCAGAGGTTCCTACCATGGATTATATAGAGACCTTCTCAATGCTTGATGACCTAAAATACCACCGTGACAATGAACAATAAAACACAGGACCCATCATTACAACATGCCCATTAAAGTCGGCTACAGGAGGCACCACGTTTCTTCACATGACATCCAAGGAAGCTATTGACTGTTTGAGAGATTAGACATCCACGTGTGAACATCTCACTTAAAAAGAAAGACTGAACACTTGCGAAAAACTTCTGAAGAATTATTTTTCCTTGTATGCCTTTGGTGTGAGGAATCTCCCTGGTATTTCGGGACATCATATTTTAAGAAGAATATATCGATCCTGAATTTTGTAGTCCCTCAAAATTGTGAGATGAGATTATATAGGTGCTCTGCTGAGATTCACCAGAACAATACTAGTTTTAAAAGGTTAAACTGGCATTCCATGTATGATTAAGGTGTTTAAGATGATTAAAGGAATTTATGGAGTATGTGAAGGGGAGCCATTTCCTTTGGTAAAGCTAATCAAAGTTATAGCTAGGCCACTCAGAGATAATGACCGGAAATTCTTTTTCATCTAAATAGGTTAAAGATGAAACTCTTAAAGCCATTGGAAGTAGGTTAATGAAATATTAAAAGACGATCAGAAGTAAGTTTGCATTAGGTAACAGTACTGTGATAAGATATAAAGAATTGTGTCAATGAAGATAAGTTACATTATCAATCATGATCGAATTCAATGAAATGGCTTTGAGGAGCTACATTAGGAACAGAATTTACATTGTTTCTACATACATGCTCTTGTCACCTGGTGATGGAATACAAGACATCATGTGGAATCAATCTTTGAAATGACCAACATGGCAAAAGTTGACTTCATATAATCTCTATCAGAAGATTAAGAAGAACTCTGTTTCATATCAAAGTATCTGCCTTGCTGTTTTAATGATTATTTCTAAATTTTGTGAGGATGTGGGTAAAACTAGCTGAAAACCAAAACAAAAATACTGCATCATGTCTTTCCTCCAAGGTCAGTTTGATTCATTTGTGCATCTTTCAGCACAGTGTTGAGGTAGTAACTTTGCTTCTGGATTTGACAATTTTGGCTGTCACTCCGGTAGATCAATATATTATCAGCAGTGATGTTCATTGAATGAAATGCTAAACTGAAGCATATCTTTCCTGGAATTATTTGAAGAGCAGGAATTTCTCAGTGCCCTCATAATAATCCTTTCTTTATCACCCTCATCCAAAAACAAAACACCTTGCTACTCAGTTTACCCTTTGTAGTATTTATCTCTTGATTACCCGTGTCATTTCTCCCTGGTCCCTTTTATCTATCCTTTTGTTGCACACTCAAAGATCTCTAGCAAATTTGTCAAATACAATTTTTCATTCATAAGACTATGATTGCTTGATTGACATGGTTTTCTAATGACAGATGTTAGACTAACTGGCTTATGGTTTCTTGCTTTCTCTCTCCCTCCTTTCTTGTATAGTTGCTGTTTTCCATTCATCTGTGATCTCTCCAGAATCCAGGGAATTATGGTAAATTACAACTAATGAAAGTAATCCAATAGTTGTGCAATGTTTTAGAAGGTCCTAAGATAAAATCATGTATAAATGTACACATTTTATGAAAATGATACTTATAACAATATTATTTCAATTAATGACAACCAGATATAATCATCTTTCCAAAATGTTACAATAACTGACAGCTGGATAATGAAGATTTGGTTTTATTTATTATTCGATTCTCCCTTTTATCTGAAATGTGAAACTTGTCCCCTTTCTCACATCATTATTAGTGAGTTAAACAGATTAACTGTTTCATGTCCTCTGCCACATCAGTCCACAAGAGATTCTTGATACTGGTTTGGTGTATCTTATTCTCCTTCTGGGTCTGATCACCAACATATGAATCATTACTGGAACAACCCCAGGGACCTTCAGAAGATGGTGTTTCATTGCGACAATGTTCAACTGGTTGTTCTTTTCTGAGCTAACTGGGGTCATTGTGTAAATGGAATTATCTTGTTTCTGCCTGAATATTTAAAGATGCCATTTTCTTTTAACTGACAGACATTCTGCTTGCAAGAAATAGAAGAAAACAATCAAAGGATAAAACACAGCCATTGCATTTTTGTTCAAGATATAACACATTGCCAATGGGGGAAATAGTTCCTGAACAATGAATGTACACATCAAAGACCAATTTTGATTCAAAAGAAAAATTGAGAAGTCTCACATTTGAGAGCATAACATAAAAGAATTAAAAAGGTAACCTCAAAAATAGGTGGAATTGAAGTTTTGGACACTCAGACAAGGATATCAAAGGAAGAGGTTGGTTGAAAGAAATCCTCCTGAACTGGAAGATAGATGAGTGAGGCAAGAACATTATGAGCATTAGGGAGACCTGAAAATATGATACAAGATATGAGACCTCAAATATGATACAAGCAATTTGAATGAATCCCAACCCAAATTGACACTCCATCAAGGTTTAAGACAAAGAGGGTCCTCAGTGCAATTAAACCAATGCTAGAAGCAGAAATAGATAAACTTAACATGGAACATAGAACCCTACAGCACAAGAACAGGCCCTCTGCCTCACAATGTTATTCCAAATTAATTAAACTAGTAATGAAATACCTAACTAAACTAATCCCTTCTGCCTACACACTGTCCTTACATAAGGGAATAAGTAACTGAATTTGTTAAGGAACAGGCCTTTGACCCACAATGCTGTGTCAAACTAATAGTAATTAAATTAGTCCCTCCTTTTCACATGCTGTTTGTATCCCAGAGAATAAATAATTGAATATGCCAAGCCCTCTGAATGGGAAACTATTATTGGGCCAATGTTAAAATCTGCTGGATCCATTAGGATTTGTGGAAATTAAAGTAAATTGCTAGTTAAGTCTTGATTCTCAAATCATGTTCCATTCCCAGAACAAAAGTTGTATTTGCAGCTTTGTTTGGAAAGCAGCAGTTCACTCAGTTGGATGCAAGTCATATGTGTTGGAATTTGGGTCTGCATCATCTGTCAATATGCAAAAGTCTGGTTCATATCCAGTTGAGCACCCTTGTTGGGTGCATTTTTTATCTTCCGCAGAACCACGGAGGGATTCCTGCAGAGCACTGGTAGGATTGCAGTATACTTCGATGATATAATGGTTGTGGAGCCTCAAGGGACAAACATTTACAGAATTTGAAAGGAATATGGACTAGATAAGACAGGTCTATATTCAGAAAAATGTACTGTATATGCACCTGCAACCAGGGGCGTCTTCCACACTGGGCTTGAACCGATATTGTTATGGTGAAGTTCCATATCTTTAACCTGTGGACTACCAGGAGAGAGTTATACCAGGTGGACTCAAGTGCAGAGGAAACCAGAGACAAGGATGGAATTGAACAAAGATTAGTTAGTAGAGGACACAGGCTAGGACTTCAGAATCACTACACTCAGGGCAAGTAGGCTCAAGACGGAGCAAAAACTTCTTTCGAGCTAATGGCAGCTTGCACCCATGAGGAAGGTGCATTACCACCAATGGAGTATGACAGAAGCCATGACAGGGATCATATCACACCTCCCAAACCTGCTTTAATCAAAAAGATCATGACTTAACCATCCCTGCTTCAGGTGCCAGAAAATCCTGCGACCCAGGCATCCCAGATCTACCTAATAATTGCCTAAACAGCTTCCTACATTCTAATGAATATCGGTTGCACACCATAATCACATGTTCCACTGTCTCTGGTACACTACAAAAGTCAAAGCACCATTCCCATGTTTACCAACAAGTGCCAAAGTTGAGTACAAACCCATGTCCTAACCACAATCTCACCAACCACACTTCTTCCATTCCATCACCCACACTTTCCAGAGCATATAAATTGTAATACACTTCCATCGACAGATCAGGTCTCCTTGAACCCTTTGATTCCAAACTCTGCAGTACCAAGGCAGAATCTGAGCAGATCATGACTCTATTTGGCTTAACCTGTTCGACCCATTGCAAGCTAACGATAATGGCCATAATTTCTGCTGTATAGAGAGACAACCCATCTGCTGGCCTTTACTCTGACTTCAACATTAAACCAGGGGGTAAAAATCCCAAAGCCCTCCCAGTTAGTAACTGGGTCTTTAGAACCACCTGTAAAGATAGGCAAAAAGGAAAAATACTTCTGCTGTAAATGACCAGACATCCTCTGACCACCTGCAAAACCCTAGCTATCCCCCAATAACAACAAATCTATTTCTACAACTGGGAATTTTCAAGGTGGAACCCCTGACCAGGCCACAGTTGGACTAATCTTCAAATCCCCAAGATGATACCCCTGCACATATTCCCATCCAAAATATTTACCAACTCTGTTCGTATATTCCCAGAAATCCATTAAATCTGAATATGTAAAATGGGACATTCCCCACCCTACTACAGAAGTCCAGTATGCAAAGCTCTCTCTGCAGGTCAAGAGACAGCTCACCTAGTTCAACCCCCAATCCATCTCTTAGTGTGGTTCTGTGAAGAAAAACAAGCACAAGAGAGGGAACAAATAGAATTAAAACAAGGCAGAGGGCACAGGTAACTGAAACAAGACACTGCTGAAAATAATCATCTAATAATTGTGGATGAAAAGTGTCAGAACCTGGAGGACTCTGGTACCCTCTGGTGATTAGACTGAAGCATGACAGGATCCCCCTCCCTGGAGCCTAATGGCCCGGAGTGATCAAGGTGGCAATAGTAGAAGTAAATGATTAGGTTTTGGTCCGGGATGTCATGAGAGAGATCTCAGAAACATTCCTTTGAGGTGTAACCCTCCTAATTCACCAAGTACTGGAGTTGGTCATGAACCAGACAGGAGTTGAGAAGTCGATGGACCATGTACACCAGCAGACTCTTGATGATGTGAGGAGCCAGTGGACTGCTTCAGAAGGAGTGTTAGATGGTGACATGGAAGGTGGGGTTGTTGTGCATGGTGTGAGGCAACTGGAGATGGTTTCTGCCAGAGTTGATCTGATAGAGAATCTTGAATGGTCTGATGTAGTGAGGTGCCATTTTCCAAGACACAACCCATAGAGGAATGTCCTTGGTGAAGTGCCAGACCCTTTGACCAGGATGGAGTGAAGTCCCTAGCTGCCTCTGGTGATTGGCTTGGTGCTGTTATTGCAGAGAGGTCCTCGGCAGGGGTGCATGAGCTTTCTTCCACTTCTGCTGGCAACAACGGACCAGCTGTTCAGCAGGTGAGACTCCCTCCTCGGACTCCTGCTCAGGAAACTGAGAGGGTGGCATCGAGTGTTATGAGCAAACTCTGCCCAGAGCAGATGATCACTCCACGTGGAAGGGTTGCCGCAGGGTCATCTCCAGTCTGCCCGATGGACTAGGATGAAATCTCAATAAGAGGCTGCCCTTTGCTCCAATGAGCCTACAGAAGGCCATCCAGAACCAGGAAGCAAACTGAGGGCCTTGGTCATGAGCAACATCGCAGAGAAAGCTGTGTGCTCTAAACAGGTGTTGCAGCATATGGTTGAGCATCTCCTTCGCTGAAGAAAGCTTGGGTAGGAGCACAAAATGGCAGGCATTGTGGAAAAAGTCCACTCCCACTGCAATCATGGCATTACCTCATGATGGTGGCAAACCAGTAAAGAAGTCCATGGAGATATGAGACCAGGTATGGTAAGGAATGGGTAATGGGTGTAACAGACCATGTGGATGTGATCCGGGCGCACATGCGACAAGCTGCTACGTATGGTTTATCATCTTTTGGTCCAAAGATGTTCTGAAATATGTGATTCACGTACCTACTGTAACACATCCAAACAAACAGAAATAGAGATGAAGAAGGACTGCCTCCTCATGTTACACTCCTCACGTTACATGAGATGGTTTCAACCTCTCATCAGACCTGTGCCACCAGCGTGGACCTCAGGAAGCTGGCTTCTGGGATGGCGACCATGTCTGGTGGTCTAAGTTGCCTGGAGAGGTGTCCAGTTTCTGATTTTCTGATCCTCGGCCTTTGGTAATGATAAAATCAAGATGATTAAAATGAGAAACCACTGAGCATGGAGTGAATTTCACAGCTTTGCCTCTTGAACAAAGGCCAGGTTCTTGTGGTCGAACCAGACCACAAATGGATGTTTGGCCCCTTCCAGCTAATGCCTCCACTCCTCCAGGGCTAATTTGACTGCCAACAGCTCTTTATTCCCTTTGTCATAATTCCTCACAGCTGGAGAGAGCTGCCAAGAGAAGAAAGACAGGGATGGAGTTTCTAGTCAGTTAAGGGTTGCTGTGAAAGAACACCCCCAACCCCATTTTTGAAATATCTACTTCAACAATGAACAGCAGCACTGTGTGATGCACCATCAATAACTCTCTCTGAGACGTAAAGGCGAGATATCGGCTTTTATTGACTGGAAGAAAGAACAAGCAGTAGTTGACCACCATGCTACATCCTGGAGACTGAGGCCGGGCTCAGGCCTCAATCGCCTTTATACCGGGGTCTGTGGGAGGAGCCACAGGAGCAGTCAGCAGAGGGCGTGTCCAGACAGGTATATGTAGTTCACCACACTGTGTCAGGGAGAACAAAGACAGGAGCCATTTTAAAGTGTTTCTTCAATCCCTGAAAATCTACCTCATCTTCCCAGGTCTAGGAATATGGGCTGGAGGTTCCCTTAATCAGAGTAGTAAGGGGTGCTGAGATGGAACTGAAGTTACAGGTGAACCTCTGGTAAAAATTAGCAAACCTCAGAAACTGCCGGAGCTGCTTGATCATGGTGGGTTGCAGCCTATCGCTGATGGTCTGGCTCTTGCTGGGTTCCATTTGCAGATTCCCCTTAGAAGAAGTAAGTCCAAAGGAAGGAAACTTTGGAGACATGGAACTCACTCTTTTCCAGTTTGATGACTAGCTGGTTCTGGAGTGTACATTGAAGGATACGTTGAACACATCCATATCAAATCTTGCAATGACTTCCAGTGCATTGAATGCTACAAAATGACGTGGAGGTGGAGGGAAGCTCATCAAAAACTTTTCCAAAGAACTGCCACAATCTATTAACATCCTATTCAATTACCTAACAATTGGAGAGCTAATCCTATCACCAGAGGTGCTGGTGCCATGTTGTCCCATTACATATAAGATGGTTCTGAAAGAGGAAGAAATTTATGACAGGAATTCTAACAGCAGCAAAGAAATATATCCTCACAGCTTGGTTTAGCCTTCGTGTTTGCAGTGTAGTGATTCCATCAATATGTTCCAAGAATGTCACTTCACCAATTACAACAATAATAAGCCCTTGTTTTCCCTGTTCCACAGAATGAAATCAGTGATTTAAATGATTTATGATCAAGTTCAAAGAAGGATTTTGACTTGAGAACACTTAAATATGCTCTTGTTCCAAAAATATGGAGATAGGGTGGGGTGGAAAGAAATTTGGTTCACATTGCCCATATAACCGTTTGCCCAAAATCACAGAGGTATTTTTACTAACAAGTCTTTGAAGGCAGAAGGTTTACATATTATGATCTGGATAATGGAACTGATGGGTTGGTGGCCAGGTTTTGTGGTTGATACAAAGATAGGCTGAAGGTCAGACAGTATTGAGGAAGCAGAGAGTCTAAAAAATGATTCAGACAGTTTAGGAAATTTGGCAAATAAGTGACAGATGGAATACAGTGTAGGGAAGTTTATGGTCATGCACTTTGGTAGAAGGAATAAAGGTTTAGTCTATTTTCTAAACAGAAAGCGAATTCAGAAATTAGAGGTGATAAAAGACATGGGAGTCCTTGTGCAGGGTTATCTAAATGTTAACTTGCAGGTTAAGAGCAGTGGCAAAGAAGGCAAATGCAATGTTAGCATTCACTTCAAGAGGAGTACAATATACAAGCAGAACTTAATGCTAAGGCTTCATTAGGCATTACTCATTTGGGGTATTGTGAGCAGTTTTCAGCTCCATATCCAAGAAAGGATGTGCTGGCATTGAAGAGGAGCTGGGGAGATTTGCAAGAATCATCCCAGGAATGAAAGGGTTAATGTAGGAGGACTATTTGCTGGCTCTGGGCCTGTACTCACTGGAGTTTAGAAGAATGAGGAGGGATCTCATTAATACCTGTTGAATATTGAAAAGCCTAGAGTGGGTGTGGAGAGGCTGTTCCAATAGTGGGAGAGATTAGGATCAGATGGCATAGTCTTAGAATAGAAGGTATTCCCAGAGATGAATCTCTATCTGTGGAATTCAGTACCGCAAATGGCTGTGGAGGCCAAAACATTGAGTATTGTGGAGGTTGACAAGTTCTTGATAGGAAGGGGCATACAAAGTTAAGGAGAGAAGACAGGTAAATGGGATTGAGAGGAAAAATAAGTCAGCCATGAATGAATGTTGGAGCAGGCTTGTTGGAACATTTGGCCCAATTCTGCTCCCATGTCTAATGGTCTTTTCAGATAGCACCTGAGATCAGGATTGTTCCTGAGTCACTGAAGCTGCGAGGTAGAGTCTCTGCTAGCCACATAGCCGTGCTGCCCTTATTTACCAAGTTATATCTGAATGTCATAAAGGTGGAATAGAGAAACAAACATTATGTTGTACCTGTGCAAGTCTTGATATCAAGCCTTGCTTTCAAGTTTGGGAAAACAAATTAATTATTGGTAAAGTTCTCAGCACTAAACTTTAGTGAAATATTTACTTTTTTTCTGAAAATTATTCTACAGCTGTATATCATAAATTGGTATTCCAAATTTCTATTGTTGAACTATAATGCAACCAGACCCTGTTACTGTTAGGTTTTGTAAATCTAGAAATTAATCAAAAGAAAATCACCAAGGCCAGGAAATGGATCTACTTAACTTATTTTTCTGTAGTGAGCACTCACATATGATGTGGTGGCAATATGACATTTGACATTCATGTACTTTATACATATAACTCATAATAAATAATGTAAACAACAAAGAATGGTTAATTAACCAATATACTTACAATATTACTCAAAAATTACTAATATACACCAAGGACACGGCCTGGACGACAAGCACACCTTCAGGGTGCTGGTTTTTCATGGCTCTGGAGGTGAGTAGACTCACGGAGGGTGCTGCTGGTGAGTGATTTGATCACGCTGTTGATGGGTTGATGGCGGTTATGCAGCGCAGTGCTGCTTCCAAATCCTGGTTTGCTCGTTCTGTTTGGCAGTTAGTCTGCCAGAAGACAGGCTTACTGAGGTTCCAAGGGCTTGTCAAAAGGGTCTCCAGACTTGAGAGATGAACTGTTGGCCCCAGTCAGAAATTATGTCAGAGGGATTCCATGAAGGCGGAAGATGTGATGGGCTGTTTCACGGGCTGTAGGGAGTTTGAGAAGGGCTACTAAGTGCACAGCTTTGGAGAAGTGGTCCACCACGGTGAGAACAGCAGTGTTCCCATGTGAAGGGGGTAGACCAGTAAAGAAATCCAGAGCAATGTGAGATCAAGGGTGGCTAGGGACAGGTAGGGGACGAAGGAACCCAGCAAGTAGTCAATGGGAGGCTTTTCCGCGGGCAAACACTGAACAGGCAGAGACAAAGGAACAGGTGTCAGCATCCATGGAGGGCCACCAGAAATGTCTCTTCAGTTTGATTGATTCCGGAATGGCAGGCGAAACGAGAAATGCACCCCCACTGGAGAACCTGAGACCGAACAGAGTCAGGCACAAAGAGGTGATTGGGGGGTGAATTCCCTGGGTCAGGTTGAGTCCATTGGGCCTCTTTGATTATAGATTCGATCTCCCAGTTGAGGGCAGCCACCATACAGGATAGTGGAAGGATGGTTTTGGGGTTGGGAAGGCCCTCCTTGGAGACGTATTGACGAGAGAGACCATCAGGCTTCCTGTTCTTGGAGCCAGGACGACAGGTGAGTGTAAATCTGAAACGGCCAAAAAATAATGCTCAGTGGGCTTGGTGGGAATTCAGGTGTTTGGTGGTTTGGATGTATGTGAGGTTCTTGTGGTACATTCAGACAATGAATGGATGTTCAGCTCCCTCCAGCTAGTGCCTCCACTCCTCCAAAGCGAGTTTAACAGCCAGTAACTCCTGGTTCCCAATGTCGTAGTTCCATTTGGCGGGGGATAAACGACAAGAGAAGAAGGCGCAGGGATGGAGCTTTTAGACTGGACCGGAGTGTTGGGAGAGGACCACTCCCACCGCAGAGTCAGAGGTGTCAACTTCCACAATGAATTGGCGAGAGGGGTCTGGTTGGGCCAGGATGGGAGCAGAAGTGAAATGCCTCTTCAGCTCCGAGGAGGCTGAGTCCGCTTCGGGATCCCAGTGAAAAGGGGTTGCAGGAGAGGTGAGTCGAGAAAGGGGCGCTGCCACCCAGCTGAAACAACGGTAGAAGATTGCGAACCCCAGAAATTGCTGGATTTGCTTGAGTGTTGTGGGTTTTGGTCACTCTGCCACCGCCCAGATCTTTTTGGGATCCGCCCTCACTTGCCCGTCACAATGATGTACCTCAGAAAACTGACAGAAGGGACATGGAACTCGCACTTCTCTGCCTTAATGAATAGCTTGTCTCCAAAAGCCTCTGAAGAACCTGACGGACACAGTGGGTGTGTTCCTGAAGACTGTGGGAGAAGATTAGGATGTTGTCGAAATAAACAAAAATGAAATGGTTGACAAAGCCCCTAAGGACATTGTTTTAGCAGAGCTTGCAAGACTGTGGGGGCATTGGTGAGACCGAATGGCAGGACCAGATATTTGAAATGACAAAGAGGGGTGTTAAAAGCTGTTTTCTACTCATCTCCCTCCCTTATCCTGACCAGATGATAGGCGCACCGCAGGTCCAACTTAGAGAAAATTGTGGCTCTGTGAAGGGGCTAAAAGCAGAGTTGATAAGGGGCAGTGGATACTTATTCCTTCTGGTGATGCTATTCAGGCTCTGGTCGTCAATGCAGGGGCACAGCGAGCCGTCTTTCTTCCCTACAAAGAAGAAACCTGCACCTACAGGGGAGGATGAGGGTTGGATAATGCCCGCCATGAGAAAGTCATTTAGGTAAGCCTCCATTGCTTCCCTTTCTGGTCAGGACAGGTTATACAGCTGACTGGTGGGTAGAGGGGCTCTAGGGAGAAAGTCAATAGCACAATCGTAAGGGTGGTGTGGAGGCAGGGAAAGAGCTCGTTACTTGCTAAACACTTCTCCCAGATCGTGATACTCTGCGGGAACCTTGGATAAGTCGGGGGGTTCAGAGGCAGACGAGGTCGCGGTGACTTCCGCTGGGGAAAGGGCTGATTGTAGACAAGTGCAGTAACAGAATGAACTCTAGCTGACTATCCTCCCGGTAGACCAGTCAATGTGGGGGTTATGACGGCTTAACCAGGGGTACCCAAGATCTTTTGGAGCTTGAAGAGAGGAAATTAAATTGAATTGTAGCTGTCCCTGATGGTTCCCGGAAAGAAGGAGAGACAGGGGTGGTGTGACTTTGGCCAGTAGTCTACCATCCAGTGCCCAGGCTTCCAGGGGGGCACTCAATGGCTCACAAGGAATTCCAGCCCGGAAAGCTAAGTCTTCATCCAAAAGGTTTCCTTCAGCGCCAGAGTCTACTAGTGCTGACGGAGGCAGGGACTGTTAGTTGTAACGTAAAGTAGCTTGAAACTGCATCGCGGTTTGGGGAATAGAAGGGAATGTTGTCTGGCTCACCAGGTAACCCCCTTCTACTGGTGAATCTTCCCTTTTTGGCTGATGGGGACAGGTAGCATGAAAGTGGCTGAACTGACACTCACCCGCTCTCAATCTCCATAGTCGTTCCATGGGGAAAAGGCAGTTTTGTCCCAGCTGGTTGGGTTCCTCTCCCGGGGTGGTGGAAACGGCCAGGCTGGGAGCTACTCTAGGAACAGGAGGAGCAGAGAGGCTTGTTCTTGCAGGAGGCAGAAATGAGTGCCATGGAGTGGCCAAAGGTGGTGGACGACCAGTTCTTTCTCTATGGCATTCTCGGAGACGATTGTCCGACCTGGTGGCTAGGGAGATCAAGGAATCCAGGCTGTTGGTGACATCTCTTGCTACCAACTGGTCTTTTACCACGTTGCTGAGACCATTTCGAAATATCCCTTGGAGTGCCTCATCATTCCACCCCGAGTCGGCCGCTAATGTCCAGACCTCCACAGAACATTCAGCAACATTGCGAGAACCCTGGCTGAGAGTGAATAGACACTTGGCGGTGTCTTTACCATGGACAGGATGGTCAAAGAATTTACTCATTTCTGCAATAAAGGTGGCAAAGGAAGAGCAGATATCCGATTGGTTATCCCAAACAGTTCTGGCCCACTCTAAGGCACTTCCTCGCAACAACCCCATGATGTAAGCAATCTTTGACTTTGTACATATAACCCATAATGAATCAGGTAAACAAACAAGGAATGCTTAATCAAACAATATATTTACAATATTACTCAAATATTATGAAATTATCAAATACACTACAGTTACTTTTATTATTTCACACTTGTAGCTTCAGTTTTACTATGTCAATCCTTCATAATTTGCTGGATAATTCTTTTCAGATGCGTTTATTGAAGCTATAGTATTTGATTCTTTATCGTTTCATAAATGTTTGCCAACAACCGCATTTGGATAACAATCATAAATTCATGTTACATTTGGACACTAAGGCAATTTCAAAGCAGGAAAGCTGAGCTGTGGTAAAAGATCAGGCATTTCTTATGTTCTTAAGTAAAGTCAGTTTATTTGATCTTTTTTGAGATTGTTTACAGAGAAAAAAAAATATTGTGTCAGCTCTATAAACTTGCAGACTGAGCACATTCTTGTCACATCAATTTTAACATAAATGATTGAGAGGTTTTACATTTTGGCACGATAAGTAAGGAAAATTATTTTAAGAAGATAAATATCCAAATAAAAAATAAGTATCCAAATGGGATAGTGAAAATAAGTGGTTTAGGAGTCCAAAAGTGCAGTGAGACTATGACCATGGCCGAGCAAACCAAGCACTATGGCGGATGGCCAAAGGGACAGAATGGAAAAACAGAGCGGTTATTCTAAACTGGCAGTGAGGCTTAATTAGAGCTCAAATACTTCATACAGTTTTACCACTATTTAGAGCAATGGACATTGTGCAAAAAATGTTTGCATGGATGATAGCAAAAATGCAGAAGTTTTATTTTTAAAATAACAGTCTCTTTTCTTTCAGAAAGGGAAAATGAGAGTTGAATTACTGAAGATTTTGTAAATTCTAGTTAGAGCCAAAGTATGTTAATAAGCTGGAAGAGAGTGCAGAGAAGACTCAGAAGGATGTTGCTGGGTCTGAAAGGCTTAAGTTATAAGGAAAGACCAACTAGGTTTACCATGACCTAGTAGGAATGTTCACTCATCCTGCACAGGGTGGGTGTGAAGTTAAACTGGAGGTGCACAGAGATGCTACCAGAGCGTCAGAACATAAAGTGGAGTAGTTGTAAAAAAACATCTTGTTAAGCCTACACATATACTCAAGAATTGAAAGACCATAAGACATAGGAGCAGAATTAAGCCTTTTGGCCTATCGAGTCTACTCTGCTACTCCATCATGGCTGATCCATCAGCCCTCTTATCCCATTCTCCTGCCTTCTCCTCGTAACCTTTGACATCCTGATTAATATCAAGAGCCTATTAACCACCACCTTAAATACACCCAGACTTGGCCAGCATGTTGTCTGTGGCAATGAATTCCACAGACTCACAACCCTCTGGCTGAAGTTTTCCCACATCCCTGTTCTAAATGGACATCTCTCAATACTGAGGCTCCCCCACTATACAAAACATACTCACCACATCCAGTCCATCCAGTCTTTTCAATATCCGATAGATTTCAATGAGATCTTCCCTCATTCTTCTAAACTCCAGTGAGGATGGGCACAGACTCATCAAACACACCTCATCGGTTAACCCTTTCATTCCTGGTATCAATCTGATGAATTCAAGATGGCGGCGCGACGCAGTTTGCAGCGGCCTCTCCGGAGTTGATATCTGTTATTTGTCAAGCGGGGTGCTGTGCGCAATCCTAATCTGATGTAAAATGGACGTGAGCCAGTGGCGGGGGTGTCGTAGTGCACTCGGCAGAGGATGGTGCTCAGAGAGGCTGTGCCGGAGGGGATGGTCAGAGGCTTGGAGGTTCGACGGACTCGGAGTCCACTGCGGTCGGGACGCTTTCACAGTGTGCTTCATCTGCGAGGCTGAGTCCAGCGGCGCTGTGGAAGTCCATAGCGAGAGTACTCCCTTTTGCCACCTGTGTGGGATGACGAGTCTATTGGGACCCTGAGGATTTGTGGGAACTGTGTGGTGGTTTCTTTTGAACTTATAGTCTTTTAACATCTTTGGACTATTTTTACTGTGCCCATGGTCTGTTTTTTTTTATCAATGATGGTATTGTTTGCACTGTTGGAACTATGTGGTTTTGTGTAGTTCTTGTAGCTTTAGTTTTTGTTTTTTTGGGTGGTAGAGTTGGTCTCCTGACTTGGTGTGTCTGGGTAGTCTTGTTCTGTCTGGTGGATTTGGAGCTCCTTTCCGGGGAACACACTAAGATGGTAGCACAATATTAATACGCAGCAGCCTTTCCAGACTCTGGATTTGGGGATTGCCAAACATTATGTGGATTTTCTGGTGTAGTCAGTTTTGTCGTGTGCTTTTGTGATATTATTCTGGAGGAATGTTGTTTCATTTTTTAACTGCATTGCAGTTGTGGTTTCTAAATGACAGTAAACCGAAATTAAATTCAATTCAAATGAACCTTCTCTGGACCTTCCCCAACACAAGCACAACTTTTCTCAGATAAGTGGCTCAAAACTGTTTACAATACTGCAAGTGCAGTCTGGCCAATGCCTTATAAAGCCTCATGTATTCCAGTTCTCTCGAAATGAATGCTAACATTGCATTTGCCTTCCTCACCACCTACTGAAACTCGAGTTAACTTTTAGGAAATCCTACTCAAGGACTTTCAAGTCTCTTTGTACTCTGACAGCACATCTTCATTTAGGTAAGGGTCCTAAAGCTGCTTAATATTCCAAGTGTGATCTGACCAAAGCCTGATAAAGCCTAAGCATTACACCCTTGCTTTTTTATATTAGTCCTCTCAGAATGAATGCTAACATTGCATTTGCCTTCCATGCTGCTGACACAACCTTAAGGTTAACTTTTTAAGAGAGCCTGCACGTGGACTCCCAAGTTCCTCTGCACCACTTATTATTGAATTTTCTCCCCATTAAGGAAATAGGGAGAAATGCATGGCCATGCACTTCTCTATTTTATATTCCGACTGTTACTTCTTTGCCCATTCTCCCTATCTGTCTAAGTCTGTCTGTAGGCACCCTGCTTCGTCAAAATTGCCTGCCCCTCCACCTTGCTCTGTATCATCTATAAGCCTGGCCACAAACCCATTAACTCCTTCATCTAAATCATTGACATGCAATATGAAAAAAGCAGTACCAACACTGTCACCTGCAACACCCAAATAGTCCCTGGCAGCCAACCACAAAAGACTCCCTTTATTTCCACACTTTGCCTGCTGCCAGTCACCCAATCTTCTATCCATGTTAGTACATTTCCTGTTAAACCGTGGGTTCTTACTTTGTGAAGCAGCCTCATGTACAGCACCTTATCAAAGGGTTTATGAAAATCCAAATGAACAATATCCACCTTTACTACTTTGTCTATCTTGTTTGTTATTTCCTCAAAGAATTCTCAAGATTTCCCCTTTAGAAAACCAAGCTAACTTTGGCTTATGTTATCATGTACCTTGAAATACCCCCAAACCTCATCCTCAGTAATAGATGCCAACATTTTTCCAACCACCAAAGTCAGGCTATTCTGTTAGATCCTTTGAAATGGTAACACCAAGGAATTTAAAATTGCTGACCCTCTCCACCTTTGATCCTCTGATAATGACTGGCTCATGGACATTTAGTTTCCTCTACCTGAAGTCAATAATCAGTCCCTTGTTCTTGCTGACATTGAGTGAGAGGTTGTTGTGACAGCACTCAGCCAGCTTGTCAATATCCCTCCTATATTCTAATTCATCACCACCTTTGATTTGGTCTACGACAGTGGCGTTGTCAGCAAACTTAAATATGGCATTGGAGTTGTACTTAGTCATACAGTCATAAGTGTAAAGCGAGTAGAGTGGGAAGCTAAACACGTAGCATTGTGATGCAACTGTGCTGATGGAGAATGTGGAAGGAATGTTGTTGCAATCCAAACTAACTGGATCAGTAAGTGAAGAATTCAAGGATCAAATTGCTCAAAGAGGTATTGAAGCCAAGGTCCTGAGGCTTTTTGATTAGTTTTGAGGAGATGATAGTACTGAATGCCACTGCTTTCATAGAAGTTATGGAAAAGGATAGGTCTGTTCCTCAGGTTAAGATTCTAAATTGGAAAAAAGGCCAATTTTGATTATATCAGCAAGGAGTGGGCAAATAGAGATCGAGATAGGCAATTTTCTGGTAAATGTGGGATTATATTATAATAACCACAGATCAGTCTGCAGGATTAAGAGGAGAAAATTTGTAGAGAGATCGCAAACTGTTGCAAGAAACATAAGATAACAGGTGATTTTAGCTTTCCAGGAGGCAGGGGTTAATGTTCTCAGAACATTGGGATCTCTTCTGAGGGAGGTTTTGACCTGTATGAAAGGGACAGCTTGCACCTGAACCTGAGGGGGACCAATATTTTCATGGGTAGGTTTGTTAGAGCAGTTGGGGAGAGTTTAAACTTTTTGACAGGCGGGTGGGAACCCGAGTGAAGGGACTCAGGATAGGACAGTTAGTAAAAAAGCAAAGATAGCATGCAGTCAGACTGTCAGCAAGGGTAAGCGGATGATAGGACAAAATTACAGCCAACAGGGTGAATATCGGTACATTAGGGATGCAGAACCAAAAAGGATCGGAAATACAGCAGTCAAATTGTTATATCTCAATGCCCGGTGTATAAGGAATAAGGTGGATGGTCTTTTTACATATTTACAGATTGTCGGGTATGATGTTGTAGCCATCATGGAATCATGGCTGAAGGATGGTTGTAGTTAGAAGCTGAATGTCCAAGGTTACACTTTGGATTAGAAGGGTATGAAGGTAGCCAGAGTGGGTGGCATGGATCTGCTGGTAAAGAATGGCATCAAATCACTAGAAAGGTGTGACATAGGATTGGAAAATGCTGAATCCTTGTGGGTTGAGTTAAGAAACTGCAAGGACAAAAGGACCCTGATGGCAGTTACATATAGGCCTCCCAACAGTAGCTGGAATGTGGACCACAGATTACAATGAGAAATAGAAAAGGCATGTCAAAAGGGCAATGTTATGATAGTCATGGGAGATTTTAACATGCAGGTGGATTGGGAAAATCAGATTAGTAATAGATCTCAAGAGAGTGAATTTGTTGAATGCCTGTGAGATGGCTTTTTAGAGCATGTTTTCATTGAGACTACTAATGGATCAGCTATATTGGATTAGGTCTTATGCAATGAACCAGAGGTGATTAGGGAGATTTAAGTAAAATAGCCCTTAGGAGGCACACTTTGATTGAGTTCAACTTGATATTTGATAGGGAGAAAGTAAAGTCTGACGTAGCAGTATTTCAGTGGAGTAAAGGAAATTACAGTAGTATGAGAGAGGAATTGGCCAAATTAAATTGGAAGGAGATGCTGGCAGGGATGATAGCAGAGCTGCAATGGTGTGAGTTTCTGGGAAAAATGAGGAAGGTGCAGATTAGATGTATTCCAAAAACAAAGAAATACTCAAATGGCAAAATAACACAACCATGGCTGACAAGGAAAGTCAATGCTAATGTAAAAGCAAAAGAGAGGGTACATAACACAGGAAAAATTAGCAGGAAGATGGAAGATTGGGAAGCTTTTAAAACTTATAGAAAGCAACTAAGAAAATCATTAGGAGGGAAACGATGAAATATGAAAGCAAGCTAGAAAACAATATCAAAGAGGGCAGAAAAAGCTTTTACAAGAAAATAAAAAAATAAAAGAGAGATGAGAGTGGATGTAGGACCGTTAGAAAATGAGGCTGGCAAATAATAACAAGGGACAAAGTGATGGCAGATGAACTAAATGAGTATGTTGCATTAGTCTTCACCATGGAAGACACTAGCAGCATGCCAGTTGTCAAAGAGTGTGAGGGAAGAGAAGTGAGTACAGTTATTATTACAAGGGAGAGGTGCTCAAAAAGCTGAAGGACCTAAAGGTATATCAGTCACCCAGACCAGATGAAATGCACCCTAGGGTTCTGAAAGAGGTAATGGTGGAGGCATCAGTAATGATCTTTCAAGAATTATTGGACTCTTGAAATGTCTGGTCTCTGCATTGAGTTTTAAATTGGAGTAATGCCAATTTTGATTGTATCAGCAAGTGTTGATTGGGATAGGTTGTTCTCTGGCAAAGGTATACTTGGTATAAGTGGGGGGGCTTTCTAAAATGAAATTTTGAGATAAAAAGAGGTTGTATGTTCCTGTCAGATTAAAAGGCTTAGGGAACCTTGATTTTTGAGAGATATTGAGGTCCTGGTTAAGAAAAAAAGGTGGTACATAGCAGATATAGGCAGGTAGGAATGCATAAGGTACTTAAGGAGTATAAGAAATGCAAGAGAACACTTAAGAAGGAAATCAAATGTTAGCTTTGATCAGTACTTAGATGAGCTTTACACACTGAGTAAGTCCTGTGAGTCTGGAGATTTGAGAGACTCACTTGTTAGAATCAAAATAGTTTGTGGGATCCCAAATAATGGGCTCAGAGAAAGATTAATCCATGAAAATGAGTTAACATAGGAAAAAGCTGTGGATATGTGTAAGGCAGTGGAGACCATACAAGCTCAAGCTAAGGAGCTGCTCAAGGCAGACACAGCAAACAGTGCCTGCTGTGAAAACAGAGGGGCAGAGCACAAGCCATTTCCCAAAGTAAAGCAATGAGGAAGTCCTAAACAGCAAATGCAGCAAATCTAGAGGTCATCACATTCCAAAGGCGTGTCCTGCTTATGGAAAGTCCTGCAATAATTGTGGGAAGAAGAATCACTTTGCAAAGTGCTGCAAGGCTAGGGCCATCAAGAGTAAGGTGTACACTGTTCCTGAGGATGTGGAGTCCTCTACAGACTGCTGGTGCTTATAAACCAGAATAGATTATTCCAGCAACTGTGAATGAGACAGTAATTCCATTCAAGCTTGACACCAGAGCAAAGGTAAATTGGTTACAAGAATCACAAAGTAATGAGCAGGATTTACCCAGTGAAGTTAAAAGTGACAGGCTATACTGGAGAGAACATAGCTGTAAAAGTGATCTTCAAGCTCAAGCAGCAGTACCTAAAGGCACAGCTGCTGATTGTGGAAAAGAGAGTACAGTCAATATTAGGTTTGATTACATGTGAATAGCTCAGCCTGGTGAGAAGTGTTTTTGTAGTGGCTTCACAGTCCAAAGAAGATGATGCTTCACTCATGGAAGTGTACGTAGATATCTTTGAGAGCCTCAGATGCTTACGTGATGTACACAAAATTCATAAAGCTGAGACAGTGGACTCTGATGATCCAAAAAGGATCTTGACTTACACTTCCCAGTACAGCCTTGGAGCAGTACTACTGCAGTATATGATGACACATGGCAAAATGTGACCTTTGCATCAAGGGCTTTAACAAATGCAGAAGCCAGCTATGTACAAACAGAGAAAGAGCTTCTTGCCAACACATACGCATGTAAGGTTCCATCAGTACATCTATGGTCAAGCTTTTGGTGGAGACAGACCATAAACCATTGGTCTCAATTATGTCCAACACATTGAAGTGCCATTTAATGTGCATTCAGGATTATTGAACATGCAGGGCTAACCTCTCAGTAGTGGAAGAGTGGAAGATATGTTCTTCAAAGGGAACAGGTTTTGATTCCAATGTTGCTACTCAAGGAAATTCTCCAGAAGGTACATGAAAAACATCTAAATCAGGAAAAGTGTAAATGTAAAGCTTGTGAAGTGATGTGCTCCCCAAGAATAAACCAAATCTTCAGTCAGACCATTGATTCATGTGAAAGATGCAGTACATACAGATCAAGGCAGCAGGCAGAGTTGCTTTCACCACACCGTATTCCAGACAGACTGTATTTTAAAGTTAGAGTGTATTTTTTGATTGCAATATGAAGTCATATTTTTGTAACAAAGTACTTATCCAGTTGCCCAGAGATGATAACACTGCAATCAACATCCAGCAAAGTGGTTATCACCTTCCTGAAAGCTGTGTCTGTGAGGCAGAGAGTTCCATGTGAAGTGGTATCAGACAATGGTGCACAATCTTTGAGCTGTGAATTTAAGTCCTTTGCCAATGATCAGGGGGTTTTGACATATAACTTCAAGCCCACAACTCCCAAAATCTAATGGTCTAGCAGAGAGTTCAGAAAAGGTAGTGAAGGACTTCATGAAGAAAATGAATCATGGATGAAAGGATTTCCAAAAATGTCTATTGATTTACAGAAATGTTCCACTACAGAATGGCATTTCACTAGCCCAAATGCTAATTGGTTGATATATGTGCACTAACCTTCCAGTGCATGAAAGCCTGTGGACCCCAAAAGGAGACCACAAGATCAAAGTGGTTAAAGTGAAAGGGGAAAAACAAACAGAAACAGTATTATAATAAGACCCTGAATAACCTACCAGCCTGAGGCCTGAACACACTGGGAATTAAATGTGAATCTGATATCAGGATTCTGGCACATGGTCCGTACAAGGCAATGTGCAAGATGAAGTAGCTCTACATTCTTACCAATTCCAGACTAGGTGAGGGACACCCCAGAGGAGGAACCATGTGGCTTTAAGACCACAATCTCCAAACAATAGCTGTGATACGTCACCTGTCAGTTCATCAAAGTGGGCCTGTAGGTGCCAAAAAAGAGGATGTTGATCAGCGTTCTCAGAGATACACTAATATTAACACCACAAGATGAATCTGTGGAAACAAATAGCAGACCAAAAAAGATCATCAAACCACTTCAGAGACTGATTGAGAGATATAAATTGAATAAGGACCTGTATTTGCTCATTAGAATTGAATTTCAAGTATATATCTTTGTTGGAAAGGATTATTGTTATTTGCAAGCTTATGGGGACATAGCATTGTGTTTGTTTTTCTTTAAAGAGGGAAGATGTGTTATTATGTGTGTATTATGTGGTCATTGTGGGCGGTCCACCCCAGGATCCAGAAGCTTCAATAGTGAGTTGATCACATGCTCTCAGTGTTGAACAGCATTCTGTAAATAAAATGTTTTGGTGATAAACTCATGCCTGGTTTGTCTTTAGTAAGAACAAATGTAACAATAGGGGGATCTGGACCAACGGTAAAAAACAGGGGTTGAAAATGGCTGATGAAATTTAATACAGACAAGTGTGAGGTATTACACTTTGGGAGGACCAACTAGGGTAGGTCTTATGCTGTGAATGGTAGGACATTGAGAAATGGCATAGACCATAAGCCCCATTCTCCAGTCTTCTCACTGTAGCCTTTGATGCCTTGACAAATCAAGAACCTATCAATCTCCACCTTAAATGCATGCAACAACCTGGCCTC